>NW_026909007.1:336243-672487 GCF_033115175.1 Lepus europaeus | reverse complement strand
AGGATGCAAGTCAAGGGAGTGGCCAAGTCCCATCTCTAATTTTCGGTGGCCTGAACTACAAGTCTATAGTCACAGGCATGTTCTGTAGTAGTTTTTCTAAGGTAGACAATGCCCATGAGGAAAATTATATTCTCACTTTAAAACTTTCTTTCCCTTTGGTCTGAAAGGGAGGTTTTTTCTACTTACTGTATACTTCGCTGATGGCGAAGTGAATCTAGCTATGAGATTATTATTTGAGTTCTTATTTTGGCTATGCTATTGCAGAAAAATGTTAGCCATCTCTTTTATAAGGTCTAAAGATTAAATTGTGCATCCTACAGATTCCTTCATAATAGAATTAGTTTCCTACGTTGAAGAGAATAGAGAAATGAAAGAATAAGTTGGGCTTAGAATAGAGAAATGAGGGAGCAAGTCCTAGATCGCTTGCTGACAATAGCAATATCACATGAATACTTAGCAAACAGTTTCAACCATTAGATAACAACTTAAGAAAACATTTACCAGAAGGTCCAATGCCTTCTATAAATTTTAAGAATCATGTATTTGAAAACACCTCTTAAATATCTAACATGGTGTAGTTTGTTTAGCCAGTAAACTTAAGCACAACCATCTAAAATGTTTTTAGTTTCTTTCTACCAACAAGTCTAAAACATATGATACACAGATTCAGGTCCCACAAATTAAAATGTATCTTTGATTGATTTTAGCAGCTTAAATTTATGGACAATCTTATCTATAAGCCATTTAAAATAAAACTCTTAATAAAATTTCCCCATGTGGACATACAATATGTACACACATATAATATAGCATAATAGACCAATATAGCAATTTTAATAATAGCTTTTAAAATCTTTAACTCTTTTTGTAGATTGCCAATTGATTTGAATTGCTTTTTGTTTTTAGTAACCTCAGTTAACCATACTTTCTCTCAGTTGGTACTGTTAATACATTATTGGCTTCATCTGTTTACAGAGCCATCCCAAAGTACTGAATACAATAGAAGTGGCTGGAAAAAGTCCATAGGAACCTATAGGAGGACAGCTAAACACAGAACCAACAACGCTTTAGTTTTATGAGCAGCAGATCATATATAACTGTGGATGACAAAAGACTTTAAGTCGCCATGTTTAAAATTATAAACTCATCAACCAACAAGAGGCACTTGCTTACTTCACAGTATTTTTGAAAGCACCTGTAGGATTTTACAAGTATTTAACCCTTTAAGCCTCTGGGGCTTTCTCATTAAGATAACATAGGAGGATTAGTATTCTAAGTTTAGGTATCCGAGTTGGTGTTTGACTTTCTGTTAGGTTTTTCCATGGTTTTGTTTTGTCACTTCTGACTATTTAGTTTGAATCACTGATGAGTATAGTGTATTCATATGTAGTGTTTGTTGAAAATATTCGCATAGGGCATAGAATTAATCTTACTAATTAGTGTAGTTCATATCTTGTTGTTTTGCCTGTTCTTTTTAGCGCCGTTTATTTTGTTCTTTGTGCTTTGTTTTTCCTCTTTTTCCCCCACAAGCCTGGCTGTTTATTTGTGTGTATTTTATTTAAAAGCATCATTTCTTTTTTGATTTTCTTGTCATTTCTTTTCTTTACTTTCTGTTTGCATTTCCTCTTTGTTTAATTCTTGTGTTACCTCACTTTGTTAGTTTTTCTCCTCTGTAATCACTTGATTTACATAGGAAGGTTAGTATTCTAAGATTAGGTATCAGAGTTGGTGTTTTACTTTCTTTTTTTTTTTTTTTAAACAGGCAGAGTGGGTTGGGAGAGAGAGAGAGACAGAGAGAAAGGTCTTCCTTTTTGCCATTGGTTCACCCTCCAATGGCCTCTGCCGCCGGCGCATCTCTGTGATCCAAAGCCAGGAGCCAGGTGCTTCTCCTGCTCTGCCATGCAGGTGCAGGGCCCAAGGCCTTGGGCCATCCTCCACTGCCTTCCCGGGCCATAGCAGAGAGCTGGCCTGGAAGAGGGGCAACCGGGCTAGAATCCGGCGCCCCAACCGGGACTTGAAGCCGGTGTGCCGGCGCCACAAGGCAGAATATTAGCCTGCTAAGCCATGGCGCTGCTGGCCTGTGTTTTACTTTCTGTTACATTTTTCCATGTTTTTGTTGTGTCACTTTTGATTCTTTAGTTGGAATCACTGATGAGTGTAGTGTATTAGTATGTAGTGTTTGTTCAAAATATTCGCATAGGGCATAGAATTTATCTTACTAATTAGTGTAGTTCATATCTTGTTGTTTTGCATGTTCTTTTTAGTGCCGTTTATTTTGTTCTTTTTGTTTGGTTTTGTTTTTCCTCTTTTTCCCCCACAAGCCTGGCTTTTTATTTGCGTGGTTTTTTTTTAAAAGCATCATTTCTGGCCGGCACCGTGGCTTAACAGGCTAATCCTCCACCTTGCGGCGCCGGCACACTGGGTTCTAGTCGCGGTCGAGGCGCCTGATTCTATCCCGGTTGCCCCTCTTCCAGGCCAGCTCTCTGCTATGGCCCGGAAGGCAGTGGAGGATGGCCCAAGGCCTTGGGCCCTGCACCCGCCTGGGAGACCAGGAGAAGCACCTGGCTCCTGGCTTTGGATCAGCATGATGCGCTGGCCGCAGCGGCCAATGCAGGGTGAACCAACGACAAAAAGGAAGACCTTTCTATCTGTCTCTCTCTCTCACTATCCACTCTGCCTGTCAAAAAAAAAAAAAAAAAGTAAAGTGCAATAGAACTTATTTTAAAAAAAGAGCATCATTTCTTTTTTGATTCTCTTGTCATTTCCTTATTTACTTTCTGCTTCCATGTGCTGTTGTTAAATTCTCGTTTACCTCACAGTTTTATTTTTCTCCTCTTTAATTAATTTTTTTACATAGGAGGATTAGTATTCTAAGTTTAGGTATCCGAGTTGGTGTTTGACTTTCTGTTAGGTTTTTCCATGGTTTTGTTTTGTCACTTCTGACTATTTAGTTTGAATCACTGATGAGTATAGTCTATTCATATGTAGTGTTTGTTGAAAATATTCGCATAGGGCATAGAATTAATCTTACTAATTAGTGTAGTTCATATCTTGTTGTTTTGTCTGTTCTTTTTAGTGCCGTTTATTTTGTTCTTTTTGTTTGGTTTTGTTTTTCCTCTTTTTCCCCCACAAGCCTGGCTTTTTATTTGTGTGTATTTTATATAAAGGATCATTTCTTTTTTGATTTTCTTGTCATTTCTTTTCTTTACTTTCTGTTTGCATTTCCTCTTTGTTTAATTCTTGTGTACCTCACTTTGTTAGTTTTTCTCCTCTGTAATCACTTGATTTACAAAGGAAGGTTAGTATTCTAAGATTAGGTATCAGAGTTGGTGTTTTACTTTCTTTTTTTTTTTTTTTTTGACAGGCAGAGTGGTTTGGGAGAGAGAGAGAGAGAGAGAGAGAGAGAAAGGTCTTCCTTTTTGCCATTGGTTCACCCTCCAATGGCCTCTGCCGCCGGCGCATCTCTGTGATCCAAAGCCAGGAGCCAGGTGCTTCTCCTGCTCTGCCATGCAGGTGCAGGGCCCAAGGCCTTGGGCCATCCTCCACTGCCTTCCCGGGCCATAGCAGAAAGCTGGCCTGGAAGAGGGGCAACCGGGATAGAATGCTGCACCCCAACCGGGACTTGAACCCGGTGTGCCGGCGCCACAAGGCAGAATATTAGCCTGCTAAGCCATGGCGCTGCTGGCCTGTGTTTTACTTTCTGTTACATTAATTTTTTTACATAGGAGGATTAGTATTCTAAGTTTAGGTATCCGAGTTGGTGTTTGACTTTCTGTTACGTTTTTCCATGGTTTTGTTTTGTCACTTCTGACTATTTAGTTTGAATCACTGATGAGTATAGTGTATTCATATGTAGTGTTTGTTGAAAATATTCGCATAGGGCATAGAATTAATCTTACTAATTAGTGTAGTTCATATCTTGTTGTTTTGCCTGTTCTTTTTAGCGCCGTTTATTTTGTTCTTTGTGCTTTGTTTTTCCTCTTTTTCCCCCACAAGCCTGGCTGTTTATTTGTGTGTATTTTATTTAAAAGCATCATTTCTTTTTTGATTTTCTTGTCATTTCTTTTCTTTACTTTCTGTTTGCATTTCCTCTTTGTTTAATTCTTGTGTTACCTCACTTTGTTAGTTTTTCTCCTCTGTAATCACTTGATTTACATAGGAAGGTTAGTATTCTAAGATTAGGTATCAGAGTTGGTGTTTTACTTTCTTTTTTTTTTTTAAACAGGCAGAATGGGTTGGGAGAGAGAGAGAGACAGAGAGAAAGGTCTTCCTTTTTGCCATTGGTTCACCCTCCAATGGCCTCTGCCGCCGGCGCATCTCTGTGATCCAAAGCCAGGAGCCAGGTGCTTCTCCTGCTCTGCCATGCGGGTGCAGGGCCCAAGGCCTTGGGCCATCCTCCACTGCCTTCCCGGGCCATAGCAGAGAGCTGGCCTGGAAGAGGGGCAACCGGGATAGAATGCGGCGCCCCAACCGGGACTTGAACCCGGTGTGCCGGCGCCACAAGGCAGAATATTAGCCTGCTAAGCCATGGCGCTGCTGGCCTGTGTTTTACTTTCTGTTACATTTTTCCATGTTTTTGTTGTGTCACTTTTGATTCTTTAGTTGGAATCACTGATGAGTATAGTGTATTAGTATGTAGTGTTTGTTCAAAATATTCGCATAGGGCATAGAATTTATCTTACTAATTAGTGTAGTTCATATCTTGTTGTTTTGCCTGTTCTTTTTAGTGCTGTTTATTTTGTTCTTTTTGTTTGGTTTTGTTTTTCCTCTTTTTCCCCCACAAGCCTGGCTTTTTATTTGCGTGGTTTTTTTTTAAAAGCATCATTTCTGGCCGGCACCGTGGCTTAACAGGCTAATCCTCCACCTTGTGGCGCCGGCACACTGGGTTCTAGTCGCGGTCGAGGCGCCAGATTCTATCCCGGTTGCCCCTCTTCCAGGCCAGCTCTCTGCTATGGCCCGGGAAGGCAGTGGAGGATGGCCCAAGGCCTTGGGCCCTGCACCCGCCTGGGAGACCAGGAGAAGCACCTGGCTCCTGGCTTTGGATCAGCATGATGCGCTGGCCGCAGCGGCCAATGCAAGGTGAACCAACGACAAAAAGGAAGACCTTTCTATCTGTCTCTCTCTCTCACTATCCACTCTGCCTGTCAAAAAAAAAAAAAAAGTAAAGTGCAATAGAACTTATTTTAAAAAAAGAGCATCATTTCTTTTTTGATTCTCTTGTCATTTCCTTATTTACTTTCTGCTTCCATGTGCTGTTGTTAAATTCTCGTTTACCTCACAGTTTTATTTTTCTCCTCTTTAATTAATTTTTTTTACAGAGGAGGATTAGTATTCTAAGTTTAGGTATCCGAGTTGGTGTTTGACTTTCTGTTAGGTTTTTCCATGGTTTTGTTTTGTCACTTCTGACTATTTAGTTTGAATCACTGATGAGTATAGTCTATTCATATGTAGTGTTTGTTGAAAATATTCGCATAGGGCATAGAATTAATCTTACTAATTAGTGTAGTTCATATCTTGTTGTTTTGCCTGTTCTTTTTAGTGCCGTTTATTTTGTTCTTTTTGTTTGGTTTTGTTTTTCCTCTTTTTCCCCCACAAGCCTGGCTGTTTATTTGTGTGTATTTTATTTAAAAGCATCATTTCTTTTTTGATTTTCTTGTCATTTCTTTTCTTTACTTTCTGTTTGCATTTCCTCTTTGTTTAATTCTTGTGTTACCTCACTTTGTTAGTTTTTCTCCTCTGTAATCACTTGATTTACATAGGAAGGTTAGTATTCTAAGATTAGGTATCAGAGTTGGTGTTTTACTTTCTTTTTTTTTTTTTTTTTTTTTTTGACAGGCAGAGTGGGTTGGGAGAGAGAGAGAGACAGAGAGAAAGGTCTTCCTTTTTGCCATTGGTTCACCCTCCAATGGCCTCTGCCGCCGGCGCATCTCTGTGATCCAAAGCCAGGAGCCAGGTGCTTCTCCTGCTCTGCCATGCGGGTGCAGGGCCCAAGGCCTTGGGCCATCCTCCACTGCCTTCCCGGGCCATAGCAGAGAGCTGGCCTGGAAGAGGGGCAACCGGGATAGAATGCGGCGCCCCAACCGGGACTTGAACCCGGTGTGCCGGCGCCACAAGGCAGAATATTAGCCTGCTAAGCCATGGCGCTGCTGGCCTGTGTTTTACTTTCTGTTACATTTTTCCATGTTTTTGTTGTGTCACTTTTGATTCTTTAGTTGGAATCACTGATGAGTATAGTGTATTAGTATGTAGTGTTTGTTCAAAATATTCGCATAGGGCATAGAATTTATCTTACTAATTAGTGTAGTTCATATCTTGTTGTTTTGCCTGTTCTTTTTAGTGCTGTTTATTTTGTTCTTTTTGTTTGGTTTTGTTTTTCCTCTTTTTCCCCCACAAGCCTGGCTTTTTATTTGCGTGGTTTTTTTTTAAAAGCATCATTTCTGGCCGGCACCGTGGCTTAACAGGCTAATCCTCCACCTTGTGGCGCCGGCACACTGGGTTCTAGTCGCGGTCGAGGCGCCAGATTCTATCCCGGTTGCCCCTCTTCCAGGCCAGCTCTCTGCTATGGCCCGGGAAGGCAGTGGAGGATGGCCCAAGGCCTTGGGCCCTGCACCCGCCTGGGAGACCAGGAGAAGCACCTGGCTCCTGGCTTTGGATCAGCATGATGCGCTGGCCGCAGCGGCCAATGCAGGGTGAACCAACGACAAAAAGGAAGACCTTTCTATCTGTCTCTCTCTCTCACTATCCACTCTGCCTGTCAAAAAAAAAAAAAAAAAGTAAAGTGCAATAGAACTTATTTTAAAAAAAGAGCATCATTTCTTTTTTGATTCTCTTGTCATTTCCTTATTTACTTTCTGCTTCCATGTGCTGTTGTTAAATTCTCGTTTACCTCACAGTTTTATTTTTCTCCTCTTTAATTAATTTTTTTTACAGAGGAGGATTAGTATTCTAAGTTTAGGTATCCGAGTTGGTGTTTGACTTTCTGTTAGGTTTTTCCATGGTTTTGTTTTGTCACTTTTGACTATTTAGTTTGAATCACTGATGAGTATAGTCTATTCATATGTAGTGTTTGTTGAAAATATTCGCATAGGGCATAGAATTAATCTTACTAATTAGTGTAGTTCATATCTTGTTGTTTTGCCTGTTCTTTTTAGTGCCGTTTATTTTGTTCTTTTTGTTTGGTTTTGTTTTTCCTCTTTTTCCCCCACAAGCCTGGCTGTTTATTTGTGTGTATTTTATTTAAAAGCATCATTTCTTTTTTGATTTTCTTGTCATTTCTTTTCTTTACTTTCTGTTTGCATTTCCTCTTTGTTTAATTCTTGTGTTACCTCACTTTGTTAGTTTTTCTCCTCTGTAATCACTTGATTTACATAGGAAGGTTAGTATTCTAAGATTAGGTATCAGAGTTGGTGTTTTACTTTCTTTTTTTTTTTTAAACAGGCAGAATGGGTTGGGAGAGAGAGAGAGACAGAGAGAAAGGTCTTCCTTTTTGCCATTGGTCACCCTCCAATGGCCTCTGCCGCCGGCGCATCTCTGTGATCCAAAGCCAGGAGCCAGGTGCTTCTCCTGCTCTGCCATGCAGGTGCAGGGCCCAAGGCCTTGGGCCATCCTCCACTGCCTTCCCGGGCCATAGCAGAGAGCTGGCCTGGAAGAGGGGCAACCGGGCTAGAATCCGGCACCCCAACCGGGACTTGAACCCGGTGTGCCGGCGCCACAAGGCAGAATATTAGCCTGCTAAGCCATGGCGCTGCTGGCCTGTGTTTTACTTTCTGTTACATTTTTCCATGTTTTTGTTGTGTCACTTTTGATTCTTTAGTTGGAATCACTGATGAGTATAGTGTATTCGTATGTAGTGTTTGTTCAAAATGTTCGCATAGGGCCTAGAATTTATCTTACTAATTAGTGTAGTTCATATCTTGTTGTTTTGCCTGTTCTTTTTAGTGCTGTTTATTTTGTTCTTTTTGTTTGGTTTTGTTTTTCCTCTTTTTCCCCCACACGCCTGGCTTTTTATTTGCGTGGTTTTTTTTTAAAAGCATGATTTCTGGCCGGCACCGTGGCTTAACAGGCTAATCCTCCACCTTGCGGCGCCGGCACACTGGGTTCTAGTCGCGGTCGAGGCGCCTGATTCTATCCCGGTTGCCCCTCTTCCAGGCCAGCTCTCTGCTATGGCCCGGGAAGGCAGTGGAGGATGGCCCAAGGCCTTGGGCCCTGCATCCGCCTGGGAGACCAGGAGAAGCACCTGGCTCCTGGCTTTGGATCAGCATGATGCGCTGGCCGCAGCGGCCAATGCAGGGTGAACCAACGACAAAAAGGAAGACCTTTCTATCTGCCTCTCTCTCTCACTATCCACTCTGCCTGTCAAAAAAAAAAAAAAAAAAAAATGTAAAGTGCAATGGAGCTTATTTTAAAAAAAAGAGCATCATTTCTTTTTTGATTATCTTGTCATTTCCTTATTTACTTTCTGTTTCCATGTGCTGTTTGTTTAATTCTCGTTTACCTCACAGTTTTATTGTTCTCCTCTTTAATTACTTTTTTTACATAGGAGGATTAGTATTCTAAGTTTAGGTATCCGAGTTGGTGTTTGACTTTCTGTTACGTTTTTCCATGGTTTTGTTGTGTCACTTTTGACTATTTAGTTTGAATCACTGATGAGTATAGTGTATTCATATGTAGTGTTTGTTGAAAATATTCGCATAGGGCATAGAATTAATCTTACTAATTAGTGTAGTTCATATCTTGTTGTTTTTCCTGTTCTTCTTAGTGCCGTTTACTTTGTTCTTTTTGCTTTGTTTTTCCTCTTTTTCCCCCACAAGCCTGGCTTTTTATTTGTGTGTAATTTATTTAAAAGCATCATTTCTTTTTGGATTTTCTTGTCATTTCTTTTCTTTACTTTCTGTTTGCATTTCCTCTTTGTTTAATTCTTGTGTACCTCACTTTGTTATTTTTTCTCCTCTGTAATCACTTGATTTACATAGGAAGTTTAGTATTCTAAGATTAGGTATCAGAGTTGGTGTTTTACTTTCTTTTTTTTTTTTTTTTTTGACAGGCAGAGTGGGTTGGGAGAGAGAGAGAGACAGAGAGAAAGGTCTTCCTTTTTGCTATTGGTTCACCCTCCAATGGCCTCTGCGGCCGCGCATCTCTGTGATCCAAAGCTAGGAGCCAGGTGCTTCTCCTGCTCTCCCATGCGGGTGCAGGGCCCAAGGCCTTGGGCCATCCTCCACTGCCTTCCCGGGCCATAGCAGAGAGCTGGCCTGGAAGAGGGGCAACCGGGATAGAATGCGGCGCCCCAACCGGGACTTGAACCCGGTGTGCCGGCGCCACAAGGCAGAATATTAGCCTGCTAAGCCATGGCGCTGCTGGCCTGTGTTTTACTTTCTGTTACATTTTTCCATGTTTTTGTTGTGTCACTTTTGATTCTTTAGTTTGAATCACTGATGTGAGTATAGTGTATTCCTTTGTAGTGTTGGTTCAAAATATTCGCATAGGGCCTAGAATTTATCTTACTAATTAGTGTAGTTCATCTCGTGTTGTTTTGCCTGTTCTTCTTAGTGCCGTTTATTTTGTTCTTTTTGTTTGGTTTTGTTTTTCCTCTTTTTCCCCCACAAGCGTGGCTTTTTATTTGTGTCTATTTTATTTAAAAGCATCATTTCTTTTAGGATTTTCTTGTCATTTCTTTTCTTTACTTTCTGTTTGCATTTCCTCTTTGTTTAATTCTTATGTACCTCACTTTGTTATTTTTTCTCCTCTGTAATCACTTGATTTACATAGGAAGGTTAGTATTCTTTTTTTTTTTTTTTTTTTTTTTTTTTTTTATTTTTTTTTTTATTTTTGACAGGCAGAGTGGACAGTGAGAGAGAGAGACAGAGAGAAAGGTCTTCCTTTGCCGTTGGTTCACCCTCTAATGGCCGCCGCGGTAGCGCGCTGCGGCCGGCGCACCGCGCTGTTCCGATGGCAGGAGCCAGGTGCTTCTCCTGGTCTCCCATGGGGTGCAGAGCCCAAACACTTGGGCCATCCTCCACTGCACTCCCTGGCCACAGCAGAGAGCTGGCCTGGAAGAGGGGCAACCGGGACAGGACCGGTGCCCCGACCGGGACTAGAACCCGGTGTGCCGGCGCCGCAAGGCGGAGGATTAGCCTGTTGAGCCACGGCGCCGGCATGGAAGGTTAGTATTCTAAGATTAGGTATCAGAGTTGGTGTTTTACTTTCTTTTTTTTTTTTTTTTTTTTTTTGACAGGCAGAGTGGGTTGGGAGAGAGAGAGAGACAGAGAGAAAGGTCTTCCTTTTTGCCATTGGTTCACCCTCCAATGGCCTCTGCCGCCGGCGCATCTCTGTGATCCAAAGCCAGGAGCCAGGTGCTTCTCCTGCTCTGCCATGCGGGTGCAGGGCCCAAGGCCTTGGGCCATCCTCCACTGCCTTCCCGGGCCATAGCAGAGAGCTGGCCTGGAAGAGGGGCAACCGGGATAGAATCCGGCGCCCCAACCGGGACTTGAACCCGGTGTGCCGGCACCACAAGGCAGAATATTAGCCTGCTAAGCCATGGCGCTGCTGGCCTGTGTTTTACTTTCTGTTACATTTTTCCATGTTTTTGTTGTGTCACTTTTGATTCTTTAGTTTGAATCACTGATGTGAGTATAGTGTATTCCTTTGTAGTGTTGGTTCAAAATATTCGCATAGGGCCTAGAATTTATCTTACTAATTAGTGTAGTTCATCTCTTGTTGTTTTGCCTGTTCTTTTTAGTGCTGTTTATTTTGTTCTTTTTGTTTGGTTTTGTTTTTCCTCTTTTTCCCCCACAAGCCTGGCTTTTTATTTGCGTGGTTTTTTTTTAAAAGCATCATTTCTGGCCGGCACCGTGGCTTAACAGGCTAATCCTCCACCTTGCGGCGCCGGCACACTGGGTTCTAGTCGCGGTCGAGGCGCCTGATTCTATCCCGGTTGCCCCTCTTCCAGGCCAGCTCTCTGCTATGGCCCGGGAAGGCAGTGGAGGATGGCCCAAGGCCTTGGGCCCTGCACCCGCCTGGGAGACCAGGAGAAGCACCTGGCTCCTGGCTTTGGATCAGCATGATGCGCTGGCCGCAGCGGCCAATGCAGGGTGAACCAATGACAAAAAGGAAGACCTTTCTATCTGTCTCTCTCTCTCACTATCCACTCTGCCTGTCAAAAAAAAAAAAAATGTAAAGTGCAATGGAGCTTATTTTAAAAAAAAGAGCATCATTTCTTTTTTGATTATCTTGTCATTTCCTTATTTACTTTCGGTTTCCATGTGCTGTTTGTTTAATTCTCGTTACCTCACCGTTTTATTTTTCTCCTCTTTAATTAATTTTTTTTACATAGGATGATTAGTATTCTAAGTTTAGGTATCCGAGTTGGTGTTTGACTTTCTGTTACGTTTTTCCATGGTTTTGTTGTGTCACTTTTGACTATTTAGTTTGAATCACTGATGAGTATAGTGTATTCATATGTAGTGTTTGTTGAAAATATTCGCATAGGGCATAGAATTAATCTTACTAATTAGTGTAGTTCATATCTTGTTGTTTTTCCTGTTCTTCTTAGTGCCGTTTACTTTGTTCTTTTTGCTTTGTTTTTCCTCTTTTTCCCCCACAAGCCTGGCTTTTTATTTGTGTGTATTTTATTTAAAAGCATCATTTCTTTTTTGATTTTCTTGTCATTTCTTTTCTTTACTTTGTTTGCATTTCCTCTTTGTTTAATTCTTGTGTACCTCACTTTGTTATTTTTTCTCCTCTGTAATCACTTGGTTTACATAGGAAGGTTAGTATTCTAAGATTAGGTATCAGAGTTGGTGTTTTTTTGTTTCTTTTTTTTTTTTTTTTTTTGACAGGCAGAGTGGGTTGGGAGAGAGAGAGAGACAGAGAGAAAGGTCTTCCTTTTTGCCAGTGGTTCACCCTTAAATGGCCTCTGTGGCCAGCACATCTCTGTGATCCAAAGCCAGGAGCCAAGTGCTTCTCCTGCTCTCCCATGCGGGTGCAGGGCCCAAGGCCATCCTCCACTGCCTTCCCGGGCCATAGCAGAGAGCTGGCCTGGAAGAGGGGCAAGCGGGATAGAATCTGGCGCACCAACCGGGACTTCAACCCGGTGTGCCGGCGCCACAAGGTAGAGGATTAGCCTGTTAAGCCGTGGCTCTGCTGGCTGGTATTTTACTTTGTTACATTTTTGCATGGTTTTGTTTTGTCATTTTTGACTATTTAGTTTGAATCACTGATGAGTATAGTGCATTCATATGTAGTTTTTGTTGAAAATATTAGCACAGGGCATAGAATTAATCTTACTTATTATTGTAGTTAATTTCTTGTTGTTTTGCCTGTTCTTTCTAGTGCCGTTTATTTTGTCTTTTTGTTTTGTTTTGTTTTTCCTCTTTTTTCCCCCACAAGCTTTGCTTTTTATTTGTTTGTGTTTTCTTTAAAAGCATCCTTTCTTTTTTGATTTTCTTGTCATTTCTTTTATTTACTTTCTGTTTGCATTTCCTTTTTGTTTAATTCTTGTGTACCTCACTTTTTAATTTTTTTTCCTCTGTAATCACTTTATATACATAGGCGGATTAGTATTCTATGTTTAGGTACCCGAGTTTGTGTTTGACTTTCTGTTACATTTTTCCATGTTTTTGTTTTGTCACTTATGACTCTTTAGTTTGAATCACTGATGAGTATAGTGTATCCGTATGTAGTGTTTGTTGAAAATATTAGCATAGGGAATAGAATTAATCTTAATAATTAGTGTTTTTCGTATCTTGTTTTTTTGCCTGTTCTTTTTAATGGCATTTATTTTGTTCTTTTTGATTTGTTTTTCCTCTTTTTCCCCCACAGCCTTGATTTTTATTTGTGTGCATTGTATTTAAAAGCATCATTTCTTTTTTGATTTTCTTGTCATCTCTTTTATTTACTCTTTGTTTGCATTTGCTGTTTGTTTCATTCTTGTCTACCTCACTTTTTATTTTTTTCTCCTGTGTAATCACTTTATTTACATAGGATGATTAGTATTGTAAGTTTAGGTATCCGAGTTGGTGTTTTACTACCTGTTACATTTTTCCATGTTTTTATTTTGTCACATTTGGTTATTCATTTGAATTACTAGTGAGTATATGTAATGCTCATATAGTGTTTGTTCAAAATATTAGCATAGTGAATATTACTAGGCTTAATCGTTAATGTAGTTCGTAACCTGTTTTTTTGTCTGTTCTTTTTAGTGCTGTTTATTTTATTTTTTTTGTTTTGTTTTTTTTCTTTTCTCCCGCACAAACTTTTGTATTTTATGTATGTGTATTTTATTATAAATCTCATTTCTTTCTTGATTTTCTTGTAATTTCTTTTTTTTTTGTTTACTTTCTCTTTTCTTTTTCTAATTGGTTATTTGTTGTGTGTCTCACCTTTTGTATTTTTTTCTTATCCCTAATGATTTATTTTCTTAGGAGTTTTTTTTTTTTAGTTTAGTTATAAGAATCAGTGTTTTACTGTCTGTTATTGTTTTCCTTATTTTTGTTTCCTCACATTCGATTATTTTTTTGATTCACTGATGATTATAGTATATTTCATATATAGTGTTTGTTTAAAATATTAGGATAGTGAATAGCATTAATCTTAATAATTACTTTGACTCATATCCTGTTGTTTTGCCTGTTCTTTTTATTGCTGTTTTTGTTGTTCTTTTCGTTTTGGTTTTCCTCTTTTCTCCCCCAGAAACTTTTGCTTTCTGTCTGTGTGTATTTTATTTAAAAATCTCATTTCTTTATTTTTTTAAAAAATCTCATTTCTTTTTTGATTTTCTTATCATTATAAAGTTAAAAAGGCAGGTTATGGCACAGTGGGTCTTAGTTGATAGAATCTCAGACATTGCCATCTAGCACTTGATCGGAAAAGGCCAAAGTTACTGCTTTAACTAGAGCCTTGCAATGAGGGAAGAGCTAGTGAGTTAATATTACAGGCTCCAGTTTTTTTTCCTTGAGTTCCATGCACATGGAGCAATTTGGAAAGGAAGAGCGCTCCTGACTGCAGACACAAAGGATGCCATTGGAGGTGGGTTGTCAATCATAAGGCCATGCACTGAACGGAGGATTATTAATATATGACTCTCACTGTTTTGGAAGAGTAGGTTTAATGCCAGCAGTTCCTTGCATATGTAGAGGGTAAAGGCTACATATTGTCTTGAAGAAAGTACCTCAACATGTAGTGACTGCTTTAGGGATTTCTTATCTCCATGCCCCTTGGGGACGTTAGTCATCAAATGAACTCAAAAAGTTAGTCATATTCTTAAGATAATGCTGGCTAAGCTTTGCCAAAAGACCTCAGAATCATGACTTAAATTCTTACCTATTGCCATCAGGATCAAAGTGACACCTGAGGCTTCTCTAAAACTGCCTAAAGTGCTATATAAAAAGGTCTTCTTCACCTCTGACACCCTTTTGACTCAGGAATACAGGATCAGATAACAGTTTATTATTAATCTTTTTCCTGTACAAGAGGCTAATGGACTATGGTAATAAAATTCTCACAGTGCCAGGTCCCAAAAGTCATGAACAGCCTGTCCCCAGGAGACCAAGGCTTAAGAGACACTTGGAGCAAAGACTCTTCCTCTGATCCACAGCAGCCTAAATGAAAGGGATCCTACCAGGTGCTCCTCAGCACTCCTAGTGAAGTCAAATTCAGGGCATCCCAAGCTGGGTACATTTGTCAAGGATCTCAGTTCTACCTCTTTAGTCTTCACAGGTGCACACAGAGAACAAGTCTGCTCACGCTTGTGAATGCATTGAAGATCTCGAATACATCTTCAAAGGGAAGAAGGGTGAGTAAAATCTTTGCTTTTATCATATTGAACCTGCTACACTTAATGGCACACATGTTTTACCTATCGTTTATTCTCTCAGAAGGCTGCTGTTGTGAGGAAAACTCCATAGTTCTTGTAGTATGACAGTAGGAGATCCTGCTAGGCCATAGAAAACTGTTTAAAAATCTGTTTATTGTGTGGGCCAAACTAGAGCCTACACTTCAGGCCAGATTGAATGGCAATTGCTTGAGTCCGTGGGTGCTCTAAGACAGTCATGGACAACTAGCTGGCCATAAAATGCATACTGGCAAAACCAGGAGCATGTGCACTAATTAATGGGATCTGTTGCATCTATTCTAACAGTTGTATATTCACTGAAAAGGATACTACCAGTCTTTATGCCTATGCTAGATGGTTTTGTAATCTGGGCAAAGACAATCTACCAACACCCATTATTTGGGAAACAATGGAGTAGATGGCAGAGGATTAACCAAGTGAGCCATGGGGCCAGCCCCGTAAGTCTATCTTAAAAACCACATATTATATTAAGCAATTTATACAAAAATGCCCCCACAGAAGCGAATTCATAGAAACAAAAAATATATTAGCGTTACTTAGAACTTTGGAATTTAGAGAACAAGTTCATTGACTGCTGTGAGGTATGGAGTTTCTCTGTAAGATAATGAAAATATTCTGAAATTGACTGTAGTAAGGAGGCACAACCACGTGATTATAATGTGAAGACCATTGAAGTATACTCTTTAAATTGGGGAATTGTATTGTATATGAATTAAATATTGGTTAAATGTTTAAGTGAATACAATGGAAGCACACAATAAAAAGTATGAGCCTGTGGGGTGTTGTGTGTGTGTGTGTGTATGATGTGAATTATTCCTCCTAGTAAGAATCAGAAACACATGTAGCAATCTGAGTTATATGTAATAACTTGAGAATTCTACAAACTGTCAGTATTTAATGGCTCGGGAATTAGAAGTTTTTAGTTGTACTTCACTGCAAATTTAGGTCACAGGTTCCAAACATTAATACTACTCCTTTAGAAGACAGATTTTTTTAAATGTGTTAACATTCGTACTACGATGTTGTAGTCATTTATTTTCAGGACTATAGTTAATCAATATTAAATTATTTCTTTTTTAAAAGATTTATTTATTTATTTGAAAGGCAGAGAATTACAGAGAGGCAGAGACAGAGGGAGAAGTCTTCCATCTGCTGGTTCACTCCCTAATGGCTACAATAGCTGGAGCTGGGCCAATCCAAAGGCAGTAGCCAGGAGCCAGGGGCTGCCTCCAGGTCTCCTGCATGGGTGCAGGAGGCCAAGGACTTGGGCCATGTTCTGCTGCTTTCCTAGGGCATAGCAGAGAGCTCGATCAGAAGTGGAGCAACTGGGACTGAAGCCAGCATCCATATGGGAAGCCAGCTCTGCATGCGGCATCTTTACCCTCTATACCACAGCACTGGCTCTTAAATCATTTCTTTAATGATGAAATATATTTTTATTCTTCAAAATTTTCATTGTAGTAGTTTGAAATATAAACTTGTAGACATGAAGTACATCTATATTTCCTCATAAAGGTTCATATATGGCAGCATAAAGTTTTAGATTTACTGTAAAATGATAACATGCTTGACAAAAAACATTCATTCATTGCTGGACACCTTTATTTTTAAAGGTTTATTTATTTACTTGAAAGGCAAAGTTGAGAGAGAGAGAGAGAGTGAGCTTCCATTAGCTAGTTCATTCCCCCAAATGGTTTTAACAGTTAGGCTGGGCCAGGCCCAGAATTTGAAACTATTTAAGTGCCTGGAGAGGAGTAGAATTAGGAGTCTCCTGGTGCAGATTAACAGCCCTTTTGTCACGAGGAAGAAGCTGAAGTTCAGATCTTTAGGTCATTTCAGTACACGTGCATGTGTGTAGTTGAGCTTCTGGGTACCACATTATCTGAATCAGTTTCAGACGTCAACATACAAGGTGCATTGAAAAGAAGGAAACACTGCTTGGCTAGGACTCTGGTTAACTGTTTTAAGCAAGTGCTTATAGAATGCAAACAGTACCAAGTACAGATTTTTGTAAGTAACAAGCGCCAATATCAGTGGTGGCTCAATTACTGGAATCCTGGGATTCTAGGGACTTCTAAGGCATCTTCCAAGGACCCACTAAAGGGAAGCTTTAGGATACCTTATATGCTTATATATGCTTTGTGGGCAGTGTTTGGAAATATATTTTAAAAAAATATCTGTCAACTAGAAAGGTTCTTTGTAAGAGATGAGAAAGAAATTTCTTCATTACTCAAGAATTCAGTGTCATCATTGGAAATCCAGTAAGAAATTGAAACAATAGAAAGAAATGTCAGTTTAATTAAAAACAGATCTAACCCATTACATACTGTTAATATAAATTATCTTTGATAAGGATATTTGATAATACATTTTTCATATATGATTTATAAGAAGTCCTATGGTAATTGGCTTGGTCTGTGCTTGCTAAGTGTCTGTATTCAAAGGGAAAATATACTTGAGACTTTATGACAGAAAGTATTTTTACACTGAATTAAATTGGCCTTTGAAATTGTGCACCTAGTCTCCTACTAAAACCAGGACTTTCGAACTGTCTTCTTTGATATTTACAAGTCAAAGAGGTACTTCCTAGGTAGTAGAGAAAGATATTTCTGTTTCAAAAAGATTGGCAAAATCTTATTATTCTGTGAAAAGTATGTACATATATTTCAAAAAGGCAGAAAAATAATTCCATATAAATATTTTCCGAATTAAAGGCTACAGCAAAATTACAAAGAGGGAAAGTTGACTCCAACTGAATGTGACATAAGGCACCTAACAGGTGACCTTGGATGTACTGTGTGAAGATTAAGAGGGTTCAGTAGGGAGGGAAAAAGCAAAAAAGGAGAAGATGCAAAGACTCATGGAGGGATGTGTTCTAGGGTTTATTCCAGATCTTTTTTGTGCTATGATCTTTATTTAGGCAGGGATGTGCTCTGTTGATTCCTATTTGCATGTTGTCAGGTGCCGTCAAGATGCACGTCTTTAAAAGTCCAAGCTGGTGGAGTGAAAAGGTTGCTGCTGCAGATTCTGGGCCTAGAGGTGAGAGTACAGCAGGTGTCCTCCAGGTGCCTATATGTATTTTCAAGAGGAACCTCTAGGAGAACAAACACTGTGGATGGCATTCCAGGGGGTAGAGCTTAGGCCCAGGAGGGGTGTGATCCATCTTGCATGGTGACCCCAGCTAATGAGCAAGTATTGTATATGGTGACATAAAATAGAGGGCAGGAGTCTGCCCTAAGAACTCACTGCTGAGTGTTTCACCCTTGCTAGCACAGAATGTGCAGAACAGAGGTTCCCTTCCTAGAGACACTGCATCACATGTGTGGCTGAGATTCACATGCCAGAGTCAATACCAGAGGCACTTGCTCTAAGTTTCAGAACCTTAGGATAGCAAATAACATCATTTCCCCAGGCATCTCTTGGGTTGTATCATCAGGAACTCTTCAGAGAGGCAACTCAAATTTGTATGTCGATGAGCAGACCAACAAAGATGGAGAAAGTTTTAATCGTTTGTTTTGGGAATGGATGGAGACCTTTGGCAGGGATGCCATGAATGCATTGATGATACCCAGAGAAGTCATGGGCCATGTTCAGACTTACCCATAATGGTAGAGCTAGAAATGTGCCAGGGATTCCAATTCAATCCCATCAAGGTGGCATGTGGCAATGCCTTCTTGTTAAATTGACCCATTTAAGTTCATAATTGATCAAAAAGATAGGATTAAGTGTCAAAGGGATTACATGAATAAGACCAGTGTCTGCACTTAAAAAGGAGAGAATAACTTCTCTAGATCAAGCAGTCCAGTTAAACATTACAGGCAATTCTGCTTTGGGTCCAAAGCTCTGTTGGGATTCTGCTTTTCAGGTGAGCTGCAGCCCTTTGGCTGCGTCTCTGTTGCTCCTGCTTCTCGAAGCATCCCAGCTGCTCCTGGCAATTGCTACCACGTGCCTCTTAATTTTCCACGTGGATGGCTGCTGTGAACTTATCCTGTCCTAGCCTTGGCTTTCTGAGGGAGAGTACTGTAGAGAACCAGAGCGTTGATCAGCAAGGCATCCCTGAGAGAAGCTGAGCCCCCACGGGATGGTCAGGCATGTGGCTTGGAAGACCATGCTGCCTGCTTCCCTGGGCTGCTTTTCTTATTCAGCAGGGCTGCCCTCTTCTTGCCCTCAAATTGATCCCCTGGTTAGTTTTAGACTTAGAGAAAAAAATAGCGGTGGTGATTTTTGCCAGTGTAGGTAGATCTTTCACTTCCGTTAGTCTGCTGTATCACACACACTCGAATTTCTTTAATTTTCTTTTTTGTTTTGTTTTGTTTTTGTTCTGTTTTGTTTTAGTTGAAATGATTTTGGATTTTAATTTTTTAAAAAAGATTTATTTATTTTTATAGAGCTACAGAGAGTGAGGAGAGACAGAGAGAGGTGTTCTATCCACTGTTCACTCCTCAAATGGCCACAATGACTGGGGCTGGGCCAAGCTGAAGCCAGGAGCCAGGAGCTGCTTCTGGGTCTCCCATGTGGGTGCAGGGGCCTAAGTACTTGATCTATCTTCTGCTGCTTTCCTAGGCATATTATCAGGGAGCTGGATCAGAAGTGGAGCAGCCCAGAATTAAACTGGTACCCATATGGGATGCTGGCACTGCAGGTGGCAGCTTACCCTGCTATGCCACAACACCAACCCCTTTTCTCTTAATTTTTTTTATACTTTTTTTTTTTTTTGACAGAGTGGACAGTGAGAGAGAGAGAGACAGAGAGAAAGGTCTTCCTTTGCCGTTGGTTCACCCTCCAATGGCCACCGCGGCCAGCGCGCCGCGGCCGGCACACTGCGCTGATCCGATGGCAGGAGCCAGGTGCTTCTCCTGGTCTCCCATGCGGGTACAGGGCCCAAGGACTTGGGCCATCCTCCACTGCACTCCCTGGCCACAGCAGAGAGCTGGCCTAGAAGAGGGGCAACCGGAACAGGATCGGTGCCCCGACCGGGACTAGAACCCAGTGTGCCGGCGCCGCAAGGCGGAGGATTAGCCTAGTGAGCTGCGGCGCCGGCTTTTATACATTTTTTAAAATATTTATTTTATTTATTTGAAAGACAGAGTTACAGAGAGGGGTAGAAACAGAGAGAGAGGTCTTCCATCTGCTGGTTCACTCCCTAGATGGCCACAATGGCCAGAGCTGCGCTGATCCGAAGCCAGAAGCCAGGAGCTTCTTCCTGGTCTCCCAAGTGGGTGCAGGGGCCCAAGGACTTAAGCCATCTTCTACTGCTTTCCCAGGCCGTAGCAGAGAGCCGGATCGGAAGTGGAGCAGCCGGGTCTTGAACCGGCGCCCATATGGGATGCAGGTGCTTCAGGCCAGGGTGTTAACCCACTGTGCCACAGCGCCGGTGCCTATTTATTTATTTGAAAGTCAGAGTTACACACAGAGAGAAGAAGAGGTAGGGGTAGGTCTTCCATCCGATGGTTCACTCTCCAATTGGTTGCAACCACAGAGTTCTGCTGATCCAAAGCCAGGAGCCAGAAGCTTCTTCCAGGTCTCCCATGTGGGTGCAGGGGCCCAAGGACTTGGGCCATCTTCTACTGCTATCCCAGGCCACAGCAGAGAGCTAGATCGGAAGTGGAGCAGCCGGGTTTGGAACTGACACCTGTATGGGATGCCGGCACTGCTGGCAGCGGCTTTACTGGCTACACCACAGCGCCAGCCCCTTTTTATAATTTTTGATTTGTAAATAAAATCTTGCTCATTTTGTGTGTTCATGAATTAAAAGTGTCACCTTCTGAACATGTTCGTGTTCTAATTTGATTTTAAAGTAGTTTTAAATAACTAGATGCTACAAATGTCTCCTTTACATTCAGGCTAAGGGAAATCCGGGGATTTGGTTCTCTCCGGTGGGCATGTCTTAGATCAGTTCCCTTTGCAGCTTTATTTGAGTGTGTGGGTTGGAACTGCTTCTTGATTCTTTTCTATTTCTTAGAACAAACGGAAGGTTTTTCCTAAGCTAGCTGGGAGAAAGAAGGGAGACCTTTCTTTTCTTTTTCTTTTTTTGAAGATTTATTTTGTATTTATTTGAAAGAGTTACAGAGAGAGAGGTCTTCCATCTGCTGGTTCACTCCCCAGATGGCCGCAACGGCTGGAGCTGCTTTGATCAGGAGCCAGGAGCTTCTTCCGGGTCTCCCATGCAGGTGCAGGGGCCTAAGGACTTGGGCAATCTTCTATTGCTTTCCCAGGCAGTATCAGAGAGCTGTATTGGAAAAGGAGCAGCCAGGAATAGAACCAGCACCCATATGGGATGCCAGTGCTTTAGGCCAGGGCTTTAAGCCACTGCCACAGCGCCGGCCCCAGGGGAGGCCTTTTCTGAAAGGGCTCCACCCACCTTGTGCAAAGGTGAATTACTAATGCTCCAGAGTTTGATGATCCTGTTAGCAGGGGCCTCAAGATGCCGTCTGGTCATTTTCCCAGTGGAGGAGATGGGAGCACCGGGGAGTGTTGCCTGGTCTGGGGCACACAGGAAATTCGTGGCAGAGTCCGCAGCAGAGCCCAGAGTGCTTCCTTTCTAGCCATGGCTCACTGTGTCTGGCCTGACTCCACCCCTGGGATTCATAGAAACCTCCGCTTCATCAGTAGGACAGACTCTCAGCCTGCTGTTGTGGAGTTTTAATGAGGTGCCATGGAGCTTTAATCTGAGTTATAGGGGACTCACAGCAGCGTCACCCTCTCTTTGCTGCAGTCTTCTTAGAATCTCTTAGCGATGATGTTTCATGGCTAGTGGGTCAGGTCAAAGTGACCAAGTGGGAGCATGCCCAGGATGATGGGGAGAGAGCTCTAGTACTTGCTCTTGTTGCACTCTGACTGATGCCGTCGCAGCCTAAGGACGAGGAGAACCATTTCTAGTTTGTGATATGTGGCTGCTTTGGACAGCTCTTGTGAGTGTTACCCTTACTTGTTTTTTTTTAAATTTTTTTATTTTTGGTGCTGTTTTAAATGGAAACCAATCCAAATAAATAGAGTTTGCCATCTTGAACTCTCTCACATTTTTCCTCCTCTTTTCTTTGTGAGGTTAGTCTTGATCTTTTCTTTTTCTGCACACCAGTTTAAATACGAACTTTGCCAGTGAAAGTTTCTCTACTGAGAAAGAAGTTTCCATAGCAGAGTTACTGGCTTTTTAATGGCTAAAAACACTGTCAGCTTTGGTGGTCACCTCAGAGACAGAAAAAAAAATGGGATTTTTTCTTTCTCTTTCTTGAATAATCAGCTGAATTCTATGGTTGGTTTTGACTCCATTTTCGTTATATGGAGAGAGGTGTGTTTAAAAGTACGACAGCCCTGGTGTACGTTAGCTTCGTGTATGTTCACAGTCTTGTTGTCGTTTTGCTTTTTCCAGAGGAGCTTCTTAATAACTTTGCCCAGCAGATAGGAGCCTGGAGATTCTGCCTGTACTTTCTCTCCAGCACCAGGAATGACTATGTAATGATGTACAGTTTAACGGTTTTTGAGGTAAGTAGATCACTTATACTCTTCTGAGAGGTGTTTTCTAGCTACAGGGTTGCTCTGCAGACACCTGAGAGGTGGTGCTGCCTGGGCTCTGTGACCTCTTCCCACACTGCCCTTGTTGTCTGCAAGTCTGCTGTTGCCAGGTACTTTTCCCTCTTCGCCCTAGGAAAGGCAGGTGGGTGGTCACCTTTAGGGCTGGGTAGGTGGGTTGCTGTGGGAATATGTACCTGTTCTCTCCCTGTTACCGGGAGGAGGGGATGATAGCTAGTTATCATCATCTCCAACCACAAAGACTCTTGCTTCTATCAGCTCCCTTCCATTGCTTGTCTTCTGTGTATGCTTTAAAAAATTTGAAGTTACAGTCATATTGCTTGTGCCATTTTGTATTCTCCCCACCTCCAACTTAGCTTTATGTTCCTAAAAGTGGTGGTGTCATTGTACACCAGGCCATTCTATTTTTGGATGATATAGTTATTTCTGTTGTTGATTTTTGGTGGTCACTAGAGGCTGTAGTGTAATGGAAAGTTTTTGTCCATAAAGCTTTTTGTCCCTGCTGAATTATTTAGCAGATCATCCTAGGGCTGGACTTGTGTTATAGGTTGGAACATTTTTATTATTCTTGTCAGATTACCCTAAACTTATTTTAATAAGTTTATTGTTTATTGAGATTATATAGCTAATTGTGGGATGAAAATCAGTTATTTTTGTTTATATAGATTTATAATTTAAAAGATATATATTTTTTGCAGAATCTGATCAATAAAATGTGGCTTGGGGTCCCATCTCAGGATAAGATGGAAATCCGTGGCTGCCTGCCCAAACTCCTTCTGGCTCACCATAAAACCTTACCTTACTTTATCCGGAACAAACTCTGCAAAGTTATTGTTGATATTGGACGTCAGGATTGGCCCATGTTCTACCATGACTTTTTTACTAACATTTTACAGGTAAGGATGTACGTAGGAACTTTATCTTATACACAGTTGGTTTGTAGAAGTGATTATTTCCTTGTCTTGCAGAGGAGTTTTAAGAGTAGCATCTTGGAACTGCAGCTGCAAGGTGACTGTGGGGGGGATGATTATGTTCACTTCTCTCTGTATTCTTGAGACATGTTGTATCTTTGTGCAGTGGAGAAACATGGGTGAAACCTGGTCGCTTTGTTAACCTTTTGTGAAATTCCGTTCAGCAAGAATGTGAAAGCCTGTTCTCTGCTGTCCCAGGTATTGTGGAAAGACGATGCTAGGTAGTTTGGGAGAACAGCTGTGCGAGCGGTTATCCAGTGCTGTGATGATTCCTGTAGAGCGAGTATGTGCAGAGTGGCCTCGTGTCAGTGGTGAGGAGGTGGCTGTGGCAGAGTAGAAGGCTGGACTGATGGGCAGGGGGTTTCGATGTTAAATTCAAGGTCTTTCCTTGAGAGCTATTGGAAACTTTTGAGAAGGGACAAGACATGGCCATACTTTTACGTTGGAATGATGACTCCAGCTCCAGTCTGGATTGCAGAAGAATGAGGTGAGGGAGGAGGAGACCAGTGAGGTTGCTGTTGTTAAAAGTCTGGACAGCACAAGGAGGATTTGAGGCAAACAGACCTACTTGGTGGGTGGAGATGAGGCCTGTAGGAGAGAGTCCAGGTAGATGGCAGGGCTGAGGAAGAGGGGAGTCTGGAGCGACGGCCAGGTTTATTGCTCAGGGGGATTTTCCAGGCCAGGGGTAGAGGAAGGGGAGTAGGTTCATGTAGAACATGTGTTTAAAACTTTTGTGTTCTGAGGCCAGTGTTGTAGCACAGCAGATAAGTTGCCGCCTGCAAAGTGGTGGTTTGTGTCCTGGCTGCTCCACTTCTGATCCAGCTCCCTGCTAATGGCCTGGGAAAGCAGCAGAAGATAACCCAAGTGTTAGGGCCCCTGTATCCACATGGGAGACGTGGAAGAAGCTCCTGGCTCTTGGCATCACCTGGCCATTGTGGCAGTTTGTGGAGTGAATCATCAGATAGAAGATCTTCCTCTTTCTCTGTCACTCTGCCTTTCAAATAAATAAATAAATCTTAAAAAAAAAAAAAACAAATTACAAAGACAGGACTTGTATGTCCCTCCTGTGTGGTCAGGACCTGAAAGCTGAGAGGGAGGTGCCTTTGCTCATTGGAGTCCTCTGATCATCTTGGAAACATTGTCCTGCTCTCGAGACAGTTTTGGGGTATAGGAAATTGGCTTTGTATGCAGTTATAGAAATAAGAACTCTTTGAAAATTGGTTTTAGTGTCAGCAACTATAGCAACTATAGGCTCAGGACTTTCCAGAACAGTGTCATTTTCTAATGTTCTATCTGCTCTCCCCACAAACCTCTTGAGTGAGGCGGCAATTTAAAAAACCCAAGTGTCAGTATTACTTCTCTCAGATTGCCTCTCAGAGTGGCACAGATTCTTCATTTGGTTGTTTTGTTTAGTGATTCAGCTGTGATGTATGTAGCGGTTGATTGGTCTGATCTCCCTAGGGAGATGATGCATCTGTTCGGTGAACTGTTGAGTACCAGCTTTGTGCTTATGAGCAAGCGCGTGGTGAGGATCTGGTCTGGACAGATGCAGAGTGCTTTTGTCAGATTCCTGCTCTTGAGGGGAGGCTGCAGTGCACACTAAGCCAATGTGGACTTTGAGGCAGTTCTGAGCATCATGAAGGAGATGGATTCCAGCTTAAATGACAGGGCTCATCCTTGGGTGTGTTTAGGGGAGGGCTTCGCTGGGGGCCGGAGCCTAGAGCAGAGCCTGAGTCCTGAGGGTATCTAGGGGAGTGGAGTGTTGGGCAGAGAGGATATCCTGTGAGTGGAAAGCACCCCGGGGGTGGCCAGGAGGTGAGAAGGACTTTCCCAGCTCGCTCCCAGGCCCCTGCCTTTTTCCAAGTTGAGAACACTTGGGATAGCTCCCTCTGCTCTCTGTGAGGGAGCTGGGGAAGCCTGCTGGAGATGCAAAGACCAGAAAGGTTGGGATCTCAGTGACAAGAAGCAAGGGAATGGAGACAGAGAGCCACAGTCCGGACAGCAGTGATTGAGGAGGAGCCCTTTCTGCCCAGCTGGGGTCCATCCCTGGGACTGAGAATGGAACCTTTCCTGTCTGGTCTCTGATGATGAGAATTTGGAAGAGCAGTTTTAGGTGAAGTGCTGATGGAGGTTTCAGAAGGCCGCTTGTCTTCCTCTGGCCTCTGCTACTTCCCTTTCCCACCCCTTCAGAAATGACTCCACCCTCATGTAGCCTTTGTTATTTGGAAACACGGCCTCGTGGCAAGGCCCCTGGACCTGGAGGAGCAGGGTGGTCCCTGCACCCAGCTTTCTGTAAAATCTACTCTGATTTCAGTGACACCTGCCACTTGGGGGCTTCCCCTTCCCCTCCTCTAAAGTGCAAGTTGGAGTAAGTGATCCTTAAAACCCCTTCCCTCTGTAGTATTTCCCGCTTCTTATTTATGCATGCAACAGGTCAGTGACACATGAGCCAGTGCTCAACTGCTGACATTTCTGATTATGTGATAGAATGAACCTTTTCTTCCGTGTTGCTAAACAAGACCAGACAGGCTATGGAATCAGTTTTATCGTCACATGATCCTTTGTGTAAACCATCTAAAAAGTTTTTCTGGCTCAGTTCCCTCATGGTCTGTTTGCAGTCTGTGGTGCATAGTTTTTTGTATTCCCAGACTCTGTGTTGCTTGGCTTGGTATGTGTGCAGTTTATGTTATAATTGTGGTAATTACCTTACCAGGCAGAGAACAGTTGGTTTGGAATCCCAGAAGATACCTACAGCTCTGTGGGTTGCCTATGCCTTTTCTAGGCCACTGGAGAAGAAGCAATTGAAGGTGAAACAGACCCTGATGGTCCTCGCCTCCCTTCCACCTGCATCAGCACACTCATGGCTCCTTTTGAGAATTTGTTCTTAGATTCCTGAGATCTGTTGAGCCGAATGTGCCTGGGGCCAGACAGTTAAGGGGCGAAGCAGCATTGGGAAAATTACTGTTTCTTCTGTGGTTGGTTGATTATGTAATAAAAACTGCTGAACCTTTTCAGAAGTTCACTGGAAACCTTCCCCTGATCTTCAGCTTAAAGGTGTTTATTGTCTGTTAAAATAAATTGCAGAGACGGGGGCTGGCACTGTGGTGTAGTAGGTTAAGCATCTGCCTGCAGTGCTGGCATCCCATAGGGGACCGGTTCGTGTCCCGGCTGCTCCACTTCTGATCCAGCTCTCTGCTGCGGCCTGGTAAAGCAGCAGAAGATGGCCCAAGTGCTTGAGTCCTACACTTGCATGGGAGACCCAGAGGAAGCTCCTGGCTCCTGGCTTCGGATTGGTCCAGCTCTGGCCATTGTGGCCATTTGGGGAGTGAACAAGCGATGGAAGACCTTTCTCTCTGTCTCTCCCTCTCTCTGTCTATAACTCTGCCTATCGAGTAAACAAATACATCTTAAAAAAATAAATTGCAGAATTACCTATGTTATGCGCTTAAATGATGTATGTGAAGAAGGTGAAGGGAAACACCATTTTAATGAAAAGTTGTGGATACAAGCTGAAGAGAAGAATAAGTGCACAAGTGAGCAAGCCCTTCCCTCACATAAAGAATAACTTTCATTCACATTTTTGTCTGACCTTCTTTCCCTTCTCCCCAAATGATGAGATAGGGAGAGCTTTAAGGTAGATTTTCTGTGTTGTAGATTTTTTTTTTAAATTTCTGGGCAGCTTAGATGCATTTTCCATCTGCAAGAAAGTGTGTACTGCTAAATGGGGTACGTGGCAGTAGTAGGCATTCTGAGAGAGTAAGAATGAGGGGTTGGGAAATAGGGAGGAAAGAGGTAGGAGAGGAAAACAAATGGAAAAAGGGGAAGGAATGGCAGTTTTCAGAGTCCAGTGTGAGAACCCGGAGGTCTCCGAATGGAAAGAGATGTATACCGAGGGTCTGCTCTGCTTCATGTAGGGACAGTGAGTGGAGAGATGAGGGTTTCCTCTTCCTCCCCTAGTGCATTACTGAAGTTAAGTTGGTGTTAGAAATAAGTCAGATTTGTAGGAAATGAAGAGAACACTTGTGTAGGGTATACTTGAAGTGTTAGCATTCGAGAGAACTGATTCTGAAGGGAGCATTTTTCACATGGTGCTCATTGCTGCTGGGTTTACATAGCTCTGCTTCTGAGGGCAGTTGAATCTACCTTGAGTTCCATTGAGTACTTTCCCTACTCTGCGGGATGAGCTTCTCTTTGATCTGTGATGGGAAGAGTTTTCTATTCTTCTCTCTCTCTCTGCCTCTCAGATAAACAGTGAGTGCTCCAGTCCTCTGGTTCACTCCCAAATGCCCACAGCAGCTGGGGCTAGACTGGGCCAGATTGGTGAGCTGGCGGTATAATTCAGGTCTCCCATGTGCGCGGCAGGAAGCTGCTTACTTGAGCTATCATCACTGCCTCCCAGGGTCTGCATTGGCAGGAAGCTGGAGTCAAGAGCTAGAGCCAGGTATAGGACCCAGGTGCTCCAGTGTGGGAGCTAGGCTGAGTTCCCATTCCGGAGGAGTTGTTTGCAAGGGAATGGAAAGTGCCTGCATTTCTTGAGGTGAGACTGAATGGTCTGTACGGGTCTTCCTCTTCCCTAAAGCTTGTGTTTTGTAACCTGAGTAAGTAACAGTCCAGGAGTGAACTTTAGTTACTTAAGATTAAAGAAAAAGGTGAAGTATTCCTTAAATTGTTGCTTCTGTGTAGATTGCAGCATATAATTCAACGGAGTTTTTAGTGGCAGTTCACTTTGATCATTTCTGGAAACTTAAAAAAAAATGTATTAGAAAGATCCAAATGTTGTGAAAATGATGAGGTAGGTGTAAATATTGTTAGGCTGTTGAAGGTGTATCTTTTCTCTTCCTCTTTTGTAATTAAACCTTCTTACGGAAGGAGAAATATTACAGGTGATAGAAAAATTAACTTGGCCGGTGCGGTGGCTCACTAGGCTAATCTTCCGCCTGCGGCGCCGGCACTCTGGGTTCTAGTCCTGGTTGGGGTGCCGGATTGTTTCCTGGTTGCTCCTGTTCCAGTCCAGCTCTCTGCTGTGGCCCAGGAAGTCAGTGGAGGATGGCCCAAATGCTTGGGCCCTGCACCCGCATGGGAGACCAGGAGGAAGAACCTGGCTCCTGGCTTCGGATTGGTGTAGCTCGGGCCATGGTGGCCATTTGCGTGGTGAACCAACAGAAGGAAGACCTTTCTCTCTGTCTCTCTCTCTCACTGTCTATAACTCTCTTCTGTCTCTCTCTCACTGTCTAACTCTGCCAGTCCAAAAAAAAAAAGAAAAAAAAGAAAAAAAAGAAAAAGTAACTTGATTGGCTACTTAGGGATTTGCGGGATCATGACCCTAGTCCTTTGTGCTTGTTGCTGGCTTGCCTGCAAAGCTTAGAGCTGTGAAGTTTAGTTAGCCTGAATGTTCAAGAGACCACAGGTTGGCTTGTGTAGCCCAGTCGCTGATGTCTGCATCACTGTGTATACCTGCAGTTCCATGTTTCCTGACGGGGGATACAGCTGAGAAAGGTATCGTTCGGTGATTGTGTCCCTGTAACATGTACTGACTCAGACTTGGTTCCTGTCAGGCCACAAACCTGAGCAGCATATTACTGTCCTGAATGCTGCAGGCACTTATAACACATGGCTAAGCATGAGACAGATTCAGTAAAAATACAGGCCCTAGGAGTTTCTCAGCTCCATTATAATCTTAGGAGACTACTGCTGTATATGTGGTCTGTAGTTGATAGAAACATTGTTATATGGAGCATGATTTGTGTGTGTGTGTGTGTGTGTGTTGATTAGTGTTGATTTATGTAGGCTGTTCATATAGGATATTTTAAAAATTTTATTTATTTGAAAGACAGAGTTATAGAGAGAGGTAGAGCTGGAGAGAGAGAGATTTTCCATTTCCTGATTCATTCCCCAAATTACCACAATGGCCAGAGCTGTACTGATCCGAAGCCAGGAGCCAGGAGCTTCTTCTGGGTCTCCCACATGGGTGCAGGAGCCCAAGGACTTGGGCCATCCTCTGCTGCTTTCCCAGGCCACAGCAGAGAGCTGGATCGGAAGTGGAGCAGCTGGGACTCAAACCGGCATCCATGTGGGATGCTGGCACTGCAGGCTGGGGCTTTAACCCACTGCGCCACAGTACTGGCCCCTCATATTAAACAAACATAGAGATACTTCACAAGTTTAGTACTACTGAGTCCTCTTTGTACTTTATTAGTTGGTGCTGTGCTCAGAACTTGTTTTTCCTGGCAGTTGATCCAGTCTCCTGTGACAACCCCCCTTGGGCTGATCATGTTGAAGACAACGTCAGAAGAGCTGGCTTGTCCCCGGGAGGACCTCAGTGTGGCTCGGAAGGAGGAGTTGCGGAAGCTGCTGCTGGACCAGGTGCAGACAGTACTTGGGCTTCTGACAGGTGAGCAGTCTGGTGGTGCCAAGGCCAGTAGCCTGCCGTGGATCCCCGGTGCTCAGGCCTTGGCACTCAGCATTTCTGAGACTAAGCATAAAATGAAGAATTCTGTGTTACGTTCCCAGCACCTATAGCCCAGTGTCTAGCACTCAACAGTACCTCAGAACAGGCTTGTAAGTAGTTTTCCTTTAGTCTTTCATTACTTGGTCCTCGTTGTAACTGTGGTTAATGAAGTATAGTGCAGATCATAGCAAAGCAATTGAAACGTTGGTTATAGCATTTAAGGTGAGGGACAGTCGCTTAAAATAGTTTGAACTAAAGATCAGAAGTCAGAAAGTTGGAAGATGTGAAAACCACCCATTCCATGGTATCAGCCCATGCACCAGCTTGTAGTTGTCTGTGGCATTTCACCTCTTCTGTCTGATTAGAGCTGCCTTATTGTGTGTAATGGATGAGAGCAAACAGGAAGCAAACCACAAAGTGAGACAGGAAGAAAGGAAGAGAGAGGGCGGAGCACACCGGGACCCAAAGGCTGTTTCTCCTGTGCTGCTGCTGGAGCCTGCATGTTGGGGAGGTGGCACGTGCAGTGCCAGCCATGGACCCTGGAGGTGCTGCAGCCTGGCTGCTACCCGTAGTAAGAAGTATTTTTCTCTCTAGTGCCACCCAGATATCTAGGAACTTTTCTCTTTTGTATGTCTTCTTTAGTGCTTGACATGAGGCGGGCACTGAAAATTGGCTGAAAGAATGATTGTTCAAGAATGAACTTAATCATGTGCTCCTATGCTCCCCTAAATCTATAGAGGTAATGGAGAAACTCCAAGTTGATGTTAAATTTCTAGAGTTAGGGACCATGTCTTACACTTCTGTGTCCTACTGTGCTTAAAAATAAAAAATTGAGATAGAATTCACATACCACAAAATTGGCTATTTTAAAGTACAGTTCAGCCGGCGCCGTGGCTCAACAGGCTAATCTTCCACCTTGTGGCGCTGGCACACCGGGTTCTAGTCCTGGTTGGGTTGCCAGATTCTGTCCTGGTTGCCCCTCTTCCAGGCCAGCTCTCTGCTATGGCCCGGGAGTGCAGTGGAGGATGGCCCAAGTGCTTGGGCCCTGCACCCGCATGGGAGACCAGGAGAAGCACCTGGCTCCTGCCTTCGGATCAGCACGATGTGCCAGCCGCAGCGCGCTGGCCGCGGTGGCCATTGGAGGGTGAACCAACGGCAAAGGAAGACCTTTCTCTCTGTCTCTCTCTCTCACTGTCCACTCTGCCTGTCAAAAAAAAAAAAAAGGAAAAAAAAAAAAGAAAAACAAGTACAATTCAGTGGCTTTTAGCATAGTCACAAGGTTGTGCACCCATCACTACGTCTAATTCCAGAACATTTTCGTCACGCCACAAGAAACCCTGTAGCTATTAGCAGTCATTTCCCACTCTTCTTGCCCCCAGACCCATGGCAACTACTCCTGTACTTTCTGTCTGTATGGATTTGCCTATTTTGGCTTTTCATAAAAATAGAATCATAAAATATAGAATCGTAAAATATATGACCTTTCTGTCTGAATTCATTCCTTTAACATAATGTTTTCAATATTTATCCATGTTGTAGTGTTAAGTGTCTTGAGACTAGATTATCTTTACAAACCTTTATGATCATCTTTTTTTTTTTCCTAAAGATTTATTTTATTTATTTGAAAGACAGAGTTATACAGAGAGGTAGAGACAGAGAGAAGTCTTCCATCCGCTGGTTCACTCCCCGGATGGCCCCAATGGCTGGAGCTGCGCCAATCCAAAGCCAGGAGCCAGGAGCTTCTTCCGGGTCTCCCACATGGGTGTAGGGGCCCAAGGACTTGGGCCATTTTCTACTGCTATCCCAGGCCATAGCAGAGAGCTGGATTGGAAGAGGAGCAGCTGGGATTAGAACCAGTGCCCATACGGGATGCTGGTGCTGCAGGCCAGGGCTTTAACCCACTGCGCCACAGTGCTGGCCCCTATGATCATCTTATGTTCCAGTTTCTTTATTGGATGTAAAAAGGAATAAAACATGGTTCCTGCCCTCTAGCAATTTATACTCTAGTAGGGGAGAGATAAGTAAACAAAAGAATAGTGGTTTAAATTTTTTATTTTTTAATTCATCTGAGAGAGAGAGACAGAGACAGAGAACGAGACAGACATCGTCCATTCACTGTTTAATTTCCTAAATGCCCACGCATCCAAGGTTGGGCTACGCTGATGTCAGGAGCCTGGGACTCCACTAGGTCTCCCGTGTGGGTGGCAGGTGCTGCAGTCGTCACCTGCTGCTCCCAGGATGTGCACTAGTGGGAAGCTGGACTTGGAAGTAGAGCCGGAACTGGAGCCCAGGCAATCTGATCTGGGATGCAGGCATCTAAATCACTGACCAAACACCTGCACCTGTTTTTTTTTTTTTTTTTTTTTTAAAAAAACAGTGTCCTAAGAATTATAGAAGTACGTTTTATTTGCAGGCAAAATGGAGCAGGCAGAAGACTTCCTGGAAGAGGCAACAGCTGGTTGACATTCTGAGGGATGGAGACAAGTAGCAGTTAGGTTGGGATTAGGACAGAAGAGCAGGTCAGGGGTTGAGCAAGGGAAAGACCCACACTGAAGGAACAGCGAATGGATCACTTCGATGAAGCCTTTGTGTGCGCTGGCCCGGAGGCTGGCCGTGCCAGATGGGCTGAGCAGGGTCCAGCTGCCTGGATGTGTGGAGTGTACCATTTACTGGTGAGGAATGGAAGAAGCTTAGTGGCAGGTTTTTGAGAGAAAGCTATCCAGGTAGTGATGTTCAGGGAATAGCTGGATTATATGCAGATCTGTGGATGTCTTGCCTTGTGTCAGTTCCTGTCATGTAGCTGTTTGGTATACTGACGGTACTTCTGAAAGTGCATGGAAAAGGGAATTAAAAGAAAAGCTTACTTTGGTGCCAACATTTTTTAAAATCCATGCATAGTTTTTTTTCATAATATGCATTTTCCATGAGCTATTTTTTTTTAAGATTTTATTTATTTATTTGAGAGGTAAAGTTATAGACAGTGAGAGAAAGGGACAGAGAGAAAGGTCTTCCTTCCGTTGGTTCACTCCCCAAATAGCCGCAATGGCCGGAGCTACGCTGAGCAGGAGCCAGGAGCCAGGAGCTTCTTCCAGGTCTCTCACTTGGGTGCAGGGGCCCAAACACTTGGGCCGTCTTCTACTGCTTTCCCAGGCCATAGCAGAGAGCTAGATTGTAAGAGGAGCAGCCGGTACTCGAACCGGTGCCCATATGGGATGCCAGCGCCACAGGTGGAGGATTAACCTGCGCCATGGCCCCTCCCATGAGCTTTTGGAAAACCCGTCATGTGTGGGTTTTAAAAAATTTTTCACCAAAATATATACCATTTTATTTTGTTATCCGTAAACTTTTGAAAGTCCTGTTGTATAGTCAAGGTGAGTTTTGGGCTGAGAGGGAGAGAGAGAGAGACAGACAGACAGACAGACAGACTGGTGAGGCTTCAGAGTCTGCCTTGTTGAAGCCATGACAGAGGGTGGTTGAGTCCAGCAGAGACAGTGAAAGGAGGGCCAGTGAGGGAACCTGGGAGGTGGGTGTGTCAGCGATGGGTGAGCAGAAGAGAGAATTGAGTTCCAAGAAACTGGGGAAAACAAGGAAAGAGCAGTACCCAAGGCCCCTTTGTTGGCAGAAGGGTTTGGGCAGTCGCATGGAATGCCACAGAGTGGTCAAGGAGAATCAGGATTAAAGTGGCCTCTAAGTCTACGCAGGTGACCTTGGTGAAGGCCAGTGTTGGGGGAAATAGTGAGGAGAAGCCACACTGTAAGGTCAGGGTGGCGCAACGGAGATCCTCTGAGTGGGGACAGTGCCCTCCAGAAGATAGTGGGCAGTGCAGTGGTGAGGCACGGCCACTAGCTGCCAGAGGACATTGGATACAGAGATGTTTAAGTACTGATGTTTGATCAAAGGTGACAATGAGTCATTTCTCTAAATCTGATTTTCACACGTGGGACTGTATGACTCTCTTACACTCAGTTCCTTCTTTCTTGATAGGTATCTTGGAGACTGTCTGGGACAAGCACAGCATTACTGCCGCCACTCCACCGCCATCCCCGACCTCAGGAGAAAGTGGTATGGTCCCTGTGGCATTCCTCTTGTTCAGTGCAGCAGGGGATCTCAGCAGGGTCAGCACCAGCTTAGCTGCCTCAGATGTGTATTGATTCTTCCTTAATCTCTCTTTGGCCATATTTTCCATGGAGCGAATTTTCTGCTGTTCCTCAGAAGTACTTGTACTTTCTTATATAATATTTTGAACACTGCATCTTGCTTCTTCCTTGCCCATCATGAAGATGAAGATGGTGCTTTTTTGCTTTTTTTTTTTTTTTTTTTTTTTTAAATTTGAGAGGGAGAGACAGGAGAGTAAGTTCTTCTCCAGTGGTTCATTGCCTAAAAGCAGTCACTGGGACTTGGCCAAGCTGGGAGCTGGGAACTCGATCCAGGTCTCCCACATGGGTGGCAGGAACTTAGTTATTGAAATCATCACATTTGCCTCTCAGCATGTACATTAGCAGGAAGCTGGAGTTAGGAGCCAGAGCTGGGTATCAAATCTAGGCATTCCAGTATGGGACATGGATATCTGAACTACCAAGTCAGATGCCTGCCCCGAGAAGGACCTTTAATCTCCTTCTCTTTTTTACAAGATTTATTTGTTTGAAAGGCAGAGTTAGAGCCAGAGAAAGCAAGAGATCTTCTATCCACTGGTTCACCCCTCAAGTGGCCACAATGGCCAGGGCTGAGTCAGGCTGAAGCCAGGAGCTTCATGCAGGTCTCCCACGTGGGTGACAGGGGATCAAGCACTTGGGCCATCTTCTGCTGCTTTTCCAAGGCCATTAGCAGGGAGCTGGATTGGAAGTGGAGCAGCTGGGACAGGAACGGCTTTACGCATTACACCACAACACCAGCCCCTGGCACCTTTGATCTTATGTTTATGTTGTCCACTTCTGCCCATTCAGTGTATAATTGCTGTCCCTCCAAATTTGTTACCCCTCCTTTTTTTTTTTTGAGATTTATTTATTTACTTGAAATTCAGAGTTACACAGAGAGAGAAGGAGAGGCAGAGAGAGAGGTCTTCCATCTGCTGGTTCACTCCCCTGTTGGCTGCAGCGGCCAGAGCTGTGCTGATCCGAAGCCCCTAGCTTCTTCCGTGTCTCCCACTTGAGTGCAGGGACCCAAGGACTTGGGCCATCTTCTACTGCTTTCCCAGGCCATAGCAGAGAGCTGGATTGGAAGTGGAGCAGCTGGGACTCGAACAGGCGCTCATATGGGATGCCAGCATTGCAGGCGGCAGCTTTACCTGCTACGCTGCAGCGCCGGCTCCATAATATAGGCTATGTTTTTTTTTTTTTTTTGACAGAGTGGATAGTGAGAGAGAGAGACAGAGAGAAAGGTCTTCCTTTTTGCCGTTGGTTCACCCTCCAATGGCCACTGCGGCCGGCGCATCTTGCTGATTTGAAGCCAGGAGCCAGGTGCTTCTCCTGGTCTCCCATGGGGGTGCAGGGCCCTGGACTTGGGCCATCCTCCACTGCCTTCCCGGGCCACAGCAGAGAGCTGGAATGGAAGAGGAGCAACCAGGAAACAATCCGGCACCCCAACCGGGACTAGAACCCTGTGTGCCGGCGCTGCAAGGCGGAGGATTAGCCTGTTAAGCCACGGCGCCGGCCTGGCTATGTTTTTTTTCCCTTCTCTTTTCCTCAAATTTCCTGGCTGCATTGTTTGTCCTGAGTTTGTGTGAGCCTGGAGGTGTGCCATTCTGCAGAGGTTGCAGGGTGGTCAGCTGCCCCAAGGAGATGCACAGGAATGTGGGAAGCTCAGGGAAAGTTCTGTTGGCCACCAGGACATGCTGGGGTCCAATTGGCAGTAGTCAGCATTGGGTTTCCATTGGTTAAGGATAATCTGCTAAACGCCTGTACATATTTGCGGTGGTTATTCAGTAGTGTGTCGATTGCTGGTTATTGTATGTAGTTACTGATAGCTCTTTCTTTTTTTTTTTTTTTAACTTTTATTTAATGAATATAAATTTCCAAAGTACAGCTTATGGATTACAATGGCTCCCCCCACCCCATAACTTCCCTCCCACCCGCAACCCTCCCCTTTCCCGCTCCCTCTCCCCTTCCATTCACATCAAGATTCATTTTCAATTCTCTTTATATACAGAAGATCAGTTTAGAATATATTAAGTAAAGATTTCAACAGTTTGCACCCACACAGACACACAAAGTGAAAAATACTGTTGGAGTACTAGTTATAGCATTAAATCACAATGTACAGCACATTAAGGACAGAGATCCTACATAATATTTTTTAAAAACTGGTTTTCTATGCAATGTCCAATTTAAAACCATGTGTTTTTTTTCATTTTCAATTATCTTTATATACCGAAGATTGATTCAGTATATACTAAGTAAAGATTTCATCAGTTTGCACCCACACAGAAACACAAAGTGTAAAAATACTGTTTCAGTACTAGTTATAGCATTATTCACATTGGACAACAAATTAAGGACAGATCCCACATGAGACGTAAGTACACAGTTACTCCTGTTGTTGACTTGCTGATAGCTCTTTAAAAAGTCAAGAGTGCAAGTCATCTAAAAATGACTAATTTTAAGGATGGATGGAGAAAGGAAATTGTAGCTGAGCAGGAACTGTTGGTTTCTTAATGTTTCTGTTGACACTCAGTGATCACAAATGCTTTCCAAGTAGAGTACATCCTGTGAGTTGGCACATCCTTCTTCCTGTCCTGTAAAGGTTGGTGTGGCTAGTGAGAAACGTTTCCACATCTTTCTTCCTTACCTAAGGCATTGGGCTGTTGAAATGAGGCGTCCCTAAGCCCAGATGTAGCTTGTTGTCTGTATATGCAAGTTGAAACGCTTGTAGTATTACTTACAATTTAAAATATATCATGACGTTTGGGGGACTGCTCATAGTATGTTAATTTATTCCAAATTCCATATATTGTACTTGGATTGCAAACTGTTAGAGAGTTTAAGAGTCTATTTAAAGTCTGTAAGAGTGGAACTTTTATTTGTACTATGTGCAACCATCATTCTTTAGGTGGATATTTGAGGCAGCTTAGCAGATTTATATTTTACATTTGAATGGTTAATGAAAGATTTGCAGAGGTTACATGGATTTAGTTTTATAACTGAACGAACACTTTTCAGTACTGTACAATTTGCAGTCTTTAAGCTCTTCATTTCATGTAAACAGAGTTCACAAAGAGTAGTTCTTCCACATTTGATTTGTCTTCAGGTGGTGTAGGACCAGCTTAGCATTCGGTTAGCATTGGCCATTTACTGTGGTAAGACTTGCTTTTCTGGGATTCTTTTCCACTGCTGAAAGCCATGCCCTTCAGTTGCCTTTGATCAGATGTGTGCTTTGAGCTAGCTCAGTTTATGCTTTGGTAGGCTTTATTTTTCTTGGGGCCAAGTTAGGGAACATCAGAACTAGATGGTTACCTCTTAGGTGTTGCCTCAGTTTTGTTTGAAGGCTGAGTGAAATACAATGTGAACTGACGATGCCTTCAAATAGCAAAGCCAAAGATGGCATGCCTGCTTCCTCAAAACTTAATGTAATACTTAATGTAAATGTAATACTTAGCATTACATTTTTTTAAAGTCTTGAATTTGGTTTGAGGAAAGCAAAGTAAATTGAGTGTCGTGGGGGATGATGGCTAGGAGTTAAGTAAGCTTTTAAACTGATATACTTCCCCTTTAAAAAAAAACAAAAGAATTGCATGTTCATTTTTTTCTCTTTATGATGCTTAAGTGAAGTCATCAGGTCTTGCTTCATTATTTGGAGATTGCTGATGACTTAACATTTATTTTGATGTTTTTGCTCAACTGAGTATGCAGTTTAGACACCAAGTTAAGCACTGAAACTTCTAGAAAATTGTACAGCTTTTTTGACCACAAGCTTAGTTTTGTAGAAGAAGTCCATCCTGAGAGCCCTTAGGGCCAGTGAGTAAGCAGGCTGATTCCTAGCACATCCCGCCCCTGCTCGCCTGAATTCCCCTCCAGCCCCTCATCATTAGTTCCTTAGGCTTTTCGTCTCTTTTCCCTTATGTGTTCTTTTAATTGAGCTTTCTGTCTGAACTGAGTCCAGGGACCTGTCTGAACAGTTACTGTGACGAGATGTAGAAGAAGGTTTGAGGGGTATGTATGGAATAGTTCTCAGGATGGTTCCGGAATCATTGGTTTGTTTCCTAACCCCACCCCCGTAGTGGCCCCTCATCTCACTAGAACAGACTGCAGTGACATGGGGTGGTGGTTTTAGCTCCTGTTTACAAATAAGGGAACGGCTCATGTAGTGTAACTTGCTGGGCTCCCATCGCCAGTGAGCGGTGGAGCAGGGAGGGATGTGAAACATCGTTCCAGGGCTTGGCCTTAACTGTGTCCCTAGTTCTGCCCTGCTTCCTTCCCCTGCCACTTACTTTGTGCCTTTATACCTTTTCTGGCCGTCCGTGTCCTTGGTTGCAAAAAGAGAATAGATGTCTCTGAGGGTGAATGAGAGCAGGCAGACTGGTGTGTCTGCCTTCAGACTGCGCTTGGGCAGCCTCCACCTCTCTGATTGGACAAATGGAAAGAAAAATGTGTGCTGAATGAAACTGTGTAAAGATTACAGTTCTGAGTTGGCTTTGATGGGCAGTAAAAGTCAGGGTATCATATCTTTCTCATCCACATAGTGCATGTTTTTTTTTTTTTTTTTCTTATTCAGGATCTTTTTTTTTCTGTAAAAAGTTCATAGAAAAATCAACAGCAAATTTATATTCTTTGCTATAAAAACTAAGTACATATGTGCACGAGGCTGGGAGAGGGACAGGGTTTCCTTAGAAAATAATTAAAATCAAAGGACAAACTCGTGGGCTCGCCATGTGAGAGCAGCTGTGTGGCGGCCCTGGGGGCCGGCCTGGAACTGAGCCCGCTGCGAGAGCACCGTGACAGCTAATAGTGCATGGTTTTAAATACAGATCTATGCATACACTTCTCACCAGCTGCAGGCCTTAGTGACTCGCAGATGGAGTGAGCATTAAATGAGAATGTGCAGGTGAAGCTTTTAGTACCTGGCTAAGCAGAGAACAGCAGTACAGCAAGTGGGGGTGTTCTTATTGTCATAGATGTTTTGCTCTGAAAACCAGTTTCTGACTGCATGTGTTGATTTTTAGACCTTTGTTTTAGGATGTCTTGCTTGTGAAAGATGAGCAAGTGTAACGTCTGTGCGTGTTTACTCCTGGTTCTGTGCTCCTTTCAAGGCCAGCGTTAGTCCCTGTGCCGCAGCGTCTCCATCCCTTCACTCTTCATTTCCCAGGAGCCTCCTTGAGAAGACTGTGAGGGCAGTGTGTTACCTGAGTCTCACGTGCTTGAGGAAGAGTCACCTTCCTCTTCACACATGCTTTGCCCTGGAACCTGTAGCCCCTGTGCTACTGTCTTCTGGCTTTGAATGTTACTGTGAAGAAATCGGAAGGAACGTTTTCTCCTTTGTGCGTGCACTTTTTCTGCTTGCATTTCTTCCTCACCCCTCAGTTTCTTAATATGGATCACTGCCATTTTTTTTTCCTTTGGGACAGAATATGCCCTTTTATTTTATTGAGTCACATCTATTTTAGGAAAGTTCTCTTAGAGTTTTGATGGTTTTTTCTTCTTTTGTTTTCTCTAAAATAATTGTACAGCTTTCTTCCCATTTCATTTTGGATGATTTCCTTTAGTTCAGTGCTTGCAAAAAATTCAGCAAGCAAAAGAAGCCCCTAGAGAGCTTGCAGAGCATGGATTCCTGGCCCCTCTGGTTCTGCTGCAGTGGCTGTGGGAGTGGGCCTGGTAAATTCTAGTTCTGTTGGTGCAGGTTCTTGGATCCACTGACGATGTATAGCCCGGGGGGGCGCTCTGATTTTTGTCCTTGGCGCCCCTTTACTCTTAAAAACTATAGAGGTCCTCATAGAGTTACATCCATTGATATTAAAGGTAAGAAAATTTATAAATATTTGTTAATTCACTTAAAAATAGCCATGATGAATCCATTATGATTATTAAATTATATATTTTAATAAATGATAACTTTATTTTCCAAAACAAAACGACAGATTTACTGAAAGAGTGGTGTTGTTTTACGTTTCTGCAGATGTCTTTAAATATGTGGTTTAGTGAAAGACAGCTTCTGTGTCCTGTCTGATGCAGTAGCACGGATAACGCAGCCCCGGGAAAGCCCTGCCGTACACCTGCAAGACAGCAAGAACTAGCGAAGAGGAGAACATTTTGGTGTTTTTTTGTTTTGTTTTTTTTTAAAGATTTTATTTATTTACTTGAGAGGCAGAGTTACAGGCAGTGTGAGGGAGTGACAGAGAGAAAGGTCTTCCATCTGCTGGTTCACTCCCCAAATGGCTGCGACGACCGGAGCTGTGCTGATCCAAAGCAAGGAGCCAGGAGTTTTCTCCAGGTCTCCCACACTGGTGCAGGGACCCAAGGACTTGGGCCATCTTCTACTGCTTTCCCAGGCCACAGCAGAGAGCTGGATGGGAAGAGGAGCAGCTGGGACTAGAACCGGTGCCTATTTGGGATGCCAGCGCCGCAGGCAGAGGATTAACATACTGAGCCACAGCGCCGGCCCCCATCTTGGTGTTTTTTAAAAAATAGCTTTGAATTTATCAACTCCTGAAAGCATTTTGGACCCTCTAGGGTTCCTGGGCCAAACTTCAGACTTGCTGCTTTGTAGTGATGCGTGGTTTAAACAGTGTAAACCACAGGTGCTCATCACAAGTGCTTAGTTGTAGCACTTGAGGAGTATGGGTTTACATCAGGCTCCTCTCATTTATTTGTTCCCCTCATCTTCATTCTCCTCCTGTCCCAGTTCCCTACAGTGAACAGCCATTTTGTATGTATATAGTGTACATCCTTTTCTCCGGTAGCATGTTGTATACCCTTCCTGCTTTGTGTCCATGTATTTCAATATAAGTAATGATGTGGTTGTGCTGTGATTCCATGGTTCACTTTGGTCCAGCATGTGTCTGGAAGGTCTCCCCATCTGTGTTGCCCAGGCCTGTTAGGCCATGGCATCTGCATCCACACCCCCAGCTTTTACCTGTTTTCTCTCTTAACGAGGACGCCAGGCTGTCTCCAGTTCCCACACCCGCACGGACCACTGCCTGTCCCCTTGTGAGGGTGGCTTTGGAACTTTGCCAGGAGGGGAGTGGTCAGGTGATAGGCTATATGAATGTGTCCAGGACTTCAGAGTGCCAGGATCCCTTCAGAGTGGCTATTCCTCCTGCCAGTGCTGCATGGACATTCCCACAGCCACTCCTTGCCCTGCACATGGGCCATCCTCCAGTGTTCTTTTCCCATCCCCTTTTAATTTGCATTTTCTGATTACTAGTGAATTTGATATCTCTGTGTGCACTTGTTCCCCCTTCGAATTTCTTCTGAAAATCATCCTTTGTGTCCACTACCCACCTGCATATTAGGGTTCTTCTTATGATGGTACAGCATTTTTCTTATATATTTTACATTTTGGTTCTTTTTGGTGTTAGAAATTGTGACTATATCTTCTTGGCTGTCTTATCTGCTTGGTCACTTTCCCATAATTGTTTTCATTGATTAGAAACTCTTTAGTTCTGATGTTATTGAGTTTATCCTTGTTTTAATTAACAATTGTCTTTGGGTAGTTTTCATAAGTCTTCTTTTTCCTGGCCCTACATTTCAGTTAAGAGCTGAAAGTTTTAACTCTTTAATCCATCGAGTTTTGCTTTATGTATGGTATTAGGGATTTTTAAAATTCACTTAATGATCATATGTCATTTTTTCAAAAACAAGATTGTGATTTTGGGGGGACAGTCGAAGAAAAGAATAATTTGGATAAGCATGGAGTTTTACAGCTGCAAAACAGCTCCTCTATCCCCATTTTTTCTGCCTCCTGGAAACTGCTACTCCACAGATCTTAACTGAAATTAAATTTAAGTCAATGCTAAGGTTATATCCATATTTCCCCCATGAGAATCAGAACAAGATGTTACTTTGCTTTGCTGTGAACTTTTTTTATTTTTATAGATTTATTTATTTATTTGAAAGGCAGAGTTAGAGGGACACACACACACACACACAGAAAGAGAAAGAGAGAAAAAGAGAGAGAGAGAGAAAGAAAGAGAAAGAGAAAGAAAGAGAAAGAGAGCTTCCATCCACTGGTTCACTTCCCAGATGACCACAATGGCCAGGTTTGGGCCAGGAGCCCAGAGCTTCTACTAGGTCTCCCACATGAATGAGGGACCCAAACACTTGGGCCATCTTCCACCGCTTTTCCCAGGCACATTACCAGGGAGCTGGATCAGAAGTGGAGTAGCTAGGTCTTGAACCAGCGCCTGTATGGGATGCTGGCATCACAGGTGGCAGCTTTACCTGGTATACCACATTGCCAGCTCTCTGCTGTCAACTTTTTATAATTGGCATTTAATACTGAACATACTGATTTCTGAGGTAACTGAATTGATTTTTTTTTTGTCTTTGAAGGAGAGTTCCTTAAAGTAGTTTGTAGGAGATTTGATAGTGGTGCCCTTCAAAGCCTTTTTTACTTTCAGGTGACCTACTAAGTAACCTGCTGCAGAGCCCTAGTTCAGCCAAACTGTTGAATCAGCCAATTCCCATCCTTGATGTGGAGAGTGAGTATATCTGTTCCCTGGCCTTGGAGTGCCTGGCCCATCTCTTCAGTTGGATTCCTCTGTCTGCCAGCATCACCCCGTCCCTCCTTACCACCATCTTCCACTTTGCGCGCTTTGGCTGTGACATCCGGGCTAGAAAGATGGCGTCGGTTAACGGCAGCAGCCAGAACTGTGTCTTGGGTCAGGAGCGTGGTCGGCTTGGGGTCCTGGCCATGTCCTGCATCAATGAACTCATGTCCAAGAACTGTGTGCCTATGGAATTCGAGGAGTATTTACTGCGTATGTTCCAGCAGACTTTCTACCTCCTGCAGAAAATCACCAAGGATAACAATGCCCACACGGTGAAGAGCAGGCTAGAGGAGCTTGATGAGAGGTAATGAAAGCAGGCATGCCGCCGGTTGTGCCCTGAGAAGGGGCTGTGACTGTGTATCGCGCTGTGCCGCATAGTGTTTGTAACCTCTTTGCTTTCAGAATATGGGGCTTCTGGTGAGGATCAGAAAGGTAGGTGTGCACCAGTAAGTCCGAGATGAGCTGGAAGGGCTAGGGTGGTAAAGGGAACTCAGTTGAGTTTGAAAAGTGATGTGAATTGTGCAGGTTTGTTGTCTCTTCCCCATCCTCCTCCTGTCTTCCCTTCCACTCCTCTTTCCCCCTCTTCCTCACTATTTGCCTGCAGGTCTGAGGTGGTGCAGGAGCTGAGACTGCTGCTCATGCGTAGCCAAGCACAGGAGAAGAGGTCCGTGGAGGTACAGGCATCACAGTGGCCTTTCTCACTTGGCGTTGCTTGTCAGCTTCTACTATTTGGCTTTTCCCAAATGAACATCTTGCAGTGTCTAGGAGTGTTGTTATTATGTGAGTTTTACACAGACAGCAAGTTATCATCCAAAGATAGGGATGGTAAGGTGGGCACAGGTTGATACACATCTATGTTTATTTCTTTATCGCTCCCTTTAATGGACCCTAAAATTCCCTAGCCTTTTTTTTTGTCCCTAAAAGAGGACTCTGCAGAGGACTCTGAGTCAGGGTCTCTCTGTCTGCTTCCTTGCAGATGATGTCATTTCTGCATCTGACAGCTTCGTTAGCATAATGCTACCGCTGTGTAAAAACACGAGGGAAATTGGACAGTCCTGTTGTCTGCTCTGAAACTTCCAGACTGATAAATTGTATTGACTTAGTAGTGAATATTTATAGATTACCTAGCAGCAGAAGTTATATTTTAATCAGTTTTCCTTGGAAAGTTTTTTGTTATTAAGTGCTACAGAGTTCAGCTATTTCCTTTTCTTTAGAGTATTTGGTAGAATATGTGTCTAAAGCTAAGAAGGTTTAGTGCTTTTTAAATTGGACTGTTTTAAGTTTTCTAATGTTAAAAAAATTGATACGTAAGATAGTTTTGATTCGGTTCAATGTAAATAACTTTTGTGTGACATTTGCTTTGTGTAATCACAAAGGAACTCTTAATGCCATAAGTATTGTTTTTCATTATTTGGTCATGGCTTTCTGTATGAATTCAAAGAAATCAATATTCATACAATTTCTTATCTTTTTTAGCTTTAAGGAAGGTTGTTATCATATGTTAATTAAAAAAAAACCTAGCTGCTTGTACCACTTGTCAAATGTTGGTTGTTTTGAGTCATAGACACCTTGTTATGGCTTACATTCGGAGGGTATGGGTTCTCTGTGTACTGATTTGTTCCATATAACTGTTTTGCTCTTGGTTTTATATTTTAATCCTATGCTTCCTCTTGCCCTGTGAAAGCTGAGAGGTACCTGGAAGCAGAAAGGTGACATAAACAACCCTGTGTGCTTGCTTCCTGGCTCTGGGGTCCCTTACCACTAATTCTAAACAGCTCAATCCATTCTCAGTTGTTTAGGAGCTGCTTAACCAGGCCCTTGGCTTCTCTCCTCGTACTCCACTGCCTTTTTTTTTTTTTTTTTTCCCTAACTTTCTACTGTTCATTAGCTCCTGTACCAGAAGGTGGGCAAGGGAAAGAAAATGAGGTGAAATAAAATCTGAAAGCCTTGTATTTTTTTTTTTTTTAATTGGGTTGGAGCTTAAAATAAAATCCAAATGCTTGATACTTTACCCAGGACTTCTCTTTGTTCCTTTATGGGCGGTAGGGAATTGAGTGCATCTTCTTAAAGAGCAGTAATCGGTTGATGGCTTTGAGATCCATGTAAAACTATGTATAATGTAATGAGAAGACTGAGGAACAAGGACTTCCGGCTCATGAGTTTTAGTGTTGGAGCCCTCAGAGGGAAGTCTCTTCATGCTCTCCTCTCTCTGAAAACCATTGATTTTAGTGCCCGTTTTTCAAGTATTTGGCTCATGGTCCCCAAAGACAGCCATTTTCCTTATCAAAACAAATTTCTGTGTATTTTCAAAGGCTGCATACAGACACGTGGATGTCAGCCAGCCACATGGCGGCCAGGCAGGCAGCTTGGCTGCCCGCAGGGGCACAGGTCCCAGGAAGAATGTGGGCTGTGCTCTTTGAGGAGCAGTTTTCTTCTTCTCCTTTCCTATTTCATATACCTCTGCTCTGAAAAACAACCTTTTGCAGTTATGAGTTTCAGAATTGCTTTCAGCCATTATTTAACTTTTGGCTAAGGCCTAGTAAGTCTTCCCTTTGTTTTGTTGGTCTCTGAAATGTAATTTAAGAGGGTATGTCCATCTCATTTTCTAAGCACCTTTTGGTATTTAGGGGCTTAAAATGACAGTTTCTGAAATGTGGGAGTGATGATGTGCTGTGTATTTAATAACAAAACTCTCTTACCCTTGCAGCCGTGCCCCTTACTCTTCTGTGAAATGATTTTGTGAATACAAATGAATTTGGAATTCACTGTGATGTGGAAAGAGAGATCCTGGATTGGGCCCAGAGCCCCGGTGCCGGCTGAGTGGCCTGGGGCTGTCACTTTATCTCACTGGGCTCCATCTGTAGACTGGAGGCATCAGACTAAATAGTCCCCGAGCTTGCCCAGCTCTGCCAGGCACTCTGCTTTATATTTGGAATCACACTTAGAGTGGTGCAGGATGTGCTATGTTTAATTAGCACAGGGAGCCAGAGCAGGGAAATGAACATTCGTTTAGAAGCCTGAGTATACCTTCCCTGGATGCCTGAACTGACTTGTTCTTACGCGAGCACTATTGTAGTATGTTGGCCTCCTAGCAAGGAAAACCAGCCTTCTAGACTTGTCAGTTGAAATGGCGCAGTGGTCTGCCCGGGAGCTTTAGAGCAGTAACTCTCTGCCTTCACTTCATTTGGGTCATAACAGGAACAAGTTAGAAAATCTGAGGGCACTAGCTTTAGGAAGGCTTTAGGAGACAGTGTCTGAGGAGTGAAGTTGCTTTCTGCTATGTTTCAGGTGGTAATGGAATGAAGGGTTGCCTGTCCTGTAGGTAATTGCTGCAGGCCTTTATGTTTTTAAACTGAAAATTTATCATAAAGCTGTACAGTTCTCTGTGAAAGAAGTTTGGATTGAATTTAAGTCCCCTTCTCTGGAGGTGGCTGGGTTTCTTAGGTCACCTTTTGTCTTCTTGTCTCATTTAGCTACGTTGAGAAGTTTACTGACTTTCTGCGGCTCTTTGTGAGTGTTCACCTAAGAAGAATTGAGTCCTACTCCCAATTCCCTGTGGTGGAGTTTCTGACACTTTTGTTCAAGTACACGTTTCACCAGGTAAAGCACCAAAACTGTCCTTCCCTCCCCGGGAAACAAGTCTGCCTTGTTCATTTTCGGGAGTAAGCCTTATTTCCCAGACATTGATACAGAGCTTGATGTGTAAAGCTAAAATGTAGTCATCATAGTGACCCTATGATGTAGGTACTGTGACTGTTATTCTCTCCCGCTTTCCAGACCAGAGACTCAGGCTCAAAGGGTTACTTGATCAGGGCTGCACAGTTAGCAAGTGGTGGAGCCAGGCACTGGACCCACAGAGTCTGCTCTTAATTACTGTTATGTTAGAGAAGCAGAATACAGAAAAAGTCCGCAATTAGCACCTTTAGTTCTATTTTGTTCACTGAAACTCTGCACAAAATTATTTATGGTGAAGCTCTTGAGAGGTAGTTTTGGTGGTGTTCAGTTTTTCTTTTTTTCCAATTTAACAAATAGTTTTTTGAGCCTCCTGTCGTATTTCAGGAGCGAGACATACCACCTTCACAAGCAGGGTCTGTCTCTGAGTTTCTAGCCTAGTGACCTGGTGTTCTTGTGGACGTATTTTTCTATTGAGGTATGATTTTACGTGCATGAAATTCTCTCTTTGTAATAGTACACTTCAGTGATGTGACGTGAATTGATACAGCTGTGCAGTAGTCACCACAGTCCAGTAGGCATTTCTGTCATGGCCTGTCCCTCATACGTGTGTGTGTGTGTGTGTGTTTTACAAAGCCTTTGGTTGAAGTATGGCACTCATACAGAGTACATAAATAGTAGGCATACAGCTTGATTAATTTTCCCCAAATGACCACACCATCTAAGGTAAGAAATAGGACGTCACCAGCACCCCAGAAATCCTCCCAAGCTCTTTTGTGGTCACTTTACCCCCTTCTCTCCAGAAATAATCCTAGAATCGACCTTAACACTAGATGAATTTCGCCTATGGTGGATCTTAGAATGAAAGTGTATAGCATGTGCTTGTTTTATTTGCATTCTTGATTTGCTGTGCCATTTGGGAGAGTCTTTTGTGTGGTGTGTGGCAGCAGTTTGTTCATTTCCATTGTGGTCCAGGAAGCCGTTGTCTGAAAGTCCACTCCACTGCTGATTTGATTGCCGTGAGTTCTTGGTGACCATGCTTCTTGCTGCCGTGAACATCTTCTGTGTGCTTTTTGATATACAGGTAGATCGTTCTGTTGGTGCAAGGGTAAGGAACCTTTTCTTTGCCAAGGGCCATTGGAGATTTATAACATCATTTGCATAGCATATGAAATTACCAACTTAAAAATTAGCCTGCTATAGAGTGATTGGATTTTGAGTCCCACCTGTGGTTATCTTGGCAGGGCCAGACCAAATGACTTCGCAGACTATAGAGGGCCCACAGGCTGCTTGTTCCCCAGCCCTGGATAGGGACTGAAACTGCTGGCTCGGTGGGGTATCTGCTTTAAAAGTAGAGTGGCTGAATGAGGCTGGAAGAAAGACCAAGTTCTAGGCTGGAAGGAGTGTATGTGTGTGGTGGGGGATTTGGAACAAGGGTTTGGTGTGGAAATTCCCTTTTCTCGCAGCGAGACTTGGCATGTATGAATAAGAGTACTGGATGTGAGGGTGAATCGTTCCTGGGAGAAGGGACAGGAGGAAGAGGACCAAAGCCCGAAGGAGAGTCAGGGTGCCTGACAGAGGGGCCAGGGAGTGCAGAAGAAGAAGAGAAACCCGCCGAGCTCCCCAGGCCTAGGAGGGAACAGAAGAGGTGATGAAGAGGTTGTGAGAGGGAGAGGATGTAAGAGCGGAGCCTCAGAGGTGGGACCATTTTGAGCTGGATATAGGAAAAACGTCAAGGAGACCAGGAAGAAAGGAGGATTTGAGAGCATATAGACAGGTAAAGGGAGTGTTGAGTGGGTAGGTTAAGATAGCAGGTTTGAGAGAGATAAGGAGCCATTGCTGAGGTCAGAAAGAAGGGGTTATCTGGAAAATTTGGTGGAAATGTCTAGAGATTTACTCCCTTTGTAAAAGGGGATCTGAAAGGAAGCTATAAAAATATTTTAAAGTGTGCATGTGTTTGCTATGCTTCCTCCTTTGGACTTGGTCCCAAGGGATCTGTGTTTGAGCTCTGGTGTGTCTGTTAGATCTGGGTCCTTGAATAAGCCTTTAATTTCCTTAGATTTCAGTTCTTCCACTTAAGAATATTGACTGCAGTGAAGATGGGCTTCAGGGTCATTCCTGGTGCTCATTGTTAAAAAGATTCATTCATTTGAAAAGCAGAGTGACAGAGAGAGAGAGAGAGAGACAGACAGACAGACAGAGACAGGTCTTCTGTCTACTAGTTCAATCCCCAAATGGCTGCACCAGCTGGGGCTGGGACAGTCCAAAGCCAGGGCCCTAGAATTCTATCTAGGTCTCCCATGTGGGTGGCGGGGGCCCAGGCCCTTGGACCATTATCTGCTGATTGGAAGTGGAGCAGCTGGGACTTGAACCAGAACTCCAGTATGGGATGTGGTGTCATACACTGTGCCTCACTACTGGCCTGTCTAGTGCTTGTCTTTAATGAATTTTTCCTACTAGATATCTATGTGTTTTCCATTGAACTGGAATATACAAATACATGTATATTGGGAGCAGTAAGACACATGTCCTCGCTTTACCCAGAGGTATTGTTGGCCAAGCTCCCTTCTCTCCTGTCTTCCTGTATGGGAAGTTTTCTTTCTGATCTAGACTTGCTAACTGTGGGAGTGGGTGTCCTTGAGGCCGAGATGGAAAGGGATTCTGAGTGTCAGGCAGAGGGACAAGAACCAGGCAGGTGCCCTGTTTCCGCTTACTGTAGATTGGCTGCTGGGGAGGCAGAGCAGAGCAAAGATGGCGCGTGTCCAGGATCAAGGCCTGATGGCAGGGAGTTCTTTGAGTTAAGACTCAAGAACTAAATGGTCTCCAGAGAGAGCTTTAAGCTCTTACCTATTCACTAAAAGTAGGGTCTTATTTTCTCATAGCTTTGTTGTCTGTAAAGTGGGAACATGTCTTGCTTCTTTTTATCTAGATAGTTATTATGAGTACTCAATATTTTTGTCTTTTAAAATTTTTAAAGTTTTAGTATTGGTAAACATTTTGAAAGATCAATAAAAAGACCAAGAGTGGTGCTACTGTGTCTTTCTTTAACCATTTCTCCTTTTCTGCATTTTTTTAACAGATTTATTTATTAAAAGGCAGAGTTACATAGGGTGGGGGAGAGAGAGAGAGAGAAAGAGAGAGATCAATCGATCTCAATCTTCCTTCTGCTGGTTCACTCTCCAAATGTCTGCAATGGCTGGGGCTGGGCAAGGTTGAAGCCAGGAGCCAGGAACTCCATCCAGGTCTCCCACATGGGTGGCAGGGGCACGACTGCTTGGCTATCTTCTGCTGCTTTATGGGATGTCGAGCTTTAACCCACAACGTCAGCCCCTCTTCATTTATCTTTTTTTTTTTCTTTTTTTTTTTTGAAAGCTTATTTTATTTATTTGAGAGAGAAAGGGAGGGAGGGAGGGAGGGACGGAGGGACGGAGGTCTTCCATCTTCTGGTTCACTTCCCAAATGACTGCAGTGGCCAGAGCTGAGCTGATCCAAAGCCAGAAGCCAGGAGTCTCTTCGGGGTCTCCCACATGGGTACAGGGGCCCAGGACTTGGGCCATCTTGTACTGCTTTCCGAGGCCATAGCAGAGAGCTGGATTGGAAGTGGAGCAGCCTGGACTCAAACTGCCCCCCATATGGGATGGCAGCACTGCAGGTGGTAGCTTTACCCGTTACGCCACAGTGCTGGCCATACCATGAACCTTTTTATTTATTTATTTGAAGGCCTCAAAGAGAAGGAGCGACACAGAGAGAGAGGTCTTCCAGACCTGCTGGTTCACTCCTCAACTGACTTCAATGGCCAAGACTCAGCCAGGCCCAAACCAGGAGTCAGGAGCTTCATCAGGGTCTCCCATGTGGGTGGCAAGGGCCCAAACACTTGGGCCATTTTTCACTGTGTTTCCTAGGGTATCAGCAGGGAGTTGGATCAGAAGTGGAGTTGCCAGGTTGCGAACTGGCATCCATAAAGGATGTGGCGTCCCAAGCTACAGCTCTACTGTGACACCATGATGTACGTGCCTTGGATCAGAGATTTTAGGAGCCACATTCTTGTTCTCATTCTTTTCCTTATTTGTCTTGTCACCTTGGTGTAAGTGACTCTACTTTAAGATGAGAAGACAAATATCTTTCTGCTCTCCAAGACTGTTAGATCAAATAAATCAATGCCAGTCAAAGCTAAACACTGTAAGCCCTTTAGCTGCTTAAAGAGAACCTGTCAGGGAGCAGTGTAGCAGTTATGACACCCGCTGCCATGTTGGAGCACCTCGGTTTGATACCGGGCTCCAGCTTCTTGCTAATGCAGACCCCAGGAGGCAGCAGTAACGGCTCAGGTAGTTAGGTTACTGCCATCCATACACATCTGTTTCGACCTGTGGCCCGCAGTCCTGATACATCCCCTTGGATTCTCACTGCTTACCAGAACCCTCTGGTTTTGCTGTGCTTTTGCCTGACGTAGCCCAACCATGGCTGTTGTGGGCATTTGGGAAGTGAATCAGTGGGTGAGAAGTCTCTTTCTGCTTCTTAAATAAGTAAATAAGTGAACAAATGAATGAGTGAGAAGATGAATAAAATTTTAAAAAAGAATAAAATTTTAAAAAGAATGAATAAAATTTAAAAATGTCAGTGATCCATTAGCCCTGAAATCTGAAAAGTAAATGTGAGCATATATACAGGTACATTTAAAAATAGGTCTATGAAGATCCTGGAAAGTTAAGTGACTCCAGATGTGGAGTCAGCCTGCCATGTTTTGCCTTTCCCAACCTGTGTGTGCAGTGATTGTTGCCGTTCAGGTCAGGGGCAGCTTGGGCCCGGCGCAGCGTGCGGGTCTGAATGTGAACGGTGGTGTTCCACATTGCGCTGGGCTGTGTCTGCTAACCTTTGCTTCCAGTCTTGAGCTGTACAGGAAATCCTTAATCAGTCCTTAATCGAAGCCATGCGGATGGCATGCAGGACTGTAAAGTACTTTGACGTGGCCATGAAGGCTGGATTCACGTGGTGTTGCTTTTTAAAAAGCGCTTGCGCATGCTCTGACCAGGCGTGTTCCATTGAGGAGACTGGCGGGTATTTTCAGATGAAGGAAGGACAGCTCACTCAAGGGAGGCTCAGCAAGTTGACCAGCTACCCATATCACTTCTGCATGGCTTCTTAGATAGGCTCCTGCTTGTTGTCCTGGTTCATTTCATGTCACAGACGTCCTGGTTTGCCAGGTATGAGGTGGAGACAGGGTGTGGTCGTCTCGTTTCCTCAAGTTGCTCCTGTCCATGGCCCTCATGGAGCTGCACAGTCGTGTTCTAGGGCTACCCTTTGGGTTGTGAGGTTGGACCTCACCTGTTTTTTTTTTTTTTTTAAAGATTTATTATTTATTTGCAATTCAGAGTTAACATAGTGAGAGAAGGAGAGGCAGAGAGAGAGAGGTCTTCCATCTGCTGGTTTGCTCCCCAGTTGGCTGCAACGGCTGGAACTGCGCCTACCTGAAGCCAGGAGCCAGGAGCTTCTTCCAGGTCTCCCACACGAGTGCAGGGTCCCAAGGACTTGGGCCATCTTGTACTGCTTTCCCAGGCCATAGCAGAGAGCTGGATTGGAAGTGGAGCAGCCAGGACTCAAATTGGCGCCCATATGGGATGTGGCACTGCAGGTGGCGGCTTTACCCACTGTGCCACAGCGCCGGCCCCTCACCTGTTTTTTTAAGCTATGGTTTTTATGGCTCAGAGTTCAGCTTAGGTGCAGAACTCTCACTGCATGCTACACCCAATGTTTTCCCTTGGGCAAATTTCTTTTATGGTTTTGGAACTTTGGGATTTCCTGTGGCTCATCAATTGAAGGAAACTGATCCAAGAAGATAATAGCATTATTTCTTTCCTTGTCTCATCCTGACCCAAGTTTGAAGTTCAGTGAGGCAGTCACTAGCAAAGCCAAAGGCTTCTGGGAAGTAGTGAGAATCCGAGTGGGTGTGTCAGGGATCCGGGGCCACAGGTTGAAAATGGATGTGTATGGGAAGGCTCATGTGTTGGAGAGTGTAGCGTGTGGATTTTGTGTGAAATAGAATCGTAAGGCTCTTGAGAAAGTAACTCAGGCATGGGCTCTACATGGTTGCTCTTGCCTTCTCCCTTTGTGCCCACCACTACTGGGTTAGAGGTCGCTGTTAGCCTGTTTGACAGCCCTACTTCTGCAAATGTGACAGTGCCCTGAGGGTCAGACTTAATGAGCTCAGTTTTCAGTCTCTTACATAGGGAGTCTGCAAATGTTACTTTCCAGACTCTCAGTGTATAAACCTGTCACCTTTGGAGCCACTAAACTTACTTTTGGTGGTAACAAACCATTTTCTGGGCTCACTTGCTCCATTGATCAAGTTACCTAGGATGCAAAAGGATCTGATCCTACCCTGATCTTGAACAACTCTTGTTCTTGGATCTTGGTTTTTCTCTAAAACAGATTTGACTTGCCTGGTCTGGAAGAGCCTTCTCCACCAGCCTCAGGCTTTAAGATCTTGGCCCATTTTGCCCTCAGATTGTCCTGCCAGGTGTCTCCCCAGTACTGTGCTACCTGGTATGCTAGACTTGTTAGGTTCAGTAGGGCCCAGTGGTGAAAGTTGATGGATTAAAACCCACTAGTTAGGACTACTAGGAAACTAAGGGAGTCTAGGCTTATGGTTTCACCATTCTGGTGGAAATGAACACTGGTGTGTGTGTTTCTGAAGAATAGTTGCATGAAGTAATCTCATTGTCTGGATTTCTTTTGTACCATAGCCTACTCACGAAGGTTACTTCTCTTGTTTGGATATCTGGACGCTCTTTTTGGACTATCTGACAAGTAAAATTAAAAGTCGTCTGGGAGACAAGGAAGCAGTTCTCAACAGGTAAACCCCAGAAACACTGATAACTAGAGATAGTCACTGTCACCACTTACTCTTGTGGCCTGAAAGGGCAGCCTGCGGTGCGACCAGACCTGTCCAGTGAGACTGGGCCACGGCGCTGTCTGGGCAGTGATACTACTAAGTATCTTCTTTGTTTTTGTCTTTTAAATATCCTATTTTCTTGACTTTTTTTCTGATTAAAAAAGTAATATATATTGTTAATCTTTAAAGTGTGATATTGCTTTTGTGGTATCTTACTTTTTTTAAAGGCCCTTATTTTAGAGATACAAATAAGTACCTACATTTATTGGATGAAATGATGTGACATCTGGGGTTTGCTTGAAATAACCCACTGGGGTAGGGAGGGAAGTGGTGGTGTGTAGAAGAGGCAGAGCTGGCCCTGGCTTGATCATGATGTGAAAGTTGCCTGCTAGGAGCTGGGCTCACTGTGTTTTTATTCTTTTCATATGTATTTGAAAACTTCCTAAATAAATTAGTAAATACCTGTCATGAAAAAATATATTTATTGTTAAAACTAAGAAAAGATGTATAGGAAGATGTAAAGAAATTAACCTATAATCAAACACTTTTGAGATAATCTCTTGTACTTGTTATTTTTTTTTTTTAAATTATTATTTATTTGACAGAGTTAGACAGTGAGAGAGACAGACAGAAAGGTCTTCCTTCTGTTGGTTCACCCCCCCCAAATGGCTGCTACAGCCGGAGCTGTGCTGATCTGAAGCCAGGAGCCAGGTGCTTCCTTCTGGTTTCCCATGCAGGTGCAGGGGCCCAAGCACATGGGCCATCCTCCACTGCCTTCCCAGGCCACAGCAGAGAGCTGGACTGGAAGAGGAGCAACCGGGACTAGAACCCGGTGCCCATATGGGATGCTGGCGCCACAGGCTTTGGATTAACCAAGTGAGCCACTGCGCCGGCCCCTATTGTATTTTTTAATACAGAAAATGGGGAGAGATTTGGTTTCCTCCCTTGTGTTTCTGAAGTCCATTTTTCTTGCTTGCAGGCAGAAAATTATTTCCTGTACAATATAATCTTAGTACCCCCTGGGTGTCAACAAGAGGGAGGGGAAATTGGAGATTCAGCATGCTAGGAAAATAAAGGAAGGGTCCACTTAGGGAGGAAATAAAATGGCTGCTTTTCTTAGTGAGATACATACATCATATCCTCAGGATGCGGGCAGTTAGGAAGGAGACAAAACGCTGTCTTTTGCATTGTAGGTGCAGAGTGGTTTCCATGTAAATTAAACCCAGCTCTTGGATTTGTAGTGCACACGTGCAGTCAGAGCCGGAGAGTACTAAGTAATCTAGCTCTAGGCACTTGATCGTACTTACTTAAGAGGGTCTGCAGGTCTTACGCAGTTTGGGCGTGGTTCTTGCTTCTTTGCATAGTATGTATGTATGCATGCATGTATGTATGTATTTTTAAAGATTTATTTATTTGAAAGGCAGAGTTACAGAGAAAAAGAGAAAGAGAAATCCTCTGTCTCCTGGTTCATTTCCTGAATGTCCACGATGGCAGGGGAAGGCCAGTCTGAAGCCAGGAGACCAGGATTCCATCTGAGTCTCCCACGTGAGTGCAGGGGCCCAAGCACTAAGGCCATCCTCCACTGCTTTCCCAGGTGCATTAGCAGGGAACTGGACCCAAAGTGGAGCAGCTGGGACCCGAACCAGGGCTCATCTGGGATGCTGGTGTTGCAGGTGGTGGCTTAACATATTGCACCACACTGCTGGCCCAGCACAGTATTTATAAGAGCAGTCAGATTAAGTGGTCACTGTGTGTGAGACATGTTCAGTGGGTGAGGGGGTTAGAATAGTGTGGATGCCATCACTGCGTTTCAGGCAGCCCTTGGTCTGAATTCTGCATTTGTAGCTTCTGTGTAGCCACTGAGATCTTCTGTGTTGTCATTTGTAAAAAGGGGAGGATAATTGTTGAGACATTCAATGACATAATGAAATAGCATATTAAGACCACTTGGCACATTGCAAGTGCTCAGTCTTTGGTGGTAGAGTTAGCGAACACTGTTGCCCCAGAAATGTGCCGAATGGAGTGGGCTGGAGACGAGAGACTCCCCCGCACATCTACAGCCATTTCAAAGCCGCGGTTCTGTGACTTGTTAAGATAAAGAGATATTTGCATTGCAAATTTAAGCATGTTTTTGGGTGGTAGTTCTCAAACATTTTTGTGATTGCAGAATAGCTTCCCAGTTGCTGTGGTTTCTGTTCACATGTGCTTAATGCTAGCGTTCTGTGTTCCTGTATCAGATACTGTTACACAATAGTAGATCCTGGTTTTGGTGAAGTGGCCAACTTAAGCAATTTTGTTTTTGAATGAGTTGTTGACTAAAAGGTACTTCCACCCATATATTTTTCTTGTATGCTGAACAGGTATGTCTTTTGCTCCTGTGTTTGTGCCTGATATTTCTATATTTAGTAGTAAATATATATAGCTTCCAGATTGCACAGGCTTGTTGAGAGAATCAACTGAAGAAATGATTACTATGAAAATGTTTTTTAAAGCACCGTGGGAATGGGAGGTGTGAAGAATATAGTTCCACTGAGAAAATCCACAGCAGCAGCCTGTTAGTATGAAGTGCTCACTAGTGCAGACCGCTGTGCCAGTAGAACTGGCAGTAGTCTGGAGAGATGAGACTCCTTGTCTGCTTCTGCTCAAGTCATGTGCTGGTCACATTTCCCCTTGCAAGGTAGACATGCTAATACCGCTCCTGGAGGGTGGTCAAGATTTAAGGAAGCCCTGTGTCTAAAATCCCTGGTTCAGTGTCTGCCTGTTGCTGTGTTGATACCAGCAGCAATAAGTAATAGAAATTGTCTCCTGGCTGTGCAGGGGTTAAGGGACAAGGCCGGTGGACAGTTAAAAAAGGCCAGTAGCCACTTGCAGATGCTGGCCTGCTAGCCCAGGCGTCTGTTCTGCTACTGTGGTTGTTAATGGTGCAGCCTGAACTGCTTTAAACATGATGATTGTTTACCACTGATCATTTGACTATCATTCTAAATGAGACTTTCAAATTTTTTTCACTAGGTTTTTAAGCATATACTTCTGTATAACAGTTTCATACCTTTAGTAAGCAAAGTAAAAAACTCTTCAGAGTTGGTCTGTTATGGGGTGTCCAGCATGTGAACTGCTTGTCCTGTCAGACACTCCCGAGTGGTCTAGGGAAGGAGATTGCAAAAATGTGGGTGTCAGTCCACTGGGCTGCACAGAGGAAATATTTGAGCTTCAGCTTATAATAATTTTTTTTTTTTTTTGACAGGCAGAGTGGACAGTGAGAGAGAGACAGGGAGAAAGGTCTTCCTTTTGCCGTTGGTTCACCCTCCAATGGCCGCCGCGGTAGCGCGCTGCGGCCGGCGCACCGCGCTGTTCCGATGGCAGGAGCCAGGTGCTTCTCCTGGTCTCCCATGGGGTGCAGGGCCCAAGCACTTGGGCCATCCTCCACTGCACTCCCTGGCCACAGCAGAGAGCTGGCCTGGAAGAGGGGCAACCGGGACAGGATCGGTGCCCCGACCGGGACTAGAACCCGGTGTGCCGGCGCCGCAAGGCGGAGGATTAGCCTGTTGAGCCACGGCGCCGGCCCCAGCTTATAATAAATTTTTAGGGACTGGCGTGGCATAGTAGGTTAAGCTGCTGCTGGCAAAGCCTGCATCCTGTATTGGAATGCCAGTTTGAGCCTTGGGTGTTAACACTTCCTTTTTTTTTTTTTTTTTTAATTTGACAGGTAGAGTTATAGACAGTGAGAGAGAGAGAGACAGAGAGAAAGGTCTTCCTTCCATTGGCTCACACCCCAAATGGCCGCTGCGGCCAGTGCTGCGCCAATCCGAAGCCAGGAGCCAGGTGCCTCTTCCTGGTCTCCCATGGGGGTGCAAGGCCCCAAGCACTTGGGCCATCCTCCACTGCCTTCCCGGGCCACAGCAGAAAGCTGGCCTGGAAGAGGAGCAACTGGGACTAGAACCCGGTGTCCATATGTGATGCTGGCGCCACAGGCTTTGGATTAACCAAGTGAGCCATGGTGCAGGCCCCATGTTACACTTCTGATTGAGCTCCCTACTGGTACACCTTGGGTCCCTGACACCCATGTGGAAGAACTGGATGGAGTTCTAGAGTCTTGGCTTCAGCCTGGCCTACCCCCGCCATTGCTGTTTGGGGGAATGAAACAGTGGATGGAGCCCCTCCTTACTCTCTCTCTCTCTCTCTCTCTCTCTCTGTACCTCTCTCTGCTTTTCAAATAAATAAATCTTTATCATGTATTTTTGGTCACCCTTATGTTACATGTGTATGTAGATGTGCTCAAACCTTTTTTAAATATGTGTGTGAGAATGCACAAGTGAGAGAGAGCAGTGCTTCCATTGAGCTCGTTCCCCAGAAGTCCACAGTGGCTGGGCCAGCCTGACGCTGGGGGCTGGGAACCCACTGCAGATCGCCCACAGGAGTGTAAGTACCCAGTCACTCGGGCTCCCCACTGCCTCCCAGGGTGCTCTTTAGTAGGAAGCTGGAATTGGGAGCAGAGCTGGGACTCAGCCCCAGGCACTGTGCTGTGGAATATAGGCTCCCAAGCAGCAACTTCACTGCTAGGCCAAACACCTGTTCCTCAAAAGCTTTTAAATGAAAGTGTTGAAAGCTTGACAATCACCCCAGTATATCAGAGAAGTTCTGTTTTGCCACAGTAGCTGGTAAAGAGTGCTGGCTGCTGGTGGTGATGTTTATTTTAGCTGAGAGCTTGTAGAGGTGATCAGAGGGCTTCCAGCTAGTGACATCTATCTGGGAGAAGATGGAATGCTTTGGTAGTCAGCGTTTGTGTCTTAAGCTGTAATTTCAGAAGCAACTGATCTTGCAGGAAGCAGTCAAAAATGTTTTCTTGGTGTCTTAATTGGGAAACGTAGGTGTGGTTAAGTCACAGAGGCAGCACTCAGTTCCTGTCCCTTGTGGTTTGTAGGTTTTGCATCATTCATCACAACAAAGCGGTAGGCATTGTAGGCTACAGATTTAGAAGCACAAATGTACATGGGTTATTCTTGGTTATAGGAACTTGGAAGTCGTAACTCTGTTTGTTCCTGCTCAGTTGAGAGTGTTCCAGAGTTTCTTGACCAGAGCTATAGAGAATTGCAGTTGTTATTGGGGTGAGCCTTCTGCCATATACCCTGCTGAGCAGAAGTACTGGGAGGCTAGATTGTCCTGATTGCCATTTTGAGTTGGTGGCAAGGCCTGGATTTCAGTTTCCCTGTTCCTCATTCCTATCTGGGGATGGTTGTGCCTTCCTCTTAAGCTGTTGAGAAAATGGAAGGGATCAGCGTGTACAGGGTACTCCCACGGACAGCAGGTGCCCCATCCATAAACATGTGTTCTTTCCCGTTCTCTGTCACTCCCTTTCCTTCTTGCTTGTCAGTGTGAAGGGAGTTGCCCGTGTATAGGAGATGAGGACACCTGAGCGTGTGAGGCAGCCTGAAGTCATTGCATCATGTCCTGTGAGCTCCTTCAGCAGGAGACTGCTGGGGGTGCTAGGGGGTGCTGGCCACCGCGGGCACAGTGGTGCCAGGTGACATTTCACTGGGCTGTAAACAGAGGAGTGAGCGTGGGTCACTCTGCTTACTAAAGAGGAAGTGCTGCTGTCACACATGACATTTTGGTTCAGCTGATAGAAGGTGTTACCTAGGCTTACATCAGAGCTCTGACCACTCTCTAGCTCCTGTGAAGAGAGATCCTTGCTGCTGACTGCCCCAGAGAGCAAGTGAATGTGGTGTCAGTTATTTTATTGGGTTGAAAAAACTCAATATTCAGGATTATGCTTCAGTCTGTTGTTATCTAACTTGGAATTTTATTTGTACATTTGTGTTTTTTCTTTTTTGGTTCAGTTCATTTATTGTTTATTCATCTTATTTATTTATTTATGAGTCTCAAAGAGACAGAGAGAACCCTCGTCCTCTAGTTCACTCCTCAAACGCCCATAATGGTCAGGGCTAGGCCAGAGCCCAAGCCCAGAACCAGGAGCCTAATCTAGTTCTCCCACAAGGATGGCAGGAAACCACTAACTTGAGCCATCACCTGCTACCTCCCAGGGTCTGCATTACCAGGAAGCTGGAGTTAAAAGCTTGGCCTGGGCATCGAACCCAGGAATGTGGTAAGCAGGTATTTTATTTATTTATTTTTTTAAAAGATTTATTTATTTACTTGAAAGTCAGAGTTATACAGAGAGAGAACGAGAGAGAGAGAGAGAGGGGTCTTCTATCTGCTAGTTCACTCCCCAATTGGCCGACGGCTGGAGCTGCGCTGATCTGAAGCCAGGAGCTTCTTCCGGGTCTCCCACTGCAGGTGTAGGGGTCCAAGGACTTGAGCCATCTTGTACTGCTTTTCCAGGCCATAGCAGATCAGAAGTGGAGCAGCCGATCTCAAACCAGCACCCATATGGGATGCTAGCACTGTAGGCAGCGGCTTTATCCACTACACCACAGTGTCAGCCCCAAGTAAGCTGAATTTCAACCATTATCTTCTTGGCTAAAGGCCCACTCTCATTATGTATTTATTGAGTATCTGTTATGTAGTTAGCTTTATATTTGTAATTTTATTTCATCCTCAGAACTTGTGAGCTGTATAGGTTTATCTCTCTTGTGTATACAAGAGCTTTTTTGTTGTTGTTGTTTATTTTAATTTTATTTGAAAGACCAAGAGACAGAGGCATCGAGACAGAGAGAGATCTTCCATCCTCTGGTTCACTTCCCAGATGCCTGCAAATCTGGGTTGGGCCAGGCTGAAGCTGGGAGCCTAGAACTCACTCAGCATCTCCCACATGGGTGACAGGAACCTAACTACTTGAGTCATCATCTGCTCCCTCCCAGGGTGTGCATAAGCAGGAAGCAGGAATCAGAATCAGAGTTGGGACTCGAGCCCAGCACTCTGATATGGGATGTGGGTATCCTGAGCAGTGGCTTAACTGCTGCACCAAATGCCTGTCCATTGTGTATAGAAGTATTTAATCTGATCAGTTGCCCTCTAAGCATTGCTTTGGCTTTATCACATTTTGATTCAATTTAAAATCCTTTCTAATTTCCCTGGATATTTCTTCTTTGCTGTTTGATTTCCAAATATTTGGGCATTTTCCACATGTCTTTTTGTTACTGTTTCCTAGGTGGATTTTATTGTATTCTGTAAGCATAATTTGTGTGTTTTGGATTCTTTCAGATTTGGTAAGGTTTATTTTGTGACCCTGTCTCCTTGGGAGTTGTTTGTTGTGCACTTGGGAGAAGAGCGTGTATGAGTGTCATGCTGTCATAAGTGGAGTGTTCCACAGTGTCAGGTCAGGTTGGCTGTAGAGGTGACATGGGGTATCTTTATTCTGACTTCCTCTGTTGGATACTGAGAGAGGTGTGTCTCTCTCATGTGTCTCCTCTCAGTTCTCTCAGTTTAGCTTCATTCTCTTAGGGCTCATGTTAGCTGCCTTTGCATTTAGTTTTCCTTTCATAGTGCCACTACTGAGTGTTTGGCTGTAGATCTCTTTCTGTGGGGTTTTGGTAGTTGCTCTGGGTTTTGCAGTACATATGCCTACGTTTTCCTATCAGCATCTTACCGCGGTGTCTCTGAGAAACCGGCCACCACATGCCCCGCTTCATGTTGTGTTTACCACGCTTTTATCTATGTACTTTTTTTTTAAAGATTTATTTATTTATTTGAAAGTCAGAATTACACAGAGAGAGGAGGGAGAGCGAACGATAGAATGAGCGAGCTCTTCCATCTGCTGGTTCACTCCCGAATTGGCTGTACCGGTTGGAGCTGTGCTGATCCAAAGCCAGGAGTCAGGAGCTTCTTCCGGGTCTCCAACGTGTATGCAGGGGCCCAAGCACTTGGGCCATCCTCTATTGCTTTCCCAGGCCATAGCAGAGAGCTGGATCAGAAGTGGAGCAGCTGTACTTGAACCTGCACCCATATGGGATGCCGGCACTGTGGTTGATGGCTTTACCCATTATGCCACAGCGCCGGCCCCTGTCCATGTACTTTGAAAACTTGATCAGTGTTCTGATTTTTGCTTTCATTAATCATCTGTATTTTAGAGATCTTAGGAGAGAAATAGTCTATTATTTTCTCTCAAATGCTTGCCAACTCTCTTGCTTTTCCTTCATTCTTGGAAGTTACCGCTTTCTTTTCCTTATCATTTACCTTCTCTAGTACCACAGACCAGGTGACTTCAAACAACAGACATTTATTTATCTCACAGCTCCACAGGCTCCCAGTCCCAGGTCATGGTACTGGCAGATTTAGTCTCTGCTATGATTTTTTCGGGCAGCTTGCAGGTGATGGCTTTCTCACAGTGAGCTCACACAGCCAGCTTCTATGCATGTGTGGGGAGGAGAAAGTTCTCTCCTTTTTAAGGGTGCAGTCCTAGTGGATTAAAGTCCTACTCTTATAACCTTATCTAACCATTGTTGCCTCGTTATAGGCCCTGTCGCATTGAGGGTTAGGAGAGGATTGGGTGTTAGCACTGGGGAAGGGCAGGCCCGGGACACAGTTCAGTCTGTGCCACCTGCCACCTGAAGAGCCTCATGGAGGTTGTCGCAGTAGCAGCCTGAAAGTCCTCAGACTCCCACCTCTGTGTCACTGTCAGGTTGTCATCTGTTGGTGGTATTTCCCTTGAGAAGTGGTTGGTGACCCCTCTGTGTGTCATGTCACTTTGGGATCTTCTCATGTTTTTTCTACACCTGCACAGCACACGTGACGGTGCTGCGGATACCACAGCCACAATCCAGCAGCTAGGATGAGAAGTGGGAGAGCCCGGGCAAAAGAACTTCTCCCAGAAGCTCCACTCAGTGGCTTCTTTTGATCCCATTGATCTTTCCATCAAGATGCTTTCAGTTGGCCTCAGTGCAGTGCTGTCTTTCAAGGCAGAAGAGGAGAATGGGTGTGGAGAGGGCAGGCACCTGCCATACTCTTGTGCTCTCCCAACCCCCACTGCGTGCTCTTGGGTTGTCAGCTTTCTGTGTATGCGTTAGCCTGTTCCTGAGGTGGGGCTTTGTTTTCTAAGTGGTTAAGTACTTTTTTTTTGCAGCCAGAGTCACCAACTGCCTCTAAGAATTTTTGGTCTAATTTAGGGTTATCATTGTGTACAAAGTCCAGGAAGACAGTTATGTAGGTGGCAGCATTCATCTCTTCTTTGGTCTGTCCTCTGGTCTTAAATGGCTTTTCTTCCTTAGAAAAACTGTGAAAATGTTTTGGTCTGTCACAGCAGTGTGTAGCATGAAACTTCGGTAAGCAAGTGGCAAATCTAAGCTCCAGGCCTGTGTGTGGGATCTTACACCTTCCTCTGAAGTCTACTGAAGTGGGGTTTGACTCTGTGGAGTGATTTTCCCCACAGATGTCGCTAATTTACTAATTTTTTTTTTAAGTCATTTTCCCTGCCTGCATTCTTTGCTGGGCTGTGCTCAGTTGTCCATCTAGCATTGGACTGGTGTTTGTTTGGCTGTTCAGTCATTTGTCAGTAAGAGGTGGATGGGCAATGTCTCTGTTTCTGGTTAAGAAATGAGCTCTTGGGGCAGGTGCTGTGGTGTAGTGGGTAAAGCCGCTGCCTGCAGTGCCGGCATCCCATATGGGTGCTGGTTCGAGGCCCAGATGCTTCACTTCCGATCCAGCTCTCTGCTATGGCCTGGGAAAGCAGTGGAAGATGCTTGGGCCCCTGCACTCACGTGGGAGACCCGGAAGAACTCCTGGCTTCAGATTGGTGCAGTTCTGGCTGTTGTGGCTATCTGGGGAGTGAACCAGCGGATGGAGGACCTCTCTCTCTCTCTGCCACTCCTCTCTCCGTGTAACTGTGACTTTCAAATAAAATAAATAAATCTTTTTAAAAAAAAAAAGAAATGAGCTCTTATTGCTGCCAGACTCTGAAGTGTGAAAACTCTTAAGGGTTTGTGTAACTCTGACAGCATGGACTACATTTGGTCTTTGTATTGTTGTTCAGCTTTGGTGGTATATATTAGTTAGGGTCATCAGGAAAACAGAGACCACTCTTAATGATTTTAACAGAGAATTCAATGTAGGAAATGGACTAATTAGGTTTTAGGAAGGGGACACTGAGGGGCCTGGTGTTGTGGCGACATCGGTAAAGCTGCTGTTTATGATGTTGGCATCCCATATGGGTGCCAGTTCGTGTCCTGGTTGCTTCAATTCTGATCCAGCTGCCTGCTAATGGCCTGGGAAAAGCAGCAGAGGATGGCCCAAGTGCTTGGGTCCCTGCCACCCTTGTGGGAGATCTGGAAGAAGCTCCTGGCTCCTGGCTTCAGCCTGGCCCCAGTGCTGGCTGTTGTGGCCATCTAGGGAGTGCACTAGTGGATGGGAGATTCTCTCTCTCTCTCTCTCTCTCTCTCTCTCTAACTCAGACTTTTAAATAAATAAGAGAGCACTGAGCTAACACTGATAAGATGAGGAGTACAAAGGAAAGAGGTTGGAGTTGACAGATCTGGAGGATCAGAACGGCAGCCTGTGTAGCTAGGGTTCAGATCCAGGAAAGGCCCACCCTGCTGCTGCGGGAGTTCAGAGGAACTGTGGAACGAGGATCCCTTCCTTTAAGGAGAGGGAGTGGCCCAGCTTGGGGTTCACAGTTTGGCTGGTTCTGGGCATATGGGATGTGGCTGGAATTGGAACCGATTGCTGTTCTCAGCTGGCCATTGCTGGGGCAATGCTGCCAGGATGGCGAGCCCACAGGAAGAGTGGAGCGCCCTCACCCCTCCCCTGCCTTCCGGTCTTCATCCCTTGTCCCTGTTGGTGGTGCCGAACAGGATGGGCAGATGTTTAGGCAGCATAGTTCTTGAAAATGAGTGGTTTGTTGGCCCTTGTGGGAGGAACTGTTGCCTATGACTTGCTTACTTCTGAGTTAGGTTCTCACACGTGAGTGATAGACATACTTAGGATTCTGAGTATTTATTTATTTTTTTAGAAACTACTCTTTGTTACAGACCAAAGGGTCAGTTTTCCTGAGCCTTTTCCATTTCTTCCTCTGCTTTCTAAGTCTTCTTAGAGGATTGGGTAGAGCAGGCTAGAAGCCCATTGATGGTTTATATGTAGGGAGCACTTGAGATTTTGAGTACAGGAACCCTGGATACAAAATTGGTAGCTTTGTGACTGTGGGCAATTCACCTTCTGTTAACTGTTTTTTCCTCTTCAGAAAAATAGTGATGATAGCACCTGCCACTCAAAGCTGTCAGAAGCACTGAGTCATTGGATTGATGTTTCTGTACAGTGCCCATAATCTAGACTAGAGAAGATGATAAAGGATTCTAAATGCTACAGTAGAAAATGTCTCAACACGAAAGAGGGAAGTAATGGAGGAATTGAGGAATATGAGATGTGGAGAAAGCAGAGAACAAGTGTCCCTTGTCACTGATTACATTAGCTGTAATGGGTTAAATTCTCCAATTAGAGGCAGAGATTGGTGCAATGGATTAAAACAACTATGATTCACCTGCATAAGGGACTCACAGTAGATTCAGAAACAGGTTTAAAGTAAAGGGTGGAAAAAATACTCCATGTAATATATTAATACTATATTAATTAATTAATAGTGATTAATTAATTAATACTATATTAATATCAGGCAAATGGACTTCAAGGCAAAAGTTATTATTTTTAAGGATTTATTTTGTTTATTCAGAAGGCAGAGTTAGAGAGTGAGAGAGATAGAGATAGAGAGAGAGAGAGAGGTCTTTCAGCTGCTGGTTCATTCCCCAGTTGGCCCCAAATGGCCAGGGCTGGGCCAGGCGGAGGTCAGGAGCCAGGAACTTCTTCCAGGTCTCCCACATGGGTACAGGGACCCAAGAACTTGGGCCATCCTCTGCTGCTTTCCCAAGCACATTAGCAGGGAACTGGATCAGAAGTGGAGTAGCCAGGACACGATCTGGGGACCATGTGGGATGCCAGCATTGTAGGTGGCGGCTTAACCCGTAACACTGGCCGCAGGACAAAAATTATTATAGAGACAAAGAAGGGTACTATTTAATAATAAAAGGGTCTTTCCATAAGAAGATACGTGGTACTTGGGACATAGCTGCTGCTACTCTATTCACATACACACTTGCTGACCCATAAGCTAAGCGTCAGGAATTTAGATGCTCCTTGTACATATTCATCCAACATGGACACCATTCCTTTTGTAGTGCAGAAGCCTTTCCAAAATCTGAGTTGAGCTGCTTTTCACCTGATGTTCAATGTCTTCCTGCCACACAGGTACGAAGATGCCCTGGTCCTCTTGCTCACAGAGGTGTTGAATCGAATCCAGTTCAGATACAACCAGGCCCAGCTGGAGGAGCTGGACGATGAGACTCTGGATGACGATGTAAGCAGCACTGTGTGTTGTGCCATGGATCAGAACGGAGATCTGTAACTTTTCAAAAAATCTCTTACTGCTCTATTTGGGACATTCCCTGAAAGATGTTTTGTAGGCATTTGTACCTATGTGGACCAGAACGTGAGCAGAGGAGTGCAAAGTGGTTCCATGAGAGAACTCCACATCTTTTCTGTTTTTCTTCCTTGCTCTCCACCCTGGACTAGCTGGAAACTGCTGGGAATAAAGAGGTCCTTAACTGATATGACCATTGTGAAAGGAAGTCCATTTTGAGTGTATTTTGTAAGCTGATACTTCTTCAGATGGATCTTGAATTTATTGATGCTGGCATGCTCAGCATTGATGAGGAGAATGTCTTTTAAGGACACAACTTTAGTGTTCCTTTTTCTTAACCACCAGGCACTTAAAATTTTTCAAGTAACTGTTCTTGTTCTCAAAATAAGAGTGACTGTGGCATGGCCAAGACCTTGAGGGTAGCCATGTTTGGGTTGGAAAGCGCCGGGTGCCGAGAACCAGATGGCCTGGATTTGAATCCCTGCAGCCTCAAGAGGAGCTAGAGGTCTGGGTACTGAATTTCTCAGAGCTTTAACTTCCTCACTTGCTGAAAGGAGAGTGACATGACTTACTGTCCATGTTGGCAGTTACGTTAGGCACACGAAGGGAAAGCCTCCCTGTGTGCCTGGGACACAGTAGGTGCTTGGCAAACTTGAGTTCCATTTCTGAATAACTTTATGATTTAGGCCAGTGTGTTTGAAGTTTTTACATCATTAAGGCTCACTGGATCAGCTTGTTATTATAACATGCTTGGAGGCTGGAGGGTGGGGTGAGGCCACAGAATTTGGATTTCTGACAAGCCCCCAGAGGATGCCGATGCTGCCTGTCTGTGGTTCACAAGTGACTCTTTTATCTCTGAATTCCTGTGGTCCTAGGGGAAAAAGTGGGTTTTTCTGTCTGGATCATTTGCTTTCTGAGGAAATGATTTTTTATATAATCAATTCACTGGGTTAAAAAATATTCTAGTTTGGTCTTTTTATGGTACCAAATAACCTGGTTCTGTCAGTTTACATTCCTTCAGAATGTGATGTGGAAGAGTGGACTTGAGGCAGCAGAGAGATTGGCAGGGAAAGTGACTAGGTTCTGCCTCTTTGGGAAAGCTGATGACTTTGTGTGTCCCCACAGCAGCAGACAGAGTGGCAGCGGTACTTGCGCCAGAGCTTGGAGGTGGTGGCCAAAGTGATGGAGCTCCTTCCCACGCATGCCTTCTCCACACTGGTAACTCACCTTGGAAGCTGAATGGAGAGTCTTGTTATTTGCTTGCTCGTGTGGCATGGCTGTTGCACTCACCTGTATACCTCCCTCACCCTCTCCCTTACTCTGTCTATGTCCATGTAGTATCTATATGGTTTTTTTTTTTTTTTTGGACAGAGAAAAATAATTGCCATAATTGACTATCAGACTTAACAAATACTAACATCTATACAAAATAAATCAACTTTTGGGAGCTCTATTTAGTCTTGGCTGTAACAGGAATTTTTGCAAAGCCTTAATGCCTAACGCCTTCCTCAGTAGCTCAGAGGTGGCCAGACATGCAAAGGAGATGTTATTTATAAAAGTTAGATTGCTACAAAGCGCGCCTCTTCAGAGCTCTCTCTTGGCAAATTGCTGGCTTTCTCTTCCTGTATTTATGTGCTGGAATCGTCTGTCATTCTCTAAATGGTGCTTATTATTGGGAGAGATTTGATTTAATTAATTTCTTCCTCAAAGGCGAGATAGCTTTTGGGGGTCAGCTTTGGTGCTGAACAATCTAGGTGTGTCTTGGGTTCTGAATGGTGCAACGTCATTTTACTTTGCCATCTGCCCTCATTAGGGGCCTGTCATGTTTGTTTTGTTTTTATCTTAGTGTGGTGAGTGTAGCAGCCTTAGAAAGATTGAGCTTACACAGTGCTATCTGCTACATGAGCAAATGGACTTCCAAATGCTTTAGCCCATTTTTTTCACTTTGCCATGCACTTTAATAAGCCATGTCTCAGGTTTCTTTCAAGCATAGGGTCTTGGATTTATATGTAGATAGATATGGTCTTGTCTCAGAATCTTAGAAGGTATAGGTCATTTGGGGGCTTGATGTCCCCTGGTGGGAGTGTTATAGTGAACACCCCAACACCCTTTGCTTAAAGAAAAAAAGAAAAGAAAAGAAAAGAAAAAGGGCCAGGTGCTTGTTACGGTGGTTAAACTGCTGCTTGGTTCACCCAGATCAGAGTGCCTGGGTTCAAGTCCCAGCTCTGCCCCCCGTCCCAGCTTCCTGCTAGTGCACACCCTGGGAGGTTGCAGATGGTGGCCCAAGTGCTTGGCCCCTGCCCACCCACTTGGGAGACCTGGATGGAGTTTCTGGCCCCTGGGTTTGGCCTAGCTAATCCCTGGCTTTAGTGGGCTTTTGGGGGAATAAAGCAGCAGATGATACAGATTTCTGTCTCTCTGCCTTTTTGAATAAAAAAGTGTTGAACTGATATATTGTTTTCTTTTTTATTCTATATGTTAATTGGTGGTTTTAATTGTAGAAAATGGGGCTGGTTTTGTGGTGCAGCTGATGAAGCCACTGCTTGTGGTGCCAGCATCCCGTACTAGAGCACCAGTTTGAGTCCTGGCTGCTCCACTTGTGATCCAGCTCCCTCCTAGTGCACCTGGGAAAGCAGAGATGAGTGGAGTTCCAGGGTCCTGGCTTTGGCCTGGCCTAGTTCTAGCAGGTGCAGCCATTCGGGGAGTGAACCTGCAGAAGGAAGAGCTGTTTATCCAACCCCCTATTCCCCGCACCGGTCGCTCTGCTTTTCAAATAAATAAGTAAATCTTTTTAAGAAATTGTTGGGGCAGGGGGTACCTAAGAGGAGCATACTGCTCCTAGATGAATAGAAAGGTTACAAGAAAATAGTCTTTGATTGCGCCTGTCTCCCATAAGTACTTGTGATGTTTTAATGTTAGAATGCTCTTAAAACTTAGATTTACGAGTTTTTAAAAAAAAAATCTTTTTTTTTTTTTTTTTTCCAGTTCCCAGTTCTTCAGGACAATTTAGAAGTATATTTGGGATTGCAGCAATTTATAGTTACTTCAGGGTCAGGTAAACTGGATTTGATTTTCTAATTTCATAAAACAAAAAAGAAAACTGGACTGCTAGTAGTTCCTGCCACCTCTGCTGTTACACTGTGATTTGTCCACTGCAGCTCCACCCTCATCCCTGCACAAAATCTCCCCCCCACTTCTAAACAGGGAAAACTAAAAACCCACGCTCAGCTGTGGACAGGTAAAAGTTGAGGTTATAACAGTGTTTCCTAGTGGTGTTTGGTAAGGAAGCTCATTTGGAGCAAAAAGGTAAGACTTTTAATATCCTGGGGTATTTCCTTAGGTCCTTTGAGTCAACAAGTATGGAAGAAGGTGACTTTGGACTTTGCAGTACTCTGGCTGGCCTGGGTGCTAGAATCAGGGGACTTGGGAGCTGCCTCCGAGCGAGCTGAATCGTGTGGCACGCCCTGGGCAGCAGTGTTCCCCGGCTCTCCTGTTGTGAGTGGCAGGGGAGGCCCTGACTGGGGCTGGCTGGGAAGGCTTTGGCTGCAGGTTCCAGGCCTCGCCGTGTGGGGTGTGGGATTAGCGTGTTTTGGTTTTTCATTGATGACTCTTTATGTGCCAGGTGCTGTGTTACTTACTTAGGTTGTTGAAGTCTCTCAGCTGCCTTGTGAGGTGTTAGGTGTACTTAGTAAATACTTCTGTTTCAGAGAAGAGGAAATTGATGTTCAGAGACATCACTGATGTTCATTTCTCCTGGCTCACACAGCTGGTTAATGCTAGTCCCAAGATGATGTTTGAGGGTGATGGGACTCCACCTGTCCCAAGTGTAGGCTCTGGCTTTGTAGAGGGGTCAGAACAGCATACACAGCATTTTGTAAAAGGCACTTTCAAAAGAAACATGTCTTTAAAGTACACTGGCCGCACTCATGAAAATCATTTGACCATGCACAAATGCTGCATATGTTTCTAGAATCCATTGCTGGAAATAATTGTGCCCAGGTGGTCTCTCCCTCAGGGCCACTATTCAAATTAGATTGTATTCAGGGCCCTAAATATGTTCCTGATCTATTAAAGAAAAGAGGGCCCCTGGGCTTCTTGTGCGCTGTTATAATGGGCTGTTGAGCATCGAGTGGAGTCTGTCGTGAGAAAACAATCTGCAGTGAGTCTTAAATCCTTTTCCTGGGAAGTGACTGATGACGCAGAGGTTCTCCTAGAACGATCATCTCATTTATCTTTCCCTAATCCAAATGGCACATACCTGCCATCATTGGAGCCCATTAGCCGGCAATTTCACAGCATGCTCACTCCTCCAGATCAATTATAAATCTCATCCTCAGCATCGATCCTTGTTACACACTCCAGTGGCGAACGCTTCACAGGCCAGAGAAATACTTATTTCCTGTTGTAAAATGAACTTTCTGATGCATGACGAAGCATTGCCCCGTCCCGTGGTGGCTCAGAAGCCAAGTTTCCAATGTGAAAGCTATTAAAACATTGAAACTGAGGACAGTTTGTTCCCTGGTTCCCATGGCCGTTTGCCCCCCAGACAACCTCCACGTTATATTCGTCAGGCTCGTTGCCTCTCAACAGAAACGAAGCCGTTTTTCCCCCAGTAGGTTACAGCCCCTCCTTTAGCCTGCATTTATGTTCTACCCCAGGCTTGAACTCATGGTGGAACTGTGTGGATGGCAGCCAATCGCAGTTCTTGCCCTCTTCTGCCACTGTGATCTTTCGTGACAATTGGGTGTACATTTTGGCCAGCAGCAAAGCCTACAGGGATGTTTCCCAGCCTAGCAGGAACTCCCCCATCGTTCATTAGAACATTCAAATTCAGAAGGCCCATGTGCTGTTTGGTATTTCCTCTACTTCCACTTCCTCGGTAGCCCAAGACAGAGTGTGTCGTATGGCTGTGGCACACCGTGGTGCACCTCTCTACCCTCGGCAGGGCATCCTTTCCTCTCTGCCTTACCTGCTGTTGGTTGATTAAGAAACCCTCTTACTAGGCTGGGCTTTGGCACAGCATTCAAGTCGCCTCTTGGGACACTTGCAGCCCATATTGAAGTGCCTGGGTCTGAGTCTTGTCTGTGCACCCAGTTCTAGCTGTCTGCTAATGTGTTCCCTGGGAGGCAGCGGGTGATGGCTTGAAGACACCCTGTCACCCTGTCCCCCATGGGACACCCTGTCACCCATAGGGGAGACCTGGATGGTTTATGATTTTTTTTTTTTTTTTTTTACAGGCAGAGTGGATAGTGTGTGAGAGAGAGAGAGACAGAGAGAAAGGTCTTCCTTTTTGCTGTTGGTTCACCCTCCAATGGCCACTGAGGCCGGCGTATCGCACTGATCCGAAGCCAGGAGCCAGGTGCTTCTCCTGGTCTCCCATGCGGGTGCAGGGCCCAAGCACTTGGGCCATCCTCCACTGCCTTCCCGGGCCATAGCAGAGAGCTGGCCTGGAAGAGGGGCAACCGGGATAGAATCCAGCGCCCCGACCGGGACTAGAACCCGGTGTGCCGGCGCCGCAAGGTGGAGGATTAGCCTGTTAAGCCACGGCGCCGGCCCTATGATTTTTTTTGTTCTTTCAAAGTGGAATACTTCAAATGTTAGTTTTCATACCTCTCCCTCCCTCACCCTTAACCCTCCCCCCCACAAAAAAGAGAAGACTAAATTATGTTTAACATTAAGATTTTTCTTTTTCCCCAGGAATGGTTTGCCAAGGAGCTATTCTTTGGATGTGGCTCAGGGCACATCCAGGCAGCTTCAGGCTGGTTTGGTTTATGGATGGGAGATAAAACTTTTGTGTGGCCTTGACATTTTATCTCTTTAAAGCTCTCTGTGTTGCAATATTTGCATCTGAAGCTTCTATGTGGCAGATGATCTGTGATTTTTGTGGGGTGGGGGTGGAATCTGTTTCTACTGGCCAAATGGAAAATGCGGGTGGATCTGAACAACTTGACAGTGGGACACTGGCCCACCTCCTCAAGTTTAGTCGGTTCCTTGTATGATTTTCTGGTGGTAATGGTTAGATCTCTAGGCTGCAGTGGATAGGGGTGCAGGATTTGATTTGGGAAAGAACCAGCTGCAGGTTTCATGAACGGGAATGTTAGCTGGCATACCTGTGTTATGTTGAACTGTGTGGGATTGCATTGTGGTTGGGTCAGAAGTGGTCAGATTCCAGCAGTTTCACATGGCTCAGTCTAATAATTAAGGCACATACATGGCCCTCTTGGGCTGTTTTCTATTCTAGCTACTGCACTTTGCTAGACAAATTAGGGCATGGTTAGCAGGGAGTGATTGTAAGGGCGAAGATTCTCAGGAGGAGGGGATGAGGGGGTTATGAAAGGAACCCAGGGCTGCAGGTGTCAGGAGGAGCTTTGGAAGAATGTCACCCCTGCCTGCACCCCGTGGCTGTCATGGCTCAGCCAACTTTGGCTTGCTTTGCGTTCTGCCCTCAAGGAGTGGGAGGGGGACAGTGAGGCGGCAAGTTTGCCCCGTTTGCCAAGTTGTGCCAAGGTGGATGGCTCCCTCTGGAGGCACTGAGCTACCTAGCATGCAGTCGAGACAAGAAGGGCCAAGTGGTGGAGGGAAGTGCTGGGATAGGCGGAAGGGGGAAGCTAGCTCAGGGAAATTTTTAAGCTTTTTGATAACTGTTAAGGATCATACTCAAACGGAGACTTGATTTGGGGAGGTGCTTTGGGTTTATTTTTAAGAGAAGCATAGAATGTCTCCCTTGTATGCTTAAAATATTTAAAAACGTCATGGTTAGATACTCCTGAGGGTCCTCGGCTCAAGGTGCTAAGTACAATGAGTAAGTTGAGAGCTAGTGGTGCGGGTGGAGGCTGGCGGGAGAGGGCGCGCAGGTGAAGATGGCTGCCTCTAGTGAGAGCGAGGGGCTCCTGCTGCCGACTCAGCAGCCTTCCCACGTTGTTTGCTGAAAGAAAAGCGGACCTCCTCTCCCCGGGGGCCTGTCCTACCCCTACACCCCTATATCGGGGTGCATTTTTACCCTGAGGACTTGTTACCCACAGAGCCCTGTTTGGTTGCAGTAAAGCACCAGGTTTTAGAAACCGACCCCAGGAGTCAGTTGCCCAGCTGTAACTCTGGAAGTCCCATTGACATTCAGAAGGTGTGTGGTTGTGGTATTTTTGCCAACTGAGGGATTAGGGCTGTGTCATTCTGTGGTCCACAAAGGCAGTGACCCTCTCACATGACAAACATGGCCAAAACTCCCTCCTGGCTGATCCTGTGGAGGGCTGGCTCCCCCTCCCGGTGGCCTGTGTAGGGCTGCTGTGGGTTGAGAGGCCGGCCTCCTGGACCGAGGCGCTCCTGTGTTCAGTGGAGAAGGAGGGAGCAGGTGATTTGGAGCAGGTCAAAGCAGGCCTTTGTGTCTCTTCTAGTTAGTTCCTTTCTTGTATTGCCCTTTGTTTTGTTTGCCTGCTTTTTGAAATGTGATCCCTTGTAATGGTGTCCCCCTTTCCAGGCTCCTGTCTCTGGGGGGGGGCTGTCCCAGCCCCTATTGCCAGCCCTGTCACTTGGAAGTTAATGTAGGATCTGAGGCAGCATTAAGTCACTTCCTCATCTGCCAGCTCTCATTCCTGACAGTTACAAACAGTGCCAGTCCCAGGGTGCTGTGTGCGTTCTGACAGCCCTTACAGTTGGGAACGGAATGGTGGAAGTGGATGCTCACAAGGACAGCACGAGCAAGTGAAGCCCCGAGACCCATCCTGCTCTAGGTCACCTGAGTCATCTGTGGTCCACTTGGTCTGTAGCAGGGCTGTGCTGGGCATCACCCATACTGCTGGGCACTCGGGAGTCATTAGCTTACCTCCTTACGGGTGTGGGGTGTCATGAAGAACACAGGAGGGGGCAGGAGGCCTCTAGAACAGATGGTGCCTGCTGAGCATGAAGCATACGTAAGACGTAGCCGGCCCTGGTGTGGCAGAGGGTGAAATGATGTGCAGTCAAGGCGGAGAAAACAGTTCATGCAGGGGAAGAGACGTGAGGCACGGGACGTTCTGTAGGCCCTGCTGACGGAATGGAGGGAGGAGGCCACGTCCCACAGGGTTGATACTGGGGAGTCTGGGCCCCCGGCTCTTAGCAGGGGAGAGCCTCTGGGCTCCGGCTGCTTGCTGAAGGGAACTGTGTGCTCCGTCTGGGCTCTGGGAAGGTGGTGGAGGAGCCCCGAGGGAGGGTGGCTGGTGCTGGCTTCCTAACAGGGTGAAGACAGAAGTGGTGGTGGAGGGCGGGTGGGAAGCACACTGAGGGAGCCGAGGGGCTGCAGACGCCCGGGGCAGCGGGTTTCAGGAGGGCTCCCCTGGCCTGGTCGTGCTCACTGTCTGTGGACACTGGTGAGGAGAGGGAGCACACAGTGCAAGGAAGTGACGGAACAAGGATGCCCTTAGCCTTCCTCTAAGCCTCTCCCTTGCTCAGAAGTTACATTGACAAGGAATGACCTGGGGGTCTTCGATGCCACCAGCTTTGTGGTGTCTGTAGTCATCCAAACCTAGTTTACAGGCTCCTAAATGCATTCCTGCCCTTGGAGTAGTAGATAGCACCCCTACCCCCACATCCCCATTTTAAAGATGAGGAAACTGAGACTCAGAAGAGTCTGATGAGGCACAGAGCCAGGAAGTGGCAGGGAATCGGGTCTTCCGCACCCAGGTTCTGTGCCCTTCAGTATGTACTGTACTACATACAGTCCTCCTGGCTGGGGTGCTGACTGTACCCCTGTTCTCTTAGCCAGGCTATCCTGCCTGTGAGCCCACAGATTTCCATCTGAGACAGGGCCATGTGCAAATGGCAGCAGGTTTAGAGTCACAGATTTAGCTTTAGCCCCAGAGATAGGACTCATGTTGGGCAAGCCCCCTGGTCCTCCCCAGGTCTGCACCTTCCTGGATGAAGAGGAACCAGATTAGACCCATGGTCCCCATTAGCACAACCAGCTGTCTGTCCCTGTCCAGCCACTGGAGCAGCCAAGGGGTGGCATTGGACCTGGGAAGTACTTAGCGGCTTGCTTGGTTTCAGCAGTTGGTCTTGCTGCCGCAGGCTGTGGTCTTGCTTAACGAAAGCTTGTTCTTCCCCTGAACACTCGTGGGCTGCTGTGTTCCAGGACACAGGCTGAACATCACGGCGGAGAACGACTGTCGGCGGCTGCACTGCTCCCTCAGAGACTTGAGTTCCCTGTTGCAGGCTGCGGGCCGCCTGGCTGAGTACTTTATCGGGGATGTGTTTGCTGCGAGGTTCAATGACGCCCTCACGGTCGTGGAGAGGTAGGCCAGCAGCTGTGATATGGGGCCATTCCTTCCTCAGCTCTGGGGCACCTTCTGTGTGCCCCTTTCACAGAAACAGGAAAAGCAGCGTACAGTCGGAAGCTATTCTCAAAAGTGGCTTTGCACGTTTTATCTCATTTCATCCTACAAGGTGCTTAACAAGTTCCAGGAAACTGGAATTAAAAGTATATTTTGGTGCAAAAATTTTTGAAATGCATGCATACAGGGATATTCAAAGAGCTCATGGAAAGTGCATATTATGAAAAACTGCACAAAATTTCAAAAAACTGTAATTACCTTCATATTCTTTGAGATACAGATAGCTCCATTTTATCGTTGAGCAGGTTATGGTTCAGAGATGGCAAAGACCCTGCTCAGGTCCCATAATTCACAAGAGGGTGCACTGGGATGGTAGGCAGCTTACTGAGTCTGAATGCTGCGCACTTCCCAAACTACATCCAGAGTCTGCTTTCCTCCTCTTTCTGTGTGGAGCCCAGGGGCGCTGGTGTCTCCCAGGGTTAGGTCCATTACCTGTGTTTACTGTCAGCCATCTTCACCTTGTGTATGCAGTGAGGAGATGTAGGAGAGATCCAGAGTTATCATTTTTTTAAAAAATATTTATTTATATATTTCAACGTCAGAGTTACACAGAGAGAGAGGTCTTCCATCCACTGGTTCACTCTCCAATTGGCCGCAATGGCTGGGGCTGCACCAATCCGAAGCCAGGAGCCAGGAGCTTCTTTGAGGTCTCCCATGCAGGTGCAGGGGCCCAAGGACCTGGGCCATCTTCCACTGCTTTCCCAGGCCATAGCAGAGAGCTGGATCGGAAGTGAAGTAGCCGGGTCTCAAACCGGTGCCCATATGGGATGCCAACGCTTCAGGGCATTAACCCTTGCGCCACAGCACCAGCCCCTAGAGTCATCATTTGACAGGAGACACTTGCTGTTTGATCTTATTTGAATGAAGTGTCAGGAGGGGCTCTTGTCGGGGCTGCGCCATCTCCATAGCCCACGTGATCAGCAGGGTCTGTGCTTTCTGCAAGACAGACCTAATATTAAGACTGCTTACCAGGGGTCGGCGCCATGGCTCACTTGGTTAATCCCCTGCCTGTGGCGCCAGCATCCCATATTGGCGCTGGGTTCTAGTCCTGGTTGCTCCTCTTCCAGTCCAGCTCTCTGCTGTGGCCCGGGAGGGCAGTGGAGGATGGCCCAAGTGCTTGGGTGCCTGCACCCGCATGGGAGACCAGGAGGAAACACCTGGCTTCTGGTTTTGGATTGGAGCAGCTCCGGCCGTGGTGGCCATTTGGGGGGTGAACCAGCGGAAGGAAGACCTTTCTCTCTGTCTCTCTCTCTCACTGTCTAACTCTATCTTTAAAAAGACATTTAGAAATCTGTTTTTAATGTCAAACAGGCTTTGAAGAGTTACATCAAATGCACATTTGTATAACCCTTACTGATAAGAACAGTTTTGATTCCTAGTTAGCGTCATGGTTTCCTAGAACTTCCCATAAACCTTGGCTTTTATTAACCCTCACTTTGTTGATTGCAAGTGCCCTTTATGACAGCTCTCCAACCCCAAACAATCTGTGGTTCTTCTTTTTTTTTTCTCCAAACTTGCATATATTTATTTGAAAGGCAGAGTGGCAGAGAGGAAGAGAGATCTTCCATTGCTGGTTCACTCTTCAAGTGGCTGCAACAGCTGGGGTTGGGCCAGGCTGAAGCCAGGAGCCTGGAAGCCTATTTGAGTCTTCCACATAGATGACAGGGGCCAAGCACTGCTGCTTTCTCAGGTGCGTTAGCAGGGAGCTGGATCGTAAGTGGAGCAGCTGGGACTTGAACCTGTGGTCACATGGGATGCGGGCATTGCAGGTGGCAGCTTAACTTACTGTGCTACCATGCTAGCCCCAAGCTGTAATATTTCTATTTGGAGTAAAATCCTGCTTTCTCCTCCTTTCAGAGAGGAGCATTTTTCAGAATGTGGTCGCTTTTCAGAGGTGCCAACTTCCAGTTCTGTCTTTGCACCTGCACACTCAGCCTGAGGGTAGGATGGGGCAGTTTGCCTCTAGCAAGTTCCCAAGTTGATGGCTACATCCCCAGGTTTCCATAGGAGAAGCACAGAGATAATGTAGCCAGGTCTTGGGTTTTTCCCCCTTTACTTAGGAAAGAGATGTCTGTCTCCAGCAAGAGAGGCTCTTCCAGTTTCCTGAACAGAGCTGGTTATTTCGTACTGTTATTTTTTGGCACCCAACAAGCCCTGTGAACCAGTCAGCTCAACAACTTGATTCTAAGAGAATTGGACTTAAAAACACTTCAGTTTATTCTAGAAGCATTTATTTCTCCCTCTTCTAAAGTTTGATCATAAACATTTTCTTTTTAAGGTTTTTATTTACTTATTTGAAGGTTAGAGTGACAGGGAGAAAGACACACACACAGATACATTTTTCATCTATTGGTTCACTCCCCAAATGCATGCAATATTCCAGGCTGGAGCCAGGAGCCAGGAACTCTATCCGCATGTCCCACATGGGTGGCAGGGCCCAAACACTTGAACCATTACCTGCTGCCTTTGGGATGCATTAATAGGAAGCCAGATTGAAAATGGAATAGCTGGAACTTGAACTAGGCACTTTGACACACAATGTGGAGTCTCAAGCGCCATCTTTTTTTTTTTTTTTTTTAAAGATTTTTATTTATTTGTTTGAGATGTAGAGTTACAGACAATGAGAGGGAGAGACAGAGAGAAAGGTCTTCCCTCCGTTGGTTCCCTCCCCAGGTAGCCACAGTGGCCAGAGCTGCGCTGATCCGAAGCCAGGAGCCAGGTGCTTCTTCCCAGACTCCCATGTGGGTGCAGGGGCCCAAGCACTTGGGCCATCTTCTGCTTTCTCAGGTCACAGCAGGGAGCTGGATTGGAAGAGGAGCAGCCAGGACTAAAACCGGCACCCATATAGGATGCCGGCACTGCAGGTGGAGGATTAACCTACTGCGCCACGGAGCCGGCCCCTCAAGCGGCATCTTAACCTGCTATGCCACAGCACCCACTCCAGAGTTCTTAAATCTTCAGCAAAGTCCAAAGTATTATAAAAGGAATACCCATCACCAAACAAGGATACTTCAAAAACTTCATGGAAAGTTAAATGAAAAGTATGAGTTTATTTTGGTGCAAAAGCAATTTTGAATTCCTTGCATAGTTGGTTTCATCATATGCATTTCCCATGTATGTTGAAAAAAAGTTTTTGTGCCAAAACAAACTCATACTTTTAATTCCATTTACCCACATACTTAACTGAAGAATTCTTATATTCTGCAGTGGACATTTTGCTGTATTTTCTTTCTTATGTATCTGTCTACTTGAAACATTTCCTTATAAAAATGATTTTTAAATGAAAGCTAAGATGGTTTTATCATTAAATGTATTTATAGAAAGATCCATGTCAGCCTATTTAGATAAACCATCCAAAGAGCAGATCTACTTTTTAAAAACATTTTTTTATTCTCCTTGTTATGAGTTCATTGTAGATGATTTGGAAATAAAGGGCAGTAGAGGAAAAAGGTCATCCATCATCTACCTCTTCCATCCCATCCCCAGAGCAAATGGCACCGATGAGCCTGTTCCAGTGAAAATTCTTCCAGCCTTTCTTCTGTTAGGAGAAGAGCCTTAAAAAACAAAGTTAGGGGGCTGGCGCTTTGGTGTAGTGGGTAAAGCCGCTGCCTGCAGTGCCGGCATCCCATCCTATATGGGCGCCAGTTAGAGACCAGGCCGCTCCACTTCCAAACCAGTTCTCTGCTATGGCCTGGGAAAGCAGTAGAAGATGGCCCAAGCTCTTGGGCCCCTGCACCCACTTGGGAGACCTGAAGGAAGCTTCTGGCTCCTGGCTTTGGATCGTGTACAGCTCTGACTGTTGTGGCCAATTGGGCTGTGAACCAGCGGATGGAAGACCTCTCTCTCTCTCTCTCTCTCTCTGTCTCTGTCTCTCTCTCTGCCTCTCCTTCTATTTCTGTGTAACTCTGACTTTCAAATGAATAAATAAATCTTAAAAAAAAAAAGTTAGAATATGTTCTGTGTATATTTTGTTACAGCGTTTTCATGTTTCAAAGACCTTGATATTTGTCATTAAATATTCAAGCATCATTTTATTATGTACATTAATTTGCATTCTCTGGATATTTATATTGTTTTGGAAATTTCTATAAGTAGTGCTTAGTGTAAGTGTCCTTGTCTGTCAGTCTTCATACACATCTCAGATTATTTTCAGGATAAAATTGAGGTCTGATCTTGATTCCTTTTTGTATGAGGAAAAAGCTGTCCTTGGGACCTTTTTGTTGGTATCTTGTCCATTTTGTCTGCTGCAGGCCATAAGCTGAATATTTGTCTTGCCTATTTCTTTGCCAACAGGTTGGTCAAGGTCACTCTGTATGGATCTCAGATCAAATTGTACAACATTGAAACTGCCGTGCCATCAGTATTGAAACCGGACCTCATTGACGTGTAAGTTGGATGTTTGCCTGTTCTCCGGAGAGACCTTACCTACTCTCTCTCACAGGGACAGTAGCAGCTGCTGTGAAGGGGAACACTCCCAGACTGAGAGAACGATGGTTGTGCTCTGTGTCTTGGGCAAAGGTGACTGGGATTTGTCAGGCTGATGAGAGCTGGGGTAGACATTGTAGGGAGCAGAGACTGTCCAAGCTGAGACAGGGCCTGTGGCTGGGAGGTGGTAAGCTCGTGGTGTGGTGGGAACCAAAGCAGGATCAGTGTGTGGGGACTGGTGTGGAAACACCTGTGTGCTGTGAGTCTCAGACAAGTGACTGAAACCGTGGTATGTGGAAAAGACAGTTTCACACTCACAGGTGTGTCTGTGTGTCTAGCAGGCAAGCAGTTAATTCTGTAGTGGACACCAGCTGGTGTTCTCTCCGTTCTGTTCTTCAGGTTCCATAAATTAAGGAATCCGTTGGCAAGACTGCCCTCCCGTGCTTCCCCACCAGTCAGATAACCCCAGGTTATCTGAGCGTCTAACCAGCTGGTTATAAATTGGGGTTCCCACAGTCCCCTCTTCAGGGTCAGTTAATTTGCTAGAGAGGCTCACAGAACTCAGGGAAGCACTTACTTGTGTTTACTGCTTTCTTATAAAGGTTGTTACAGAGGGTACCAATAGGCAGCAGGTGGAAAGGGCAAGGTGTGAAAGAAGGGGTATCTCCCCCCCCCCCAAGGATCCTCTGCAGTTGGGTGAAATAACCATGGGTTCTTGTCTCCTGTGTTTGCCAATGGAAATGTGAAGGCAGTGACTATTTATTTATTTTTAAAAAGACTTACTTACTTGAAAGGCAGAGTTACAGAGAGGCAGAGGCAAAGAGGGAGAAAGAGAGGTCTTCTATCCACTGGTTTACTCCCCAAATGGATGCAATGGCCAGAGGTGGGCCGATCCAAAGCCAGGAGCTTCTTCTGGGTCTCCCATGTGGGTGCAGGGACCCAAGGACTTAGGCCATCTTCTACTGCTTTCCCAGGCCACAGCAGAGAGCTGGATCGGAAGTGGAGCAGCCGGGACTTGAACCGGCACCCATATGGGATGCTGGCACTGCAGGAGGCAGCTTTACCCTCTACGCCACAGCGCTGGCCCCAGAAGGCACTCATTTAAGTAGAAATGGGTTTCTTGGGCTGTTCAAGCCAGAGCAAGGTTGTTCCATGACTGAAAACCAGGCTTCTGCATAAGGCAGAGGTCCTCACACAGTTCTCGTTCAGGGAAGTCATACAGATTCATTAAATTTCCAGGTCATTCTGGGAAAGGTTATGCTCTTTCACAAGGGGGTGGGAACACATGCCCACTGAATTATCACGTATATTCCGTGTTTTTCATGTTCAGTGGGGGTGGAGATTGACATCTTAATGAGGACTGTTTTGGCTTTCTGCATCACTAAGGTGAAGATGAGGACTAGAGACCACTAATTCTCAGGATCCTGAACCCAGCCCCCGTGGGTTGGGGGAGGTTTCTTAGAAAGGGGAGCTCACTCCAGGATTGAGTCCTCTTCTCAGTGTCACTGAGCCCACCTGCAGGGACATCTGGTTGATTGTGATGAGATTAAAATAGGGCTGGGTGGTTTTTTGGGGGAAGGGTTATCTGGAAGTTTGCTGAAACAAGTTCTTTGGGTTTGTGTAGAAGCTGCATATGTAGGCCTGCTGCAGGGGTAGAGCTGGAGGTTCCAACCCTCTGGTCTTAAGGCTGGTTCTCCTGGACGAGTTCCCGTCCTGTGGTTACTGGGGGCTTCCCCAGAAATGCTTCATGTTTACGTGGGCTCTGGAAGTGTGCTTGAAAGGGTTTGCCGTAAGTAATAAAGACCATCTCTGTACCACCTCTGAAACTTGGCTGGACCCGAGGACTAAAGACCAACATTTTAACAGCTGATATATATGTAGCTTCATTTTATTGAAATACAGTACAAAAAAATATTTTTATTGCCCTAATTTTTTTTTAAGATTTATTTTATTCTGGGGCTGGTGCTGTGGCATAATGAGTAAAGCTGTCACTTTGCAGTGCCAGCATCCTATATGGGCACTGGTTTGAGTCCTGGCTGCTCCACTTCTGATCCAGCTCTCTGCTGTGGCCTGGGAAAGCAGTAGAAGATGGCCCAAGTCCTTGGGCCCCTGCACCCACGTGGGAGACCCAGAAGAAATTCCAGGCTCCTGTCTTCAGATCGGCCCATTCTTCTATCCTCTGGTTCATTCCCCAAATGGCTGCAATAGCCGGGGCTGGGGCAGGCTGAAGCCAGAAGCTAGGAGCTTCTTTTGGGTCTCCCATGTGGGTGCAAGGGTCCAAGTACTTGGGCCATCTTCTGCTACTTTCCCAGGTGCATTAGCAGGGAACTGAATTGAAAGTGGAGTAGCTGGTACTTGAACCAATGCCCATATGGGATGCTGGCATTGCAGGCAGCAACTTTACCTGCTACACACAAAGCCAGCCCCTGTCCTAATCAGTTAGGAAATTATAGGGACTAGGGAGTTGTGAGCCAGGAGCCATAGATGAAAACGTAGATGTATTGTATCACAGTAGGATACACAGTACACAGTCTTTCTGAGATTCTGACTGTGGCAGGATGGCCCAAAGCTCAGGTGTTTGCATATTAAACAAGAACCCTAGGTTGTTAAGAAGCAGGAGAGTACACTTCGAGAAACTCCACGGACTTGGGAAACCATCAGGAAAGCAACCTGTGGAAGGGATGGAGGGGTGGGGACTTGGGGACGGGGTGTTACTGGACTGTGCTCATCAGCAGGCCACAGTATGAACCCACTGGCTCCTGTGTGTTACAGGATGGCCAGAGAAGGAGTCAGAAGCAGTGCTGACATCTGCTGCCTCTGTCTGGGGCAGAGTGGAATGTGGCGGTCGCCCGAGCCCCTGGCGTTGAGGAAAGCACTAGTGTTGGGAAAGCCCCTGCTCTGCGGCAGTGTGCCTCAGGGAGAATCTCCCGGACTGCAGTCCGCACTCAGCAGTGCTCAGCCCCCCAACCCCTGACCTGCTCGCCCGCTGCCCCTTGCAGCGTATTGTGATGACTCTCATTCTGCTTACTCCTCTCTGTGTTCGGCTGGGAATTCCTCTCACCTCCTGTAACACTGGCCTCAGATCAGTTGCTTCCCACGACACCTTGGTGGCCCATAGAAACACTCATGTGGCAAGTTCTGATTAGAGAGCCTTGCAATCAGCCTGGTGTTACCATGTTTTAAGTAGCTCTCCCAAGAAAACGAGATCTGTATTAAAGTATATATACGATTAGATGCACAGAAGTGGGAAAGTTGAGGAAAAGAATGGGCAACATAATGAGAGTTTTTTGAGTTTGAGGGCCAGGAAACCTGGTGCAGGGGCAGTCTGACCTGAGAAAGGGGCAGTCTGGTACCAGAGTCATTGTCCTTGACATGGCCCTGTCCCGAGGCCTAGCGCCCGTGCCACATCTGGCCTGCTGCCCTTTGTAAAGCTTTACTGGAACACGGCCTTACCTGTTGATTTACGCATCATCCCTGACTGTTCGGAACAGCTGTGACGTGCAGTATATGTCACCGTAAAGCCTAGAACATTTCAACTCTGGGTTTGCAGAACAAGTCTGCCAACTCCTTTTTTTTTTTTAAAGATTTATTTATTTGAGCCAGCGGCGCGGCTCAGTAGGCTAATCTGCCTGCGGTGCCGGCACACCTGGTTCTAGTCCCGGTCGGGGCGCCAGTCTGTCCCGGTTGCCCCTCTTCCAGGCCAGCTTTCTGCTGTGGCCCGGGAAAGCAGTGGAGGATGGCCCAAGTGCTTGGGCCCTGCACCCGCATGGGAGACCAGGAGAAGCACCTGGCTCCTGGCTTTGGATCAGCGTGGTGTGCCGGCCACAGCACGCCGGCCGCGGTGGCCATTGGAGGGTGAACCAATGGCAAAGGAAGACCTTTCTCTCTGTCTGTCTCTCTCTCTCTCACTGTCCACTCTGCCTGTCAAAAAAAAAAAAATTATTTGAAAGGCAGGGTTACAAAGAGGCAGAGGTGGTGGCTGTGGGGCAGGAGTGGGGGAGGAGGTGTCTTCCATCTGCTGGCTCACTCCCCAAATAGCTGCAAGGGCCAGGGCTGGACCAGGCTGAAGCCAGGAGCAGTGAGCTTGTTCTGACTGAGTCTTCTGTGTGGGTGCAGAGGCCCAAGCATTTGGGCCATCTTTCACTGCTTCCCCAGGGGCATTAGCAGTGAGCTGGATTGGAAGTGGAGCAGCTGGGACTCGAAGCAGCGCTCATGAGATACCAGCACTGCAGACAGCAGCTTAACCTGCTGTGCCACAGCACCAGTCCCACAAAGATAGCTTTAAAAGAAGGAAAATAACTTGCAGACCTATCACCTTGTCCATAAATCCTTGAGTGTATGTGCTTATCCCCTAGGAATAATATAATTCTCCTATGTGACCATTATGCCATAATCAACATTCAAAAAAATGTAGTGGATGCCATAATATCATGTACTGTGTGGAGTATAGTCCGAGTTCAGGTTTCCCCAGTGTTACCAGGAATATCTTCGTATCTGTTTTTAATCCAGACTTTACTAATCATGAAGCACACAGGAAGTGTGTCGCCTGTAACCTCGAGCAGTTTCCCGTCTGCGCGTGTGTGTGCACAGGTTGGCGAGCAGAGACTAAGGACTGACCTGGTGGAGAGTCAGACCTACAAAAATGTTTTTAAGGAGCACTCTGTAGCCTGGGTTTGTCCAGTGTCCACGGTGTTAGATCAAGTTAAACATTGTTACTAGACAGTTGCTGGTGTCTCTCATCCTAGCAGGAGGTGCCTAATGTGGATTTGCCATGTAGTTGTTGGTGCTGAGTTTGGTTTTTACAGTGGTGTCTGCCTGTGTCCCAGCTCCAAGGCGTGGCAGTCGGCAGCAGTGCTGCCCCGGGCCTGGCCTTGGACTTGACTCACAGGCTCCCCTGGAAGGAGAAAGGCGCCCAGTCTGCAGCAGGAGTTCCTGGGAATGTGTTGAGTCAGGAAGGAAGGAAATGCCCAGCCTCGAGAAAAGAATGGTTTAGCAGGATAATAGTGGGTTACGCCGTGGTCAGTGAAAACAATCCGTGCATTTATAGTGGGTTAGCAGAAAACGCGAGGAAGGGAGGCTCTTCTTAGGGGATGCCAGCCAGGGAAGAGAAAAGGAAAGATGGAGAAAGACCAATTGCAGCCCCCAGAGTAGCAGTGGTGGAGGCAGGGATCTGGAGCCAGACAGCAGGGAGCAGTATATTACATCATCTCAGAGTGCCCCCCAGTGGCCTCACTGCTGTAACTGCAAGGGAGTAATTCATTGTAGGTGGGTTGGAAACTCTGAGACAGCTCTTCTCTTTGTTACAGACCTGTTCATTGTCTCTGATGAGCAGTGAGGCTTCTTAATGTCTGTCTTAGTGCACGGATCACAGAAGTCAGACAGCCTGCGCCTCAGTTATCGTCCAACCAGATAGAACATATGGCATGATGGAAGTTCAAGTTCAAGAATCTTTTTTTTTTTTTTAAGATTTATTTATTTATTTGAGAAGTAGAGTTACATACTGAGAGAGGGAGAGGCTTAGCCCGGCCTCCAGAATCTTCTATCAAAGCTTTATTTGCAAAGCTGTAATACCTGTTAGTTGTCCACACCTTGCGTGTTAACCTTTACTAGTTCTGGGGCCGGTGCTGTGGTATAGCAGGTAAAACCGCTGCCTGCAGTACTGGCATCCCATGTGGGTGCCAGTTCGAGTCCTGGCTGCTCCACTTCCAATCCAGCTTCCTGCTAATGTGCCTGGGAAAACAGTGGAGGATGGCCATGTCCTTGGGCCCCTGCACCCATGTGGGAGACCCAGAAAAAGCTCCAGGCTCTGGGCTTTGGATTGACCCAGCTTCTGATGTTGCAGCCATTTGGGGAGTGAACCAGTGGATAGAAGACATCTCTCCCTCTCTCCCTCTCTCTTTCTCTCTCTCCCTCCCTCTCTCTCCCTCCCTCCCTCTGTCTCTGTATCTCATCCTTTCAAATAAATAATTTTTAAAAAATCATGTTACTAAAAAAAAGCTTTATTAGCTCTAAAGGCAGCACATTGTCACTAAGTTCTTTGATTGCGTTTTTATCATTTATCATCTCAGGTGAAGATACGTGTGTCACAGAGGGACTGAATGTGATGGCCTATTTCTACTTAAGTGCCTTCTGGGTTCTAGGTGGCGGCAGCAGTACTTAGATAACAAGTGTTGTAGGTTTTAGGTTCTGTGTGAGCAAGTAGGTGATTTCTGTGCGGTCGCCCGGGTCCTGGGCCAGCACACGCCGTGGATGGAATTCTTGCATCCTAGGGGAATGAAAGTCACCTGAGCTGTCTCGTTCCTCTCGCAGGCACGCCCAGTCCCTGGCCGCCCTCCAGGCCTACTCCCACTGGCTGGCGCAGTACTGTAGCGAAGCTCATCGGCAGAACACGCAGCAGTTTGTGACGCTCATCTCCACCACCATGGATGCGATCACACCTCTGATCAACACCAAGGTCCTCAAACCTGCACGGCCATGCCGGGGCCTCTGTCCGTCCTTCTGTCCATCTGCCTGTTTACCGTGAAATCAGAATTACAGTTAGATCCTGGCTCTTGCCATTCTGATGCAGTGTGTCTCATTTTTAGTTGTAGTTCACAAGCAAAGGGGTTTTCAGAAAGCTCCTGAACAAATGGAATTCGAAGGTAGTGCAAATTAAACAGGAATGTTCCAGAGCCCCTGTACGTTCAATTACAGCTTTATTTTTTAGCTCTGTGAGTCCCACAATGAGCAATTTCGTGCTCATTGTGAAAAAGTAAAGTCGTATTCACATGTACAGACTCAAGAGTTTGTGATACTCTGTAATCTTCCCCTCCAAAGCATTTTCCTTTCCAAGGCAGGCACAGGCAGCATTGGTTGTATATCTTTGTAGACTTCCCTGGGCTTTTACCCAGAAGGAAAAGCTCACAGATAGCCAGTGGTGCGGCTGTTTGCCTCATGGTGCTCCTGGGTCTCCTGTGTGTATGCAGAGCACCTCTGGTCTCTCCCGTTGCCCAGGGCTGTTCTGGGGGGCTCCCCTGTGCCGCTGGGGCTGTGAGATGGATTTCTGCTGGCAGAAGCTCCTGTCCTGTAGTTTGCCAGAGTCCAATGTGCTGTCCTCCAGGAAGACTGCCACTCGCAGTGTGCCTGTTTTCTGGAGCCCATGAGTGTAGAAGTTTGTTTTCATTTTGTTGTCTTACAGTTTTAACCATGCATGCATAACATGTACCACTTTTAGCACAGTATTGTTTTAGTAAGAACAATGTTTTATTTTTCATAAATTTAGGTTGTGTTTTAATTGTGATTTGTAGGAGTTAGCAGCACGCTCAGTAACCACCAGGCCATCCCTGGACCCCAGGCTGCCGCTGTTGAAAACAGTGCATGCATTCACCAATGCTGCTTTAGCCTGTTAAGTGTTCTCCTTAGATAAATGGAGATCCTGGGTTGAGACTGGGGGATATTTTGTGGATCTAGGGAATTGTCGTAATATTTTTTCCTGAACAACTCTACCTGTCCTGATCCTGTGGCATGTCATTTTCATCATGCTCGTGCCACTCTTAGAAAATGCTCTCCCTCATGCTGACTTCAAAGTGACCGTGGAGTGTGTCCCCGGCCGTCATAGGCAGTTGAGCAGAAAGGCACAGGGGAGACCAGCGTGGCTGACGCAGTGCACACGGTGGGACTGAGGCAGGTGGCTGGGTGTGAGGAGTGCGGGGGTGGGGGGGTCCCAGGCTGTTGGAAGGGGTCCCTTGGTGATGTGCCGAGGAGTTGTGTGGGAACGTGTGACTGAGGGGGCTGCCAGATGGCTGAGCTGAGGGTGACAGAGTTCAGAGTCACAGGGACGGTGAAGGAGCTGGAAGAGGGGACCCCGGCTTGGGGCAGGCGCTGCGGGCCTGAAGTCATCCCAGGAATCGTCACTGAGTCTGGCCTGGGTGCTCTGATTGGCAGCTGGGAGCCAGGGTCAGCTCATGGCTGCCTCAGTATAGTTCTGCCAGTCCCTGTCTGCCCAGGGTGGGGCTGAGCTGACACGCCCTCTTCCCTTTCCAGGTCCAGGACAAGTTGCTGCTGTCTGCGTGCCACCTGCTGGTCTCACTGGCCACCACTGTGCGGCCTGTCTTTCTGATCAGTATCCCTGCAGTGCAGAAAGTGTTCAACAGAATCACTGATGCCTCTGCCCAGCGGCTGGTTGATAAGGTGAGGTCCGGGCTCCCCAGCTGCAGGAAAGCAGAGGAAGAAGAGTGTGGCCTCTTCGTACTCAGCGGGCAGCTCGTGCCCGCACAGAGTTCTTACCTGGGCGGCACAGGCAGGTGGTCCTCAGCGATCCTCGCAGCGCCCTTTCCAGTGTAGTCAGGGTGCGGCCCCGTCGGGGGTGGGAAGGCGCCTCTTGACAGGCGATGGCTTTTGCAGCCTCGACACCTGGTAATTTGGTCTGTGGTCTGAGGGTTCTCTATGGTTTTTTGGTCCAAACCAGTCCAGGTTTTGTTGTTCCTGTGTGTGTGGTTTTTGAAGAGCTTCAGGCAGTGTCTTAGACCCCTTCTAGGAGGCTCAGGTTCGAATGAACAGAGGAGTGGAATAGGAGGGGAGCGCCTGGGTGGGAGCCCTTTGCTCTCCTTGCACCACGGCTCTGTGGGTGGGGAGAGACGCCAGCCGGCTCTGCTCTCAGCAGCTTCTGAGAGTGTGGGCAACCAGCCGCTGAGGGGCTGCTCCCCCTGTAGAGCTTCCAGTGCCAGATGAGATGGGAAGGAAGAGGGCCAGGACTGACTGTTGAGCCTGGCACTGGGGTGCCCTAGCCTCAGACTTGGTCTTACTGCTGCATTCCTCTGTCCTCGCTGGCTTGCCTTAGGGTTGGACCACAGAGCTGCCAGAGTCCCCGGCTGGGGCTCTGGGCACAGAGTGTGCAGTGGGTGCCGGCGGCCGGGCTTGCTGTTGCTCTTTGACCTCCGATGGATGCCTTTGGGGTCTCTTTTAGGCGCAGGTGTTGGTGTGCCGAGCCCTCTCTAACATCTTACTGCTTCCGTGGCCGAACCTTCCAGAGAATGAGCAGCAGTGGCCTGTGCGCTCCATCAACCATGCCAGCCTCATCTCCGCGCTCTCCCGGGACTATCGCGACCTGAAACCCAGTGCCGTCACTCCGCAGAGAAAGGTGCCACTGGATGACAGTAAGTGACCCAAGGACATTGGTAGGGCAGGATTGTTCTTTGTGGCAGATGAGATTTGCACCTGAGGCTCCTGATGTGAAGTCCTTTGTCCATTGTCACCAGGTAGAAATCGGTGAACTCGTCAGCTGGATCCACTTCTGAGTGCAGGTTGCCCCTTGTCTGGCGTAAGTGTCCAACATGCCAGAGACTAAGACAGACGTTTGTGGATGTCACTGTTGATGGTGCCTTCCCATCGATAAGATACAGCCATGGTGACTTGATCCATTTCTGATACTTGTACAAACCTCTGATCTTTTTCCAAATAAAATAATTCAGAGGTTTTGAAAGCGCTTGGGGTCTTTACACACAGCACCTGAAGTTCGATTGTTTATATTAAAGAGGGGGAAAAAAAGAACCAGAACTCTTGTTCAAGTATGTGGTGTCAGGTTTTCTGGAAAGTCTTCCTGAAATAGCAGATAGTAAAACATGTTTTCAAAATACAGTTTGTTTTCACAGTAAGAAAAGGTTGAAATATTTTTAGATGATGTCGCTTGTAGAATGCTTCATGAATTATTAGATACAATAAAGAATACTCTGTATTTTTAAGAACATTAATCAGGAAGATTAATGTGTGTTCATTGTACAAAAATATTAGAATAGTATAAAGAAGGAAAAGGAACATTCCTGAATTTGTCAATTTTAATATTTTAGAAAATAACCAATATAACTATGCCTTGTTATTCTTTCTTTTTTTATTTTTAAATGTATCTTATGTTATATGCTTATAGTTGGATAATAGTAGCTTACTTATGTTTTTAAAAATTGTATTTTTTTTATTTGAAAGGCAGAAAGAGGGAGAGGGGGAAAGAGAGAGAGAAACAAAGATGAGACACCTCTCCTCTGCTGGTTCACTCCCCTGGTGCCTGCAATAGCCAGGGCTGTGCCATCCCAAAGCTGGGAGCCAGGTCAGTCTGAGTCTCCCACATGTTGGTAGGGACCCAAGTACTTGAGCCACCTGTGCCGCCTTCCTGTACGTTTGCAGGAAGCTGGAATTGGGTGCAGAGGCGGGATTTGAATCCAGGCACTGTGACATGGAGTGTGGGCTTCTCAAGCTGCCTGCACCCACTACTGCACAGCACCTGCCGTAGCTTACCTACTGAGGTAAACCACTCTGGGCACTCAGGTCTCTGTCCATGGCTTCCACATGCCTGGGTTCATCCAGCTGCAGGCTGAAAATATTTGGGAAGAACGCTGCATTTGTACTGAACATGTACAGGTTTGTTTCTTGTCATGCTTCCCTAAAACGACTTAGCATCGTTAGGTGTTAAGGAATCTGGAGATGCTTCCCTGGGGTCTGTGGGTAGGGAATGGGCCTGGGTGCTCTGCAGGCACTGCACCATTCTATGTAAGGGACCCGGGCATCCACACATGGCTCTGGGGGGTCCTGGGACCGGTCCCCCAGGGCAGATTTGCATCCACATCCAATCTCTGGCTGTGCCAGCACCCGACTTCAGACTCTGCTCTGTGATCCTACTTTCGAGTTTTTTTTCAAAAACAGTAATTCTTTGAATTCTCCCATCAGTTTATGAGTTAGGGACTGTTAATTGTCTTGGTTTGTTCATGAGGATACTAAGGTATAGGAAGATTAAACAGTGTGGGCATTACGTGTGCAGCTGTTGTGGAGTCATGTTTTACAAAGCTGAAGGCTCTCTTTCCTCACTTGACCGTGCTTGGTAATTATTTCAGTCAGCATAGGCTAGGGTGAGCTCTGTGGTCACAAGCAACCCAATAGCTTAGTGGCTTTAGTGCAAGAAAACACTTCTTTTTTTAAAAGATTCATTTATTTACTTGGAACTCAGAGTTACACAGAGAGAGGAGAAGGGGAAGGGGGAGACAGAGAGAAAGGTCTTCCATCTGCTGGTTCACTCCCCAATTGGCTGCAATGCTGGAGCCGCACTGAACTGAAGCCAGGAGCCAGGTGCTTCTTCAGAGTCTCCCTCGTGTTTGTAGGGGCCCAAGGATTTGGGCCATCTTTTACTGCTTTCCCAGGCCACAGCAGAGAGCTGGATTGGAAGTGGAGCAGCCAGGAGTTGAACTGGCGCTCAAATGGGATGCCAGCACTACAGGCGACGGCTTTACCTGCTACGCCACAGCGCTGGCCCCAAGAAAACATTTCTATACATCGAACTTGGGGCTTAAGGATCCAGCTTGGTGAAGGGCCCATTTCAATGTGTGCTTACACTAGGGAGGGGTGTGAGCAGTGGTTCTTACAGCTCATTGTCCAGAGCAAGCCTTAAGACCATTTCAGAGGGTTGGAAAGTGTCGTGTCAGCTGAGTGACAGTGATGGTTTGCTGGGTGAATGTAGCTAAGAGCATGGTTAACATTTGTTGAATGGGTTGAAAACTTTGTGTACATTATTTCATTTGGTCTTCCCTGTGATCCTGTGAGACATATCTTATCCTTTTTCCTGTCCCAGCTTTATAATTTGAAGTAGCTTCACACCTATGTAATAGTTGGAAAAGTAAGGTGAACGGCTTCGTCTGTTCAGTCTGTGTGTTCTGTGTATCTTTCACCCAGCTTTTACCAGGTGTTGTTTTGCCATGGTGGTGCTTTCTTCCTACCAACACACACACACCTTTTTAGAGATGGACAGACGTCACCACTTCCATGGTGAAAGTGTTGCCTTTCTACAGAACAAGGTGCTGTCTGCACTGTAAGCAAACACCATTAACGTGGTCAAGATGTGGGGCAGTGTTGAAGTAATGGCATTTAACGTATACACCACATTAAATTTTCTCCAGTAGTTATTACCAAAATACTCTTTTTTTGTGTTTGAAAAACCGAGGCTGTATTCCAGGGTCGCATCTCTAGTCTCCTTTCCTGTAGGAAAGCACCCCTATCTCTTCACTTTCATGACCGTGGCATGCTTGGAGAGTCTAGGCGTTCTTTCTGAATGTTCCATGGTCCGTTCTGATTGTTTGGAGCGGTTTCTGGTGCAGTGATGTGTACCTGCCCCATGATTGACAGTGGTCACTGTACCTGCTTCAGGCAGTGTCTGTAAATCTGACCATCGGAGAGGCACTGTCTCGCTGCTGCCTGGCAAGCGGGAGTTGCTTAGGCTCCTAGAGAAAGTGGTGGGCCCAGGGCTCACTGCTGGGTCTGAGGGGCTCCCACACCTGTCCTGTGGAGGTGGAGCCCAGTTCACTTCCCACACTCCTCTTACACAGACCTGCAGTGCTTTCCGAGATTTCTAAATAAGTGTTTGTTTTTGTTTGAGTTGTCTTCGGGGCAGAGGTCTCTCCCCCTGGGCCTGTGGTTGCCTGGTGTGGGAAACGTTCATGTGCTTGGAGTTGTTGTGAGTGGCTCCTCATTCGGTGGTGTTCACTGGTTGGTGTGCTGGCCCAGGCCTACTGTGGGCTGCTGTCTTTGTCCTTCCTCGGCCTTCCAGGTGAGGTGGTGCTGTCCACGTTTTCAGAGGAGGAAACCGGCACTCAGGATCAAGCAGAGTTGGGGGCCAGACCTAAATCTCTTACCTCCTGAACACGACTTTCTGCTCCCCCCTCCCTGCAGCCGCGTCAACCCCCACAGAGGTGGCTGGGCTCCGGGGTGTGGGGACGTTCAGAGCATGCTGCCAGGCGGAAGCTGGCTCTCAGCCGGCTTTGGGTCAGCCTCTGGAGGTCGCCAGGTTAAGCGCACCAGGCTCAGGCTGAGCCATGGGGTCCCCTGGAGAGGCTGGTGGGAAGCTCCATTCCACATGTGCTGGGAGCAGTGACGGCTTCCTTGTCCTGGGTTGTCTCCTGCGCCAGGCACATTGTTCACCTTGTCCCAGCTTCGTGTCTGAGTTGCACCCCGGCAAAGATGGGGCTGCCAGGCATCCAGCCCAGCGTGTGGAGCCATCTGGGGATTGCGTGTGGCTCACAGCCAGGGGTTTCTCACTGCCCATTTGCTGCCACTGCTTCAGTTCCCTGCATTCTGCATGGTTTCAGAAAGTGAACTCATGCACTGGGGCATTGTCAGATTGTGTCACCCAGAATGATACGTGTCATCAGGCCGCAGGCTGCTCGGCTGAGGACTGGACAAGCCGTGTGTGTGCGTGACCACACTGGAGGAGCAGGCTGACTGCACGTGTCCATTCTTGCTTGTGGTGATTCGCTCACCAGCCCATTCGGCAGTGTGGAGTTCTGACTGAATCTCAGGCACCTGACCTGGGGATCGTTTCATTTTATTTATTTTTTCCTGTGGACTTGTTGCCAGTGGGTAGGGGCAAGAATGTGAGCAAGCAGGTGGGCAGCTGGAGTCCTGGCAGCAGAGAGAGAAGTAAGATAAACAAGTACCTAGAGAGTAGGCTACAGAGAGAAACCCTGGCACCCCAGCCTGCAGAGGCCCTGCTCCCTTGGCCGGGCTTCCTGGTCGTCTTCTGGATGCCTCTGCAAGTTCCCTCCCCTCCCCCGTGCTCCCTCGCATCCTGCTTTCCTCAGCCGCATCGTAATCGGCACCCTGATCTCAATTTGCAGCCAAAGTGATCATCCACCAGACACTTAGTGTCTTAGAAGACATCGTGGAGAATATCTCTGGGGAGTCCACCAAGTCCCGCCAGATCTGCTACCAGTCGCTGCAGGAATCCGTTCAGGTCTCCCTGGCCCTCTTTCCAGCTTTTATCCATCAGTCAGGTAGGAGCTGGCCCAGAGGCCTCACTGGTGGATGGCACTCCCAAGAGCCAGAGCAGTTGGTCAGAGGGGTAGCACTCACTGTGGCTGCCCAGTGAGTGGGGAAGGGGGAAGCTGCGCTCAGGGTGGGGCACCATGGTGTTTGCGGGGGCAGCTGGGCCCAAGACCGCTTGGGGAAGTGGGCAGAGCTGTCAGTGTGGCCTCGGCACTGCTGTCATGTGGCTCAGAGTCGCTGAGGCCCCTGGCCTGGTTGGCCTTTTTGAGTCTGCCTTGGCCACTCTGGAACATGAGTGGACGTGGGAGTCGCGGGACCTTCCATGACAGCGATGAGAGAATGTCTTCAGCTTAGAGCTGCTCAGCTCCTCGGTGGGGCAGTTTGGCTGAGATCCTGTGGCCCGTCCCAGTTGGTCCCGGTCGCTGATGGAGGCTCACTCCTGCCCTGGGGCTGTTGGCCTGCATCATGAGAGTACTTACCGTGGTCTTGTCTGTCTCCCTGGAGGGGACCAGGGGCTTCACCGTCAGCACACACTCACCGATGGCCGCTTACAAGCTCATTCTGTGCAGTTTGAGATGTGGGATTGGAATTGCGCTACATGTAGCCAGTATTTTCTGCAGTTAATCCATGTAATGGGGCAGAGCTGTGCAGCCGGTGTATACCCTCATTATCCACTTTGAGCCACTTGCCCCCTGGCCCAGGTGCAGGGGCTGTGGTCAGGGAGAGAAGTGGCTGAAGTCCCAGGCGTTGATCCCACTGGACAGTGGTCAGCGTGCACACACAGTGATCCATCGTGCTGGAGGCTGGGCTGTGAGGGCTTCGCTTGATCATTGGTTCCTGTGGGGACCCGGGGAGCAGAGGTCCATGCACCGGAGCCGTGTTCTCTGCGTGTGCTCTATCATTCCTGCTTCCTGTCACTGGCTCTGGTGGTGCAGGAAGCCTCGGGGAGAGAGAGTGTAGATTGCGGAAGAGTCCAGCGAGCGCGGGCTGGGTACCCCTCGGAGCCTCGCCGTGACCTCCTGCCTTGCTCTTTCCCTTAGATGTGACTGATGAGATGCTGAGCTTCTTCCTCACCCTGTTTCGAGGCCTTCGAGTCCAGATGGGCGTGCCTTTCACTGAGCAGATCATACAGACTTTCCTCAACATGTTTACCAGGTAACCGCCGGCTGCTGCCCGAGGTTTTTGGGTTCTAGGGAGAAGCAGTGGGGCCTGGGGCTGTCGGCTGCTTTCGGGCACTGGCTGGTCGGCAGGGAAGCATGGCTTTGGTGACTGTGTGCCGTCCTCTTGTCTGCAGAGAGCAGCTGGCGGAGAGCATCCTGCACGAGGGCAGCACCGGCTGCCGCGTGGTGGAGAAGTTCCTGAAGATCCTGCAGGTGGTGGTGCAGGAGCCTGGCCAGGTGTTCAAGCCCTTCCTCCCCAGCATCATCGCCCTGTGCATGGAGCAGGTGTACCCCATCATCGCGGAGGTAGGAGGGCCGGCCGTGCTGTGTGCTACCCCGTCTTGAGTTTGGGGAGTATTGAAATAGGAAAAGGCATTGTGTTTTCAAGTCATTGTAGTATTCTTGTGAAGTAGTTTTTCCAAGAAAGATGGCATTTAGCTTTGTACAGTCTCTCTGTATTGATTAAATCCATTAGAGACAGTGTGGTGTGCATGTGCCAGGTTGACCATCACGGGTTAGGTCGGTAAGATCGGTCAACACACATCACCACGTATGCTGCCCTCATAAGAGTGTTCACGGCCTGAAGGGCGCGAGGCAGCTTCCGTGTCACAGGGAAGCTTTGTGTCCTCAGTCCCTCGGCATGGTACCTGCCACGGTCCTACAGGTGGAACTTGAGTTGTGAGAGTTAACATTTCTAACTGTCCGTTGTAAGAACAAAGTAAGCGGTTGCTGTGTTAGTCTGCTTGTTGTTACTTTGAGATGCCTTAGAGGAGGGTCTTTGGGAAAGCAAAGGCTTATTGAGGCCACGGTTCGGGGGTTACAGTGCGGGGGCTGTACTTAGTAATCAGGTGTGTGATAGCCACTCTCAGGCACCACAGTTAGCTTGAATCTGCTCTCTCAGTCCATCCAGCATTCACACGGAGACATGGGAGTTTCAGTGGCTGCACGAGTTGAGGGGAGACCAGCCCTGTAGCGGCCGGAATGGTCGCTTCGCCTCAGGACGCACACGGGAGCCCTGTATGGCTTCCTGCCACGGAAGCCTGTGGCCTCTGGTGCCGGTTTCATTTTAATCAAGGCTGAATTAATATATCTGGGCTTTATAATTTTGAGTTCTACAAAGACCTCTGGACCTGTTGTCCGCTGATTTGGAGGTTTTGAGCTAAGCTGGGAAACCCTGCTGAGCTGCCTCCCCCTCTCCTGCTGCGCTCAGAATCTCCGAGGCCAGGAAGAGCGAGCCGGGTCCAGAGAGCGATCAGCGTGGTGTGTGGCTCCCCCAGGAGGTCCTCCTGACGGCTTCTTGGTGGTTCCTGAGTGCTCTGTAAACTTCGCTCTCCTAGCTGCTTTTTTTTTTTTTTTTTGACAGGCAGAGTGGACAGTGAGAGAGAGACAGAGAGAAAGGTCTTCTTTGTGCCGTTGGTTCACCCTCCAATGGCCGCCGCGGTTGGCGCACTGCGGCCGGCGCACCGCGCTGATCCGATGGCAGGAGCCAGGTGCTTCTCCTGGTCTCCCATGGGGTGCAGGACCCAAGCACTTGGGCCATCCTCCACTGCACTCCCTAGCCACAGCAGAGAGCTGGCCTGGAAGAGGGGCAACCGGGACAGGATCGGTGCCCCGACCGGGACTAGAACCCGGTGTGCCGGCGCTGCAAGGCGGAGGATTAGCCTAGTGAGCCACAGCGCCGGCCCCTAGCTGCTTTTAAGACATCTTGTTTGTTGTTAGCCTGAGAGGTTGCCTAACACCAACACGTTAGCTGGAATTGAGATTTTGCCCTAGGAAAGTGAACAACAGCACCAAGATGGGACGGTCATATTGGCATTTTTCAGAACAGAGAATCTGTGGTCCTAATTGGCCCTTCACTCGGCTGCCTTTTTGCCTGGTGTGTAGAGCTGAATGCTTCCATCAGAAAAAGGGCCCCTGGGCCCTGTTGGGGGCGTCTGTCTCTGCCGAGGGCTCCTGATGTGCACGGCGACACTGTCGGCTCGGGTTTTCTGCACAGGTGGTGCCCTGCTGCTGGCAGCAGGCATCTCTCTGGCCTCTGTCGCGGGGCCGAGGCTGCGGGAAGGGAAGGGCTGAGCGTCCGTGTGTGTCTCCACAGCGGCCCTCCCCGGATGTGAAGGCCGAGCTGTTTGAGCTCCTTTTCCGGACCCTCCATCACAACTGGAGGTACTTCTTCAAGTCCACCGTGCTGGCCAGCGTGCAGCGGGGGCTAGCCGAGGAGCAGATGGAGAACGAGCCCCAGTTCAGTGCCATCATGCAGGTGAGGAAGGGCCGAGGACAGGCGCACCCCACTCTGGGTCCGTTGGCCCGCCTGTTCCTTGGCTGACTTCCTGGCGTGTGGTCCCCCCTCCTTCCACCTGGCCATTGCAGCATGTCCTGTCTTTGAAGCCCAGCCCAGCTTCTCACTATGTAGGGAGCCTCTGTCTCTTCTTCTGTGAACGGGGTTGATCCTGCCTGCTTTGGGAGGGGTGGCTAAGTAAGATCACATTTACAAAGTGTGTGGTGCTTACAGGTGTTTGACAAGTGTCACTTCCTTACTGCCTGCCTCCTGCCCCTCCCCCCCCCCGCACCCACCCCCAGCACTAATTCATGCTGTGGGGGGTGGGGGACGGCCATCAGCAGAGGTGCTGCCCTAGGAGTGAGCAGTGGTGATGCTTCTGTCTGGTAGAAAAGTGAGCTGTGTGGGTCCTGAGGCTCCTGGCAGTGGGGGCCCCTATGGGCAGCGCTGGGCTGCTGGGAGCTGCTGTCAGATGATCCCTGCCTTTTGCACTCAGCTGTCAGGCTTTTGTATTGTTTTTTTTAAAAGACTGATTTTAAAGAAGATTTATTTGTTTATCTGAAAGGCAGAGTTAGAAGGAGACAGAGAGGGTGCGGTCTGCCATCCACTGGTCTGCACCCCAAATGGCTGTAATGGTTGGGGCTGGGCCAGGCCAAAACCAGGAGCCAGAAACTCCATCTGAGTCTCTCACATGGGTGCAGGGTCCAAGCACTTGGGCCATCGTCCCCTGCCTTCCCAGGTGCATTAGCAGGGAGCTGGACTGGAAGTGGAGCAGCCGGGACTCAAACACGTGCTCATATGGGATGCTGGCGTGGCAGGGAGCAGTTTAGCCTGCCGGGTCCCGGGCTTCTGTATTCTGAGACCCAGACTATCGGGGGCATGGGGGGGGGGCTGTCCTTGTTTTCTCATTGTGTGCTTTTCCTCATGGGGAAGCCAGAGGAATTTCTACCCCTCCTCCCTTCAGCCAGCACACACCATGCATGTGGGCATGCATGTACAGTGTGCACACACACACAAACATACAACACACATGTGGGAATTCCTGCCTGGAGGGCTTGGGTTGCAGTAGCCAGGTCCTTGTTCTCCACCCCCTCCCTCTCCAGTGCTGCCCTGGCTCAGGGCTGGTCACAGCGTCACAGTTTGGCAGTTGCTTATGTGTAGCTATGGTTTGGTGGGCAGTTCTACTTCTGAGTATTTTACCTGAGATAAACACAGGCAAACAATACAACCTGAACGCAGGTGTTTGTAATGGCTTGTTTCCTGATTGTCCCAAACTGGGAAAGTGCGGATGCCCATCTGCTGGTGAATGGATGTACAAACGGGCACATCCGTGCTATGGGCTAACTCAGCCATGGAAAGGAACACATGGCTGGGACGGACACCACCAAAGGTGGATTTCAATGTTCCACCCCATGTGAAAGCAGCAGGTTCCCAAAGACGGGACTCAGAGCTTTGTAAGGGGGGTGTGAGATGAGGCAGAAAGAAGAAGCAGGACCCCGTGGGGAAGACTCAGGCTGAGCCCTGTGAGGAGCACTCCTCAGGTCTGAGCGAAGGTCGGGAGGCCTGGGACAGCAGGTGCGCTCGCTGTGGCCCTCCACATAAGGGCAGGCTCGTGCTTAGGGCCGAGGGCCTGGAAAGACTTGGTCTGAGAGGTTTAAGATTTATGTATTTATTTGAAAGGCAGACTTAGAGGCAAAGGCAGAGAGAGAGAGCGAGCGAGCGAGCGCGCTCTCCTGTCCACTGGTTCCCTCCCCAATTGGCCACAGTGGCTGGAGCTGCACTGATCTGAAGGCAGGAGCCAGGAGCTACTTCCAGGTCTCCCATGTGCATGCAGGGGCCCAGGGACTTGGGCCATCTTCTACTGCTTTCCCAGGCCATAGCAGAGAGCTGGATCGGAAGTGGTGCAGCCGGCATTTGAACCGGCGCCCATGTGGAATGCTGGCACTGCAGGCGGTGGCTTTACCCACTATACCACAGTGCCGGCCCCAGTCTGAAGGGTTTAAATGCTGCTTATAAAATGATGGGCTTATTTCCTAGGCTTTTGGACAGTCCTTTCTCCAGCCTGACATCCACCTTTTCAAGCAAAATCTCTTCTACTTGGAGACTCTCAATGCCAAGCAGAAGCTGTACCACAAGGTAAATGCTGTGTCTCCTTCCTGAGCCATGGACCAGGTCCCAACCCCTCGGGTCGGGCACTGGGACCTGCCGTGGCCCCCACTCACTGGTCTCTCTCTGCCTGCAGAAGATCTTCCGGACCACCATGCTGTTCCAGTTCGTGAACGTGCTGCTCCAGGTCCTCGTTCACAAGTCCCATGACCTCCTGCAGGAGGAGATCGGCATCGCCATTTACAACATGGCCTCTGTGGACTTCGACGGCTTCTTTGCAGCCTTCCTGCCGGAGTTCCTGACCGGCTGTGATGGTGTGGATGCCAACCAGAAAAACGTGTTGGGGCGGAATTTCAAGATGGATCGGGTGAGACGGGAGGGCTGAAAGCAGGGCCAGTGTGGGCCGAGGGTGAGGGTGGGCCTCGTCAGGGCCCGGGCCTAGTTGTGCCCATTCTGGAGGTTGGCTGCAACTTGTCCAGTGGATGCCCCGGGGCTGGGCCTTTCGGTGGAGGGGCACACACTCTTCCCCAGTCTTGGCTTCCGCATTGTCGTCTCAGCCACGTGTGCCCACCTCCTGGGCCTAGCACTCAGCTCCTTTGTCCTGACCTGTGCCGTTGCCCTGCCCTTGTCTCCTCATGGGGAGGCACTCCTCCGAGGCCAGCACTGGTGTGGTAGAAGCCGTGCCAGGTACTCTTGCCCAAACTTGCAGACAGGCGGAGAAGATTGGTGCCTGGCAGCTGTGCCCGTGGGGCCGGGGTTAGAGCTGGGGCTGACCTTGCGGCCGCCAGTCCTGGGAGCGGCCCTCACAGCACTCGCCTGGGCCATTTCCACCTGACAGCAAGCATCGCTGGTGACGTGTGCCATGCCGCTGCACGGTGCCCGGCGTCTGCCGTGGCCTCCTTCCTGGGCGCTGCCTTCACTTCCTGCCACAGGTGCCCCAGTCTCAGGGCCCAGCCTGCTGTTCAGGGAGCTTCCCCTGTGGAGTAAGCGGCGTTCATCTTTATCCGCCTGATGCTGGGTCAGGTCAGGGGAGGTCCCGACAGCATGGCCGTGCCTCCATGTCAGTGTGGGGAGCCGCAGCTGCTCTCGTGAAGCAGCCGTAACGACTCTGCTTTGTGATGTGTGGTGGGGCGGTTTCTTCTCACATCCGACTTACTTTTGTCTTGGATCATCTTTTACTTGGGTTTGTCTGGTCCTCTCCTGAGCTTCTGGAAGTTCACTTCAGCTACTTGGGTATTTTTCCTTCCTTATATATATTTTTAAAGATTATCAATTTATTTAAAAGGCAAGTGACAGAGGGACATTCTGTTTGCTGGTTCACTTTCCAGATGGCCACAACAGCCAAGTCTGAGGCAGGCGAAAGCCAGGAACCAGGAACGCCATCTGGGTCTCCACAGGGACCCAAGCGTTGACCCATCTTCTGCTGCATCCCCAGGTGCATTAGCAGGGAGCTGGGTCAGAAGTGGAGCAGCCGGGACTCAAATCAGCGTTCCCATATGGGAGGCCAGCATCGCAAGCTGTGGCTTAACCTGCTGTGCCACATCCCTGCCCCGCCTCCCTTTCATCAGAGGCCGGATTCTGTATTAATGATCAGTTTCTAACGACATGAATTTCAGTCAACTTGTTGATTTTAAAACACGGCTTCTGCTTCTACTTACACATCAGAAGCACTTGGGTGTGTATGAAGAAATAGGGAAGCACACTCAGGTTCCACTCTGGAACTTCCGATTTGCTGTTTAAAAGGCAACCCCCATGGCGCTGGTTCTAGTCCCGACTGCTCCACTTCCAATCCAGCTCTCTGCTATGGTCTGGGAAAGCAGTGGAAGATGGCCCAAGTCTTGGGTCCCTGCACCCACATGGGAGACCCGGAAGAAGCTCCCGGCTCCTGGTTTCGGGTTAGCCCAACTCCAGCCATTATGGCTTTTGGGGGAGTAAACCAGCGAATGGAAGCTCGCTCTCTCCCTCTCTCTTTCTAACTTTGCCTCTCAGATAAAAAGGCATTGCCCCTTCTGTTCATGAATTCACTGTGAGTTTGAAGCCACAAGCTCCTGCCTTCACCCAGTCTTGCTGGGAAGATGGGCTCGCAGTGCCCTCTGTAGGCCACACTGTGCCCAGCTCACTATGTGCTCTGGCTTGGGCAAGCAGCGTTCCCAGATGACACAGGCTGGATGGTTGGCAGTTACAGAGCCAGGAAGCAGGATTCAGACTGAGTGTGGTGGCTGCAGAGCCTGCAGCGTGAGCCTGCTGGGGCCAGGGAAGAGGCATGAGCAGCCGTCCCGCAGGCAGCTTGTGGTGGGGTCAGAGGGCCTGGCGTGCCTTCAGCTGCTTCTGAGCCTGGGCGCGTCCCGGGGTCACAGCAGACGGCACCTGGACACGGGCCTCATGTGTGTGCTGAGCACGTGCTTTGCTGCTGGCCTGCAGCCGTGCAGGAGGCGTCGGGTGATCCCGCGTGGCAGGGGGGCAGCCTGGGCGGTGCGCTCTGGAGATCCAGGTTCACACTGTGGGGGGCTTCCACATGGATGTGTCCCCATCCCTGTGCGCTGGCTCACTCGGGTGGGTTGGGGCTGCCTGCAGGCCGGTGGGGGAGGCTCAGGAGCAGGCCGTCCCTGGTGCGGCCCCTTCCTTCCCTGTCCCGCAAGGCCCTGTACCTCTCTGGTGGGGGTCCGGGTGTGGAAGCAGCTGGCGCGATGTGGTGGGGGGCGAGCTGGAGTGTGGGAGGGCGGCTGAGCCACAGCGGTGCCCCTGCCTTCCAGGACCTGCCCTCGTTCACCCAGAACGTGCACAGGCTGGTCAACGACCTGCGCTACTACCGACTCTGCAACCACAGCCTGCCCCCCGGCACCGTGAAGCTCTAGGCCCAGCCCCGCGTGCCACCTGCACCACCGCCACCTCCACCCTCACCGCGGAGAGCGCCCAGACAAGCCTCAGCGCCCTGCCGTCCTCACACCCGAGCAGTGTGGCCTGCGCCCGTCCCTCCGCTCCGCTCTGTGGGGGCCCTCGGAGCGCTGGCTGGAGTTCCCAGGGTGCTTGGAAGAGGCAGAGGGTCACGAGGCGGGTGCCTGGGAGGCACTAGGATCCCCTGTGGTTCCAGCAGAGGGTGCACTTAGCAGTCAGGAGCGGAACTGCCAAGGACAGCGAGGACAGCGCTGCCTTCCCACCATTCCACCCCGCAGCCCGGGAGAGATGTCGCCAGCCCTGCTGTGGGACTCCTCTGCCAGCCCCTCCCCCGATCACCTTGAAATCTCGGCTCTTTGTCAGAGATTCACAGAGACTGTGTTTTTGTTCTTGTTTTCTCAGCATTCCATTGTGATACTAAGAGACTAAGAGGCTTAATGAGAAATAAAACGCTTATGTTGTTGTTATAAAAACAATGGTGCGGGGGCTTCTTTTCACTCGGGCCTCTGCCTGGCCGGCATCCTGCTGGGGGAGCAGGGTGGCAAGGCTTGAGGCCTCCATGGCAGGACACTCGGAGCCACGGGCGGACCAGGACCCCAGTTCTAGCGAGGGCAGGAGTGGCCGCCTGGACAGCCAGCTCGTGGGGGAGGTAGCACTGGCATCCAGGCCTGCTCCTTTCCTTCCCAGGATGCCTGGCCGGAGCTGAGGGCTCTGTGGAGGCAGGAGGGGAGGCCTCTTGATGAAGCACCCAGGGGTAGAGGGTGGAGTGGGGATGGCGGGAGGGCGAGTGAGGGCAGGGGTGGAGGGCTCCCTGACAGGTCTCAGTGCCGGAGCCTTGCCCAGCTGTCCACGTGCACGGTAGGTACCCATCCTAGAGTTTGCAGCACTTCCTGTGGTAGGTGTGATGGGTGGGGCTCCCCGAGGAGTTGGGGGGTGCAGTTCCTGAGAAAGAGGAGGGGTCAGTGTAGGCAGGGAGAGAGTTGTGGTTTGATGGCTTCTATCGCTGTGGGGGTGCTGGGCAGGTGTGAGCAGCAGAGGGGTGTGTGTGTGCGCGCGTGTGCGTGCACAACCCCTTGCTCCGGGTCAGAGCTTCCCAGTTCGCGCCACGGTTCAGGAATGAGGGAGGTACAGGGGCTCTCGTGCACTCCTACACCTGCTGGGGGTGAGGGCTGAGCCCAGTGGCTGCCTGTGACCCCCACCCATGGGCAGGGAACTCCGGCAGGACTTGGGGAGGCCTTTGCTTCTGTGTGGGGTGGAGGGACTCCCATTGCTTGTCTGTGTGCAAACAGAGGCTGGGTGACTCAGGACCGGGCAGTGGGGAGGTCGGAAAGGCCTCTGAACTGTTTCTTGCCCTCAGTGCTCTGGGGCCTGGCCCGGAGCAGGCCTTAGGACGTGAGCCTGAACTTGGATTTGCTTTCCGGTCCTGGGCGAGCACGGGAATCGGGTGGTGATAGAGGGGACAACAGTGAACCTTTTGAGCAGTCTCAGGTGGGGGCTACTGAACAAAGGGCACTGCTCCCCCTGCCGCCTTGGAGGGTGAGGGGCTCTCTGTCTCCACGGAGGTTTTGTGGCCCACATCCACCACCGGAACAGCCGCTTGCCCTGGGAACTGATGACGCCTCTGTATAATAACCATCTTTTCTGGGGTCTTTCTTGACCACCAGCCTCATGGCGGTGAAAGGCTAGAGGTTCCTTTTTCAAATTTTTATTTATTTATTTGAGAGGCAGAGCTACAGACAGAGAGGGAGGGAAGAGAGAAAGGTCTTCATCTGCTGTTTCACTCCCCAAATGGCTGCAATGGCCGGAGCTGTGCCGATTTGAAACCAGGAGCCAGGAGCTTCTGGGTCTCCCATGTGGGTGCAGCAGCCCAAGCACTTGGGCCATCTTCTGCTTTCCCAGGCCATAGCAGAGAGCTGGAAGTAGAGCAGCCGGGATTTGAACTGGTACCCATATGGGATGCCAGCACTGCAGGTGGCAGCTTTACCCGCTTCGCCACAGCGCCAGCCCCAGAAAACTCTAAAGTAGTCAACCCTGTGTGCCTACAGAAAACCAGTGCTGATGTGTCGTCTCCCACATTTCCCTGCATGCGTGCAGATTGGAGTGTGAGATCATTTTGCTCCCCACCTTTTGTTTTTAAATTGAGCACCTGCTATTTTGTACTTTTTTTTTTTTTTTTTTTTTGACAGGAAGAGTGGACAGAGAGAAACAGGGAAAAAGGTCTTCCTTTTCCATTGGTTCACCCCCCAGTGGCCGCTGTGGCCGGCACACCGCGCTGATCCGAAGCCAGGAGCCAGATGCTTCTCCTGGTCTCCTGTGCGGGTGCAGGGAACAAGGACTTGGGCCATCCTCCACTGCCCTTCTGGGCCACAGCAGAGAGCTGGACTGGAAGAGGGGCAACCGGGACAGAATCCGGTGCCCTGACAGGGACTAGAATCCGGTGTGCTGGCGCCGCAGGCGGAGGATTAGCCTAGTGAGCCGCGGCGCTGGCCTGTAGCCTTTTTATCCACTATGTGGTGACAACTGCCTACGAGAACATGACTTTTTTTTAAGCTTTATTTATTTGTAAGAGCTACAGAGAGAGAGAGAGAGAGAGAGAGAGAGAGAGAGAGAGAGAGAGGGAGAGGGAGAGGGAGAGGGAGGGAGGGAGGGAGAGAGGTCTTCCATCTGCTGGTTCCCTCCCCAAATGGCCACAATGGCCCGGGTTGGGCCAGGCAGCAGGCAGGAGCTCCATCCTGGTCTCGCACGTGGGTGGCAGGAGCCCAAGCACTTGGGCCCCGGGAAGCCTGGATGAGGTCGTGGGGAGGGGGATTACCACAGCTGAACCCCCAACCAGGACGTGTTCAGCAATGAGAGAGCTTGTCAGTGACAGTGCTGGCACAGCAGGTGCAAACAGACTGGGTCCTGTAGTCCCACCTGAGGCAGCCAGGCTCACTGTGCGGTGGGAGGGGCGGCAACCCTTCCTCTTTGGAAGGCGGGTCCAGGCACTGTTTTGACCCCTGGGACTACTCTCAGAGGAAGAGACCCCCCCCCCCCCCGTCCCGACGTTGAGAGCCTTCAGGGCCCAGTCTGTGTTTCCAGCACCCCGCAGAAGGTTTGACCCGGAGCAGGAGCCCCCAGAAAGGCTGAGCGCGCCCGGGGACCCTTCAGGTCCACCCCCCTCCCCCCGTGGTGGCTTGTGCGGCGTCCAGGCAGGGACGCCGTGTCCTTGCTGGCCGCTCACCCGCCTGGGCCGCAACAGGCCTGATGTGACCTGGCACTCCCTCCCCTCCTCCCCCAGTCCGTACCATCTCCCAGGGTAGCCTGCCTGCCTGCCTGCCTGTGCTTTTATCTCCAAACACCTGGCCTTCCATGGTGGTGTGGGCGTGGCAGGGGCCGGCCCTGAGCTTCTGAGAGCCCTGCGGACAATGGTGGGGGGAGCTGGAGACAGACGCATGTCCTCGTCAGCCCCCACCCCGCCCCAGGAGGGCGCTGCCCCCACTGCAGAGGCGAAGTCCCTGGCGGCCACACGGAGCCTGGGGAGTCGCGGTGACCTTGCCGCCAGCCTGGAAGGGCGCACGGGGAGCGGCGCTTCCCACTCTGGATTGCGTGTGTGCCGCATGTTAATTGTCCCGGTGAGCCTGAGCCACCCGGGCAGTGGCCGGAGCCCGGCGGAAGCTCTGGGCCTGTTCTTCCTGGGATTATCTGCGCCGCCCAGCACAAATGCCCGCAGGACGTGGGGGCTCAGAGAGGGGGCGTGACTGGCCCAAGGCCACACAGCCACAACTGAGACCCAGCGCCGGTCTGCCTCGGCCGCCGTGTTCCCGCGTCACTCATAAACCTCACGCTGAGTCAGGGACGCAGGACATCTGCTCGAGGGACAGGACCCCGGTCACGCACGGCCCTGGTCCCAGCCAGGGGCGGGGCGGCCGCTCTGCCCCTCTCACCGCCTTCCCGGCTGCTGCAGGAACGGGACCCAGGAGCCCGGGGCCTGGGTCCCTCCCTGGGGGCCGGCTGGCTTCCTGGTGCGCAGCAGGGCTCCGTCCCCGGCAGGGTCTGCGCGTCCCTAGGCTGGGACATTTGCTCGCGGGTGGCGCAGGCGGGGCTGGGCTGGGGGGAGGCCACATCCTGGGTCAAGAGCGAGGCAGGGAGCAAGAGGAGCCCTGAGCTGGTGTCGGGGTTCTGCAGGACAGCCTACACGTGCGTGTCCACGAGCCCACGAGTGTGACCACTGGGTGGCTGGCAAAATGGGCTCTGATTGGACTCAGGGGCACACGAAAACTTAGCCAGGTTCCATCCGCTGGTCCACTCCCCAGATGCCCGCCGCAGCCAGAGCTAGGAGCTCCCCCCGGGCTCCCCTGCGGCTGAGGGGACCCAAGCACTTGAGCCACCAGGTCCAGTGTCGCCTCCCAGGCTGCACGTTAGCCGGGCGTTGGGTTGGAAGCACAGGCGGGCGTGGGTCCCAGGGACCTGGTGCGGGTCGCAAGCCCCCTAATCGGCGCCTGCCCCCGGGGCCTCCGTCCTCGGTCAGTCGGCCCCCCCCCCCCCACGCGCCGTCGGGGACGCGCTGCTCCAGCAGCACAGAGCAGCGGCGCGCGCTCCCGCGGGACACCTCCCGCCCAGAGTCCCCAGCCACTGAGCAGGCGCGGAGCAGGGAGGGGATCCTGCCGGGGCACCTGCTAGCCCGGATGGCCAGCTTCGGCCTCCGCCCTCTGCAAGGTCACCCCCGCCTTATGTACGGGGAACTGGAACTTCACGCGTGGCAGGCGACCTGCCCGCGGCGGTGAGCGCTCCGGCGTCGCACACGACGCTGTGTGTGCTGCCCGCCCGCGTGCTCCGTCGCTCTCTGTGACGTCACCCCGCGCGCTCCGGCGCTGTGTGTGACGTCACGCGGTGTGCTCTGTCCCCTTGGCCTCGGGGCGGGGTGCTGAGCCCCTCAGCCGGGCTGGTGCAGCGGGCGGCGCATGGCCCTCATGGGCTCGCTGCCTGCCCTGCCCTCCTTCCTCATCCGCACGGTGAGTCTCGGCTCCTTCCCGTGGGCCTCGGCGGTGCGCACGCCGAGCCTGGTCCCCAGCGAGGCAGGCTAAACCAACCATCGACGGCCGTTTCCGGTTGTGTCTCGGGAATGGGATAGGGGACATGGGGACAGGGACGTGCACCCACCTCCGCACGACCGCTCCTCCCGAAGCCGTGCAAAGGTCCAGGGGCAGGAGCCAGGCGGGCGGGCCGGAGAACATGAGGCCTATATGGCTGGGATCGGGAGAGTGCGGGGCCCTGGGTGCTATTTAAATTTGTATATGTGCTGTTTTACAGGAATTTTAGTCAATAACGAAAACCAAACAGCATTGCCCCAGCCCTACCCCCGCTCTCCCCAGCACAGCCTAGGCCGGGGCAAGTGCTTGGAAGGGGTCTCAGCCGGTCCTGTGGCTGCCCCAAACTCAGGCAGCCTAAAACCCCAGGCGGGGGGCGCGGAGGGCACCTGTGGTGGCGGCCGCCTGGCAGGGGCTGCAGTACCCGCCGGGGCTCCCAGCGGCGCGGGTCTGTTTGCTGGGATATTGGACCTTGAACGTGGAGCCTGCTGTGGTTGTGGGCTTGTTCATTCTCCAGCCCAGGCCACTCATCTCCGTCTCCAGAAAGCCCTGGATGGAGGCGGGGCGGGACGGGGGGGGGGGGGACGTGCCTGTGGGGAGATCCCCTCTCTGTGCCCACTCCCCAGGTTACCTGCATTTCCTTATCAAATAATAAGACCAAAAATATCTATTTGGGGCCCGGCGCTGTGGTGCCTTGGGCGCCGTCTTGCTGCCCACCGCGCTCACGGTCCTCGTGCAAACTCCCCCTGGGATTTGATGGGTTTGAAGGCCAGGGCCAGGGCTGGGCGGGGCTTGGGCTACCACAGAGGACAGGGGCGAAGGGCCCGGGGCTCCACTCTGCTGGCCTCGTCTTCTGGGTTTTTCTAGAAGCGTCCTCAGGTGAGCATGGCTGATGCCGACGTTACCACTGGTGATGAACTTAACCCCCAGGCCTGCTCCTCCCCGGGGGTGGGTGCTGGCTCCCCTGGCAACCAGACCCCTCCTGAGCCTGAACGGGAGTTCCCCTTGTGGAACAAGAGATGCTTTTGTCACCTGGGGACTCCCAAGGGGTTTAGGGGCTCTGCGTAGCAACCAGGCTCACAGGGCGAACGGGGAACAAAACGCTCGCCGGTGCTGCCCCAGGGCAGAGGCCGAGTGCTGCGTTTCTTTCTTTCAAAGATCTATTTATTTGAAAAGCAGAGTGATAGAGGAGAAACACACACACACACACGCGCGCACGCACAGCTCTTCCATCTGCTGGTCCACTCCCCAGATGGCTGCAACAGCCAGGGCTGGGCCAGGCTGCAGCCAGGAGCCAGGAGCTCCCTCTGGGTCTCCCACCACATGGGCGGCAGGGGACGAGGATTTGCATTTGTCCAAGCTTCCCAGGCACATTAGCAGGGAGTTGAATGGAAAGCAGAGCAGCTGGGACTCGAACTGGCGCTGTAAGCAGTGGCTTAATCTACTGTGCCATAGCGTGGGCTCCTGCTTCTTAAAGATGTATTAATTTATTTGAGGGGGGGGGGTCTTCCATCTGCTGCTTCACTCCCCAAATAGCTGCAATGGTCGGAGCTGGGCCAGGCCGAAGCCAGGAGCCAGGAGCTTCATCCGGGTGTCCCACGCAGGTGCAGGGGCCCAGGGGCGGCCATCACTACTGCCTCCCAGGGTCTGCACTAGCAGAGAGCTGGAGTCAGGAGCGGAAGCCGGGGATTGTAGCGGAGGTAGACGACTTCTCTGCTGGGCACAATGCCTACGCCACCACCTCCAAGTCTGATTCTGACTTTTCTCAACCACTTACAATCACAGACGGCATTCTCCATGGGGAGAGGAGGGGATGGGACTGGCAGAGGTGGGATCCAAGGTCCATGGTGCTTGTTGCAGGGTGGAGGGGATGCGCGAGGTCCTGGGTCAAGCAGCCCTGAGCCTGGGGCCAGCCCCTTGCAAACTAGACTCCTGAGGAGCCACAGTAGACTTGGGTTCTGAGCCGTGTTCTCGGCCACCAGGGAGCCACAGGGTGGGGTGGGGGGGTTGTGCTGGAACAACACGTGCTGGGCTGCAGGTCCGTGAGGGCCGTCCTCATGGATTCTCCCTCTTTCTCTCTCACCTCCTCTCTCTGGAACTCTGCCTTTAGGAAGACATTGACGCCACTGCTGCCCCCTCTGGGAGTGCAGTGGCAGTGTTCTGGTTGTGGTTCTGACCTGGCTGCTCCCACCAACCCCAGAGCTCCCTCCCATCCGCACCAGCTCCCATCCGGCCCAAGCAGTACAACTCCACCAGCCTGCGCCTCTGCTCACCCCCTCTGACCCCGCCCAGCCAGCTGGCAGACAACCCTGGACCTCCAGCCAGGAGAGCTGGGGGGGGGGGGTCTCTGTCGCCTTGTCTTTGCTCACAGGGGCAGGAAGGCAACAGAGGGGACAAGGCTACACTGCACTCTGCTTGGTGGGTGGAGAAGTGGCATGCACCTCCCCTCCCACCCCCTGCCATGTCAGAGCGGCTGTCACTCCTGTTTGCAGAGGAACCTGGGCCCAGGGGAAGGGAGGCCTGGAAGGCGCTTTGCGTGCCCTTGGGATTGGCAGCCCCTCCTGCCGGCACCCTCCACCTCCCGCCTCACTCCCTCATCCCATTGGCAGCGTGTGCTCTTAATGAGCCTGTCCAGACTGGCCCTGTCTCTCGGCGCTGACGGACCGTATCCCTGTAATCAAAGTTTCATGGCTCAATTTAGCGCGGCAGGGACAGGTAATCCCGGCTCCCCTGATCCTCCCGCCCTGCTCCCAAACGTCATTTCTGGGATTGGGCCCAGAACATTCATGCTCTGTCCTCAGATGACTGCCCACCAGGCTAGGCAGAAGGGACCCTCACCCTCACCCCAGGAAGGCCAGGGTGCCACTGCCTCCCTCTACCCCCTCGTGGTGGTCACTGGTCACCTGGGCCACCCAGATCTCCCCGAGCACCTCTGGGAGGTTGCCGTAGGGTCACTCTCAGGCGCCCCTCCCAGCTCCCCTTCACACCAAGCTGAGTGGCTTTGCCCAGTAAAACGAGGTGCAGGGGTCCCATCTGAGCGCCCAGGAGAGGCGGAGGGACCGTGCAAAACAGAGGCTCAGCCGGACGAGCGCTGAGGCCTCGCACCCAAAGCCAACATCGCCATCACTCCGTAACCCTGGCTGCTCCGTCCAGGGGGACAGCAGCCCAGGATGCATCCCATCCTGGGTCGGCTGCTCGGGCTGGGACACGGTTTCCTTGGGCCCTCGGCATGGCAGTGTTGGGAGGTGGTGGCCCTTTAAGAGGTGCGGCTCAGGGGAAGTCATTGGGTCCTTAAGGGGCTGCACTTGGAAGGGAGTGGGCCCTTGTGATGGAAGCGTAAGCGTGCCCCTGCCCCAGTTCCCAGCTCCCCACGAGCCTGCCCCCTGCCCCGGTTCCCAGCTCCCCACGGCACCTGTTTCTCAACCTCCCGTGTCTGTGATGCCAGCTGCCATGAGGCGGCTCAGCCAGGGGCACCCTGGGAAGAGCCAGGGCCATGCTGTTGGGTTTTTCAGCCTCCAAGTCTGTGAGCTCCAGAACCTCTTTTGTGTGTTAAGTCCCCCAGCCTCAGGGGTTTCAATTTCGTAACAGGCAGCGCGTGGAGTGCAGCTCATGCAGCCTCGAGACTCAGCCGCCGAGTCTTGGCAGCTTGTCCTGCAGTGACAGACAGCTGTCATGGCCACCTCCGTCACAGTCTCAGCCGGGACTGTTAAAGGGGACTGACCCCGTGACAGCTCGGAGGGGTGGGTCTTGACTGGTATAAGCCAATCAGAACGTCATCCCCCTGCCTGGAGTGAGAGGTCAAGAACCATTTGCTGGGGCTTCCAAGAAAGAGAAACTTCTCTGCTGCCTGATAAAGATGCTGTGGGGTAAGGGTGTGAGGTCTGGAACCAAGGCGGCCGTTTTGTTGCACATGGGACTTCCATGCGGGGGGAGGGGGGCAAGAGACGAAGAAACGAAGCTAGCACTGAGAAATCAGCCAGCAGGTTGATGGGGAAGCAAGCCCTGATGTCTGTGGGCTGCTGGAGCAAGCCGTCCTTAAAGCCAGCTCGCCTCCCACCCCCGCCAACAACCGCCCTCCCCGAGGGACAAGGATATTGCAGGGATGCATCTAGGACATTCTTATAGATGTTGGAGCCTGTGTGAATGTTGGGCTTCCCAGCTGTGTCTGCTGAAAAACTGGAAGAAACCAGATTGCTCAAGAGACCTCCAGTGTCAGTTTCAAGAGATCCATGCTGCAGCCATTCCGACCCAACAGAAGCCATCACAGTGCGTCTTTTTTTTTTTTTTTTTTTAAGATTTTATTTATTTGAAAGAGTTACAGAGAGAGGGCGGGGGAGGTGGGGGCGGGGAGAGGTCTTCCATCCACTGGTTCACTTCCCAAATGGCTGCAATGGCCGGAGCTGAGCTGATCTGAGACCGGGAGCCAGAAGCCAGGAGCTGCTCCCAGGTCTCCCACTTAGGTGCAGGGGTCCAAGCACCTGGGCCATCTTCTACTGCTTTCCCAGGCCATAGCAGAGAGCTGGATCAGAAGTGGAGCAGCCGGGACTCGAACTGGCGCCCATAAGGGATGCCAGCACTGCAGGCCAAGGTGTTAACCTGCTGCGCCACAGCGCCAGCCCCAGGTTGGGTCTTGACTGTGTCTCTTCTTCCCTATGAGACCCCAGGCCTCAGTTTCTTCACCTGTGAAATTGGTACCCTAGCAGCACACACTTGCAGGACTTCCATGGACTTAAACAAAGTATGTAGGGAGCTTGATAAAGGGCCTGGACCATTCCCAGATGGTTAAGTAATGGTTCCTGTTGTTACTGACATCTGATGATGCCGAACGGTGGTTGTGCTGTGAGTCCAAGTGTAAAAACCAGACACAGAACTGGGTGTATAGTGCAAAGGAAATTGTATAAAATGTGCATACAATTTTGCATTGAGACATCGGATTACCCACGGAAATGAATTTAAAATGATTGTGGAATTGCGGACAACTGAAGAATTCTTTATACTATCTTGCATTCGTGCAGAGTTCTGCTACACAGTACCTTTGTGCTCAGAAGGGAAGCCTAGGGGTTGGCCTTGTGCTGTAGGAAGTTAGGCTACCACCTGCAGTGCTGGCAACACATATGGGCTCCAGTTCCAGGCCCGGCTGCTCCACTTCTGATCTGGCTCCCTGCTAATGTGCTTGGGAAAGCAGCGGAAGATGTCCTGAGTGCTTGGGCCCCTGCACCCACATGGGAGACCTGGAGGAAGCTCCTGGCTCCTGGCTCCTGGCTTTGGCCTGGCCCAGCTCCAGCTGTTGCAGCCACTTGGGGAGTGAACCAGCAGATGGAAGATTTATCTCTCTCTCTTGCTCTGCCTTTCAAATCAATAAAATAAATCTTAAAAAAAATTATTTGAAAGGCAGAGCTGCAGGGAGGGGGGTGGGGGCTCTTGCGCTGGAGGCGCCGTGCAGAGAAGCCCGGAGCCAGTCAGCAGGCCAGGTGTGATGAGCAGCCTGCCACCCGGCGCCCAGCGGTGCTGCCTCCTGCTGCCACCCCTCGGCATCAGCCCCTCCCACTCAGAGAAAACTGACCTCTGTGAACCATGGAAGCTGTTGTTCAAAGAACTAGACTGGTCTGTTACTTATTTTAAGAATCGCTCATTTTGTTAGATTTGAAAAGCAGAGTGACCCAAAGGAACAGAGAGAGGTGAGAAATCTTCCAGCCACTGGTTTGTTTCCCAAATGTCCCACAACAGCCAGACCTAGGCCAGACTGAAGCCAGGCACCCAGAACCCAGAACCCAATGCAGGTCTTCCACATGGGTGGCAGGGACCCAGCCCCTTGAGCCACCTGCTGCTGCCTCACAGGGTGTGCATTGGCAGGAGGCTGGAATGGGAGGCAGAACAGGATCACGCCCAGGCTCTGAGATATGGACTGGGTGCCCCAAGCAGGCAGGACCTTACCCACCACACAGTGTCCTTCCCCGAGCCCTGGAATATCGGGAATGGCAGTGTGTGACATCAAGGCTGGATCACAAAGACTGCCACACCGGCCTTGCTTTCTGTATGGTCCCTCAGCCTGGGTGAGCCACCTGGTGAGGCTGCCCACACAGCCTGGGGAGAGGGCCCTGTGGTCCCCGTGGGCTCTGTGGCAGGGATCAGATGTCAACAGCCGGCAGTGAGCTCTGCAGCCTGTACCTCGTGAGAGGCTCCGGGCTACAGCCCTGCCTGCTGGGTGTCACTGGTCATCCCCACCTGGCTTCTTGGGGGGCACCCCATGCGCATGCCAGGGAGCTGGAAGGAGGAAAGAATGAGACCCTGTGCTGATCATGGCCTCGTAGAGGGAGGTGACGAAGACAAGCAGCCCCCAAGACATGCCTGAGCTCCAAGATTTAGTATGTTCCCAAGGATGCACTGCCAGATCTGCCGCGCCTGTGCACATCCGGGCCAAGCTCCTACCTAGATCGCCTCCCTGGGGTACCGGTCAGGGCGTCGGATAGCGCCACCACACCCTCCGTCCACCAGGGGGCGCCATACCTGCCCCCGGTTGCACTCAGCTGGGCGCCTGGCTAGCTCTGCTCTGTAGGCAGGCAGAATGGTGACAGCCCACTCCTGTTCCTGTGTCCCTGCTTCACCTGACACCACGACTCCTGCTTCTAACTTAACGAAGTTCTCTTCCGGTCAAGAACTCTGAATACACAGTGCTGGGCAGGTGACAGCTGTCAGGTCCAGGCACCCTGGGCCGCTGGAGCTGGAGTCATGCTCCTGGGGTGAACCCAGTGCGTCACCGCTCTTGGACAGGCCTCTTCCCCTTCAGCCTCAGTTTTCCATCTGTGGAATGGGGAGATCAGGGCACGTGCCTGATAGGAAGAACCGAGGGCGAGTGTGTGACACGTACCACACGGCACCGTGCGGATGTTCCACGCATCCGCTTCCTCTTCAACCAACACGTGCCGGGCAGACGCGCGTGTGTGGACGTCTGCTCTGGGTCAGGTGGCCTGTGTGGGCAAGATTGCGGGTTCTGTGTTGGACATCTGGACCCTAAGCCTGGGCAAGATGAGGCTGTGCTCGGGGAATGCAAGAATTCCCCTGTTCCTGCTGAGCTCCGGGCCTCACTCCTCCCCGGTGGCCTGTCCCACAACCACAGAAACTTCTAGACACTCTGGAGTCTCCCGGGTGGGCAGAGGCTCTGGTTCCCAGGCTGGGGCCTGCCCGTCTGCCCTGCCTGCAGTCTCCTCTCTGGCAGGGTCATCCGTCACTGTCACAGCAGCGATGACCTGAAAATGCTTTCCAGGGGCCCCCACCCCCTTCTGCCACGCCTGTGCCTCAGTTTCCTTGTCTGTCAAAGCCTGGTGTCCACTCGGTGGTGGTGGAGCCTATAAGAGGTGGGGTTTACTGGGGGGTCCTTAGGTCATGGGGAGCTTCCCTTGCAAGGGATTGTGGGATCCCTGAGCTCTTGCAAGGGTGAGTTTTGCTAAGATGCTGCCTGACCCCTGAATCACTCATAAGCTCCCTGTCTGGAGACGGGACCTTTCTCTGTTGCAAGCACACCCACCAGGGCCAGGCAGGTGAACTTCCAGAAGTGTCGCAGGATAAGCCCCTCTTCTCGACCCAGCAGCCCCTTCAAGTCCTTTATTGCTGTAATGAGAACCAGACTAACTCAGAGCATTGACTCCTGCTGTCCCCAGGGCTCTTTGTGGATGTAATGAGTTGTCACCTGTGAATCTGCCTTCGAGGGCACCTGACACAGAGCCAATCATTTTATTGTGTTCAGGACTTAGACTGCTATGCTGGTGCTGTGGTATGGTGGGTAAAGCCGCCACCTGCAGTGCCAGCATCCCATATGGGAGCCAGTTCAAGTCCCGGTGGCTCCACTTCTGATCCAGCTCTCTGCTGTGGCCTGGGAAAGCCATGGAAGATGGCCCAAGTGCTTGGGCCCCTGCACCCATGTGGGAGACCTGGAAGAAGCTCCTGGCCCCTGGCTTTGGCCTGGGTCATTGTTGGCATTTGGGAAGTGAACCAGTGGATGGAAGATAACTCTCTCACTCTCTTTCTCTGTCTCTCCCTCCTCTATGTTGCTCTGCCTTTCAAATAAATAAAATGAACCTGAAAAGAAAAAGACCTTTTCATACAAGATTCTTGCCACAGTTTGGATATGAGATTGAATGTTGAATGTCTCCCAAAGGCCCATACTATGGGGGGAGCTTTAGGAGAGCACGGGGGTGTACCCTCAGAAGGTGGTCCTGGGTAGGTCGTGAAAGCCTGAGTTTGGGCGCAGCCACTCTCTGCTGCTTTGCCACACGTTCCCGCCACCTCCCATGCTCCACCATCACGTCCGTTGTTCTCGTCCATGTCTGCCAATGGGGCCAGCAGTCTTGGGTTCGAAGCTCCCCAACTGAGAGCTAAATAAAGCTGTTCTCTGTATGAATTCAGCTACCGCAGCTGTGTCAATGGTGGAGCACTTCGACGCTGCCTCGTTAGGCGGTGGGGAGACCCGGGGGGCGGCTCACGTGCCCCGAGGCTCGAGATGGATCTCTGGGTTTTCCCTGAGAAGAAGACAAGTCCCCAGCCTTGCCATCCTCTTGTGGCGTGGCACACGCCTGCCAGCGTTCTGTCTTCGCCTCGATGCAGCTCCACGCCTGTCCCTGCGAGAGGAAGGTGATTTTCACACAAGGAACCGGAATGCATCTGCTTCTGGAGGAGCTCACGTTTTGGAGAGAGCATTTTGAAAGCAGATGTTTGGAAATGTTTCCATTGTTATGAGCTTTCTTTTGCCAAAAAGCAATGAAAATATGTTTCCTTTAGAAAACTCTCCAAATCTGTGCACTTTAAGAACAAGGAAATAGAAAATTTTAGCAATTTAAAAAATCTTCTGCCCCAAAAATACTTCCAGGGAGTTTTAAGTCCATTTGTTAAAAATGCACAACGCTGATCCCTTGATTTACTTGCTGGACCACATACCATGGACAGCAGGGGAAGGTTGATTGTACGTGAAACAACTGTTACCAGCACAGCCCTTATTTGGTGAACGGGATTAAAATGTGAGTACTAGGAGCGGGGGTTGGGGTGCATTGGGCTAAGCTGCCTTCTGGGATGCCTGCATCTCATAGTGGACCTGCATCCCAGCTGCCCTGTTTTCAACTCAGCTTCCTGCTGATGTGCCTGGGAGGGCAGTGAGAGATGGCCGAGGCTCTGCAGCCCACACGAGAGGCCCGGATGGAGCTCCTGGCTCCTAGATTTGGTCTGTCCCAGCCCTGGTGGGTGTGGCCATCTGGGGGAGTGAACCTGTGGATGGAACATCTCTCTCTCTCTCTGTCACTTTGCCTTCTGAGTGGATACACAAATAAATATTTTTTAAAAAATAAACAGAGTATTTAGAAAGTGCAGCACGGTTTTCAGTCCTATCACCTGTGCAGACCAAGCCTGGAAATGACTATCAGAGGAGACCATGGCGTCGCCACAATGCGAAGCGGTAGCCCACACTTCTCAGGATGTGAACAAGCCCACCCAATTGCAGTGCTGTCCAGAAACAAATAAGACTGTTTAAATGAAATCCAGGAATTCCGTGTTGTACTGAGTCAATGAGAGAAAAAAGCACGTTAAAGAAGTGCTTATTTAATCTTTATGTTCTCTTACACAACTTTTTGAAAAATTACTTTTTTCTTTGGAAGGTAGAGAAATAGAGATCTTCGGTCTGCTGGTTCACCCACCAAGTGCTGGCAACAGCAGGGGCCAGGTCTCTCCCCTGGGTGGCAGGGACCTCCCAGGATGCTCACTGGCAGGGAGTTGGAACTGGAAGTGATGCGGGGCCCTGAACCCAGGCGCTGTGATATGGGATGTGGGTGTCCCCAGGGGCATCTTAACCACTGCATCATAGGCCCGCCCCCCGTTTCTAGGTTTTATACATGCTTTATATACTGTTTATTGTATCTTTGTCATCTCTATGCAATTTGGGAACCTTTTCATCACTTAATTAACTCCAGGGACCCCAGCAGTTTCAGCTTCTTGGTGCTGGGTGGGCGGGCGGCGAGAGAGCTGGTTCTCTCGCTGTCCGGTTGACAATGCAGGCGGCCCCGCTCTTGGCCCCTAGAGGGCAGCAGAGGGAAGCAAACCACAGCTTTGCCAGGGACCAGAAACGAAGCTGAAAGAGGGTGGTCCGGGCCGAGACCTGCAGATGTCTGTTTTCTGTCCAGCCTTCCTGGCCCAGGACCACGAGGGCCGAGAGCGGCCCAAGGACGGCAGCCTGCGGGGCTCCGAGCTGAGCCCTGGCGATGCGAGGTCCAGGGGGCTCGGGGAGTGCGGGGGCTCCGGCCCCTGCCCTGCTACTTCCGGCTCCTCAGCTTCTCCACTGGAGATCCGCCAAGACTTGCAGAAGGGCTCACGTGCCGCCCTCCGACCAGGCACGGCGTGGCGGCAGCTGCGGCTCTGGCTCTCCTCGTGGCTGGCAGCCGCTCCACCCCAGCCGGACCTGCCGCCTTTCCCTCCTGCGCGCACCTGGGGTCAGGGTGCACGCGCGAGCCGCCGCTTTGCCCCGGAGATGCTGGAGCGCCTGCCCGGCGGGGCTCGACCCGGTTCCCTGTGAACGCGCTGGGTGGCGAGGCTGAGGTTTCTCCTCGCGCAGAGCTGGCCTCAGTCCTTGGCGTGGTCCGCGGGGTCGTCGTGAGCCTCCTAGCCCCTCTCCCAGACATCACCCTCGCCTCCCCCCAACCCACACACCTGCTGCCTTCCAGATACGCAGCCCTGGACTTGCCATGCTTCTGCTCCACAGCCCTGGCTGGATCCCCATCTCTGAGGGCAGAATCAAAGCTCCGGGGCCCTGCAATAAGAGCCCCCCTCAGTCCCCGGCACCCCAGGCACTTCCCTTTGCTGGAAGCCCTCCGGGCAGCCTCAGTTTCCTGATCTGTAAGATGGACCCACGCATCCCGAGAGAGGGGCAGAGGGGAGAGGATGTGCGGCAGCCCGCCCCGGTGAGGGCAGTCCCCACATGCTGATTGCCCCCGCCCACTCCTGTTTTACAGATGGGAAGACTGAGGCTCTGACAGAGAGGGTCAGGGACCTCCAAAGACGCGGAGCCCCCGAGTGGCGGAGCCAAGATTGAAATTTGGAACTTCCCACTGTGTTGCGGGAAGTGTGTGTGTGTGTGTGTGTGTGTATGTTTAAAGATTTACATTTATTATATAAAGATAATTGAAAATGAAAAAAAAAACTTGGTGTTAAGTTGGAAATTACATAGAAAATTAATTTTAAAAAAATATCATGTAGGATCTCTGTCATTAATGTGCTGTACACTGTGATTTAATGCTATAACTAGTACTCCAACAGTATTTTTTCACTTTGTGTTGCTATGTGAGGGCAAACTGTTGAAATCTTTATATATACTAAACTGATCTGTATATAAAGAGAATTGAAAATGAATCTTGATGTGAATGGAAGGGGAGAGCGAGTGGGAAAGGGGAGGGTTGTGGGTGGGAGGGAAGTTATGGGGGGGGGGAAGCCATTGTAATCCATAAGCTGTACTTTGGGAATTTATATTCATTAAATAAAAGATTAAAAAATTTACATTTATTTATTAGAAAGGCTTGCACACACACACACCCACACCCACACAGAGGCACAGGGAGCTCTTCCACTTCCAAAATGTCCGCGGCAGCTGGGGCGGGGCCAGGCTGAAGCTGGGACTTGGGAACTCCATCCAGGTCTCCCGCAGGTGGCACGGACTCAGGTACTTGCACCGTCACCTGCTGCTTCCCAGCAGCTGAAATCTGGAGCAGAGCTGGGATTCAAATCCACGAACTCCAGTGATGGGGTGTGCACATCCCTGGGCGCGTCTTCATCCCTGTCCCCAACATTCTGGCTCCTCCGGGTCTGGATAGCCCTCCCTGCCCCCCACTGCATATATCGCCTTCTGCAATCACAGAATTGATGAGCTGCTCCCCCTGTAGACAGTGCCAGGACGCTGTGGACCTGGCCTGTCTGGTTCACCCAGCGCATGGCGCAGTGGAGCCATGGGGGGTAGGGGCCCAGAACTACTTCCTAAGGCGCCCCTGCAGCTCAGACAGTTTCAAAGAACAGGCTGGGGAGTTCTGGCTGAGCAAGTTCTAATGAGACTGCGTGCTTCTCCCCGGGAGAATCTGCCCCCTGGGATGTCTTTGATTGCACAGAGCTCCGGGCTCCTCCCTCCCTGGGGAGCCCTGGCCCCCCAGCAGCCCTCCCAGCCTGAGATTTCCTGGGAGTGAGCGTTTAGCCAGGCTCCCTGATCACTGGAACGTGGTTTATCGCTCTTTTTAAAGGGCTTCCCTGTCTTCAAGACAGAGAAGCAGTGAGGCAGCCTGTTAGAGAGACATCAGCCATCTGCTGGCTCACTCCACAATGCCGGCAACAGCCGGAGCTGGGTCAGGCCGAGGCCACAAGCTTGGCCCTCAACCCAGCTCCAACTGTCACCTGCTGCCTCCCGGGGTGCGTACTGGCAGGAAGCTGGTCTCAGAAGTGGGGCTGAAATCCAGGAACTCCAATGCAGGAGTCTTAGCCGTTGCTCCAGTGCCGGTTCCTCTGCCAATCTTTTGCTACACTCTGCTTTCCCAAGCCCTATTTTGACAGTTCCAGAAACAGGAAGTGACGTAGGCAGCCCGGAAACTGGCCAATGTCTTCGTGGCTCCGACTGGGAAGAAAAGCCTCCAGGGAAATGCATTTGCAATGTGACCCTTCAAAGCATGTTCACATTCCCCCAAATGTATTAACTGCCTGACTCAGAGCCGCAGTTGATTTCCTGGGAGTTTTGATTGAATATATATGTATATGTGCACAATTTCCAACTGTATGACTTCAGGAGTTCTCATGAACTGAACACACGTGTGTGACCAGCACACACATGTGTGAGCAGCCCCCTGAAGCTCCCCTCGTGGCCCCGCCAAGTTGGCCTCCCCCGGGTCACGCACATCACATTTGCATCCTAGATAGGTTTTACCGAAACATGTTTGGGAGCCTTCATTCCAGGTTCTCAAGTACAAATACCCCCAGAGGCCTGGCAGGTGTGCTCAGTGCTCGGTGGGCCGGCAGCCCCTTTGCACCTCTACAGGGACATTTGCCCAGGACTCCCGGGAATGACACAGGCCCCGTGTTGGCAGGAAGTCTAGGTTTTGATGTGACATCTCATGATTCTTGGATGTTGGCTGTGTGCGAAAATGGAACGGGCTTGTGGATGCCGCCTCCAACCCAGGCCAAACCAAACAGACTCCCGGGGCCGAATCTGGCCTGCAGGCTGCCAGTGGAACTGACCCCAGGGCCCGTTTCCAAGCACCTGGAAAGGACACCCAGTTGAGCGAGGGGGAGGGCGGGCCAAAGCCACGCATCGTGGCTGAGATGACTGGTGCACAGCGGGGCTGGAGATGGGAGCCGAAGCCAGTGTCTCTGACCTGGAGGGCACCCCCAGACACGCGGGCACTGGGAGCAGTGGCAGGCGAAGCGGCAGCATGCTGCGACAGATTTCCCTGCAGCAGGTGCAGCTGACGGGGGCTGCAGCAGGCGGACAGGAGGCCGCTGGGAGGCCCTGGCCTATGGCTTGGCTAAAGAGGAAGGAGCTGAGGCTCTGGGCTCCAATTTCTGGCCTCCTAAACAAATGCCAGCCTGCACCAACCTCTGTCCGCAGCCAAGGTCATTCCAACTGTGCAGCTTCTCCAAGCAGCTTGCAGGTGAGTCCCGATTCACTTCAGGATGTGTAGACGCACAGCGTGTGGTCTTCAGTCGTCTGTACCCAGAGCAGCTCCTCCTACTGCAGCTCCCGCAGCAGGCCCAGCACACAGTCTTGCAGAGTTCTGATCTCCCCGGACCACCAGATCAGCCAACAGTAACCCCACCCTGGTGGGGGCTCCCCTTTCTCTCATGCCCCACGCTGTGTCCTTTAACAAATCCTACTGGATCTGCCTTGAAAACCAGTGCAGATGCTCCACAGCCATTGGAGTCTGGTCTGAGGCCCCACATCACTCGCCAGCTCTGCTTCTACCCTGGTTTGTCTGCCCACCGCCCTCAGGCTTCTGCCTCGCTCAGGCAGTGCTCGACGCCTCTCGCCCATCACTCTTCCTCCAGACTTGTCTGTTACCCCAGGCTCCTACCCCAGGGCCTTTGCATGGGCTGAACCTGTGCCGGGAACTCACTTTCCCTGGTGGCAGTCCCCAGGGCCAGCTCCTTCCCTTGCTTCAAGTCTCTGTCAAGGTCACCTTCTCAGGGAGCTCTCCTGCTCTGTCCCTCCCTGCCTAATGCCCCTCGCTGGCTCCTACCGCCCACAGATGAGAGCTCAGTGAGCAGATGGATGTATCGTAGGTGGAAATGTCGGCCCCCTCAGAGCTCCCCTGGGATATTCCTTAAGAGACTGGTCCCTGAGACACATGGGCCCTGGGACCACGTGGCTTCAGATGCCCAGCCTGTGGCTCACGGCGCCCTGCCCAGAGGGAGACAGATGTTCCATCCCCTGATGATTCACTCACCAAATGGCTGCTGGGCCAGGCCAAAGCCAGAAAAGCCAGGAGCCAGGAGCTTCTTCCAGGTCTCTCTTACATGGGTGCAGGGGCCCAAACACTCAGGCCGTCTTCTGCTGCTTTCCCAAGTGCATTATCAGGGAGCTGGATCGGAAGTGGATCAGCCGGGACTCGAACCTGTGCCCATATGGGATGCCTGCACTGCAGGCAGCGGCTTAACCTGCGGGGCTGGTCTTTCAAAGTGCTGCTTGCCTTCCTTGTAGCAGCTTGGTCAAAATGCATCTTACCTGTCAGCCAGTTCTCTCACCATCACGGTGACTGCAAGAAGACCCTCACTCAGAACACCTGGGGATTCCTTATCCCGGGGCCCCCCAAAAGGACTCTGAGAAGCAGGGGTGGGGGACCCACGCCATCCTTCATGCTGGCTCCTCCCACGAGCACAGGGCCCACGGCGTCCTACCCTCACCTGCCTTCTGGCCACACAGCAGCCGCCACGAACTGCACGCACGCACGCACCCACCCATGGCAGTAAGGCAACTCCTAATCCATAACCTTGAAGCCTGCGAGGCCCGCCACTCGGCAAGCCGGGGATTGCTGGAGCACTTCTCAGCCTGGGCAGAATTCAAATGAGCTCTTGCAATCAGCATGCAATTAATGGTTGCACGCCCGGGGCATCTGAGCCCCGTGGGCTGTGTGGTGGGGGGCGCATTCAGGGAACCCGGTTCGTTCACCTGAGAGCAGAAGCAGGGGCGAGGGTGCCCACGGGGGGCCAACCTAAGGTTCCTCACGTCTGAGTTGGTTCAGACATTACTGATGGGGACAGGCATTTATTGAGTGCCTACTGTGTACAAACCACTGTTGATAGACATGATCTCACCACAACAGACCAAGGTGATGTCCCTGTGAAGTAAATTCCCGCCTGGCTTTCAGACATGGAAACTCGGGCTCAGAGAGGGCAAGTGACTTGTTCAAAGCCACACAGCTGGTCAAGCCTAAGCGTGCTTGGCCAATCTGCTCCTGTGGCTGCCTTGATGATTCCAGGTGGCCAGCCCCTGTACTGGTGATGAACGGGACCCCCCTGGGTCGTGCTGTGGGGGGGGTGAGGGGGTGGGGCACAGCCTGCAGGGAGAAGTTCTGTTACTCCCAACTCCTAGCACGGGGTATGGGGCACCTTGCTGCTGTTCCAAGCCCGGACTAGGAGCTGGCTGGAGGGCTGTTCGACCTTGGGGGGGGGGGGGAGCTCTTCCTAGAAGCTGGGGGCGGGTACCTCTTCCAAACCACAACTATGCCTTCCTCCTAGAGCCCCTTCTGCAGCCCCAGTCCCTTCCGGCCGGCCTCCCAGCTCCTGCCCCTGGGGGAAGCCCTGTGGTTCACACCCCCTGGGGAACTTTCTGGGGACCCTGACTGCGCCTCTTGTATGGGGAGGGTGCTGCTGGCCCACTCCCCTCCAGGGCTGGGGAGCCTCAGCAGGCTCTGCCCGTGTTTCTGGTGTGGACGCCTCCTCCCCGCCCGCGGCGCGCCCCTTCCCAGCTAGCCTGGGATACCCTGAGCTCCTCCGACTCCGCGCTCCGGTGCGGGGGTCCCTGTCGGGGGCGTCCCCTCCTCTGCCAGTCCCCCGCCCGCGCCGGGCGAGGGGCGCCCTCTCTTCTCCGGGCGGGCGGGCGGGCGCCGGAACAGTGTCGCGGGCCGCCTGCAGGTGTCTCCCCACGGAGGGGCGCGCGTCCCTGCGCCGCGGCCGCTGCCAGGCGCCAGAGGCTCCTCGCCGAGGTGCCCTCGCGCTCCGGGCTCCGGGCGCGCCAGAGCCGCTCCGCGTGCGCCGCGCCCGCCTCCCTCCTCCCCGCCACCCCCTCCCGCCCCGGCGCCCCCAGAGCCCGCCGCGCCCCCCGCGTCCGCCGCGCCCCCGCCCGGGGGGGGGGGGCTGGCGGGGGAGGGCATGGGCCCGCGCCGCGTCCGCCGCCGCCGCCGCCGATCGCAGGCGCCCGAGCCCTGCGGCGCGGCGGGCAGCGGCCGCTGACGCGGGGCGCCGGCTGCCAACTTCGCGCGCGGAGCTGCCCGGCGGCGCGGCCCGGCGGCGCGGGCGGCATGAAGACGAGCCGCCGCGGCCGAGCGCTCCTGGCCGTGGCCCTGAACCTGCTGGCGCTGCTCTTCGCCACCACCGCCTTCCTCACGACGCACTGGTGCCAGGGCACGCAGCGGGTGCCCAAGCCCGGCTGCGGCCAGGGCGGGAGCGCCAACTGCCCCAACTCGGGCGCCAACGCCACGGCCAACGCCACGGCCGCCCCCGCCGCCGGCCCCGGCCCCCCGGGCGGCGCGCTCTACAGCTGGGAGACGGGCGACGACCGCTTTCTCCTGAGGAATTTCCACACCGGCATCTGGTACTCGTGCGAGGAGCAGCTCGGCGGACGCGGTGAGTGAGCGGCGGCGCTGCCGCGGCGGGCTGGGCTCTCGGGCTCCGGCTCCCGGGCTGCGCGGCCCCGGCGGCTCCCTCAGCTCCCGGCAGGGCAGGGCCCCCCGCGCCGCCGCCGCCGCCGCCGCCGATGCCGCGACTCGGGTCGGTGCCGCGGGGCTGGGGACGCCGGCGGCGGGCGGGGGCGCGCGAGGGGAAGGTCCGAGACCGCGACGCGGGGCGTGCGGGACGTCCCGCCCCCACCCCCAGGCGAACCCCCGGGCGGCTGTGGGGACGCCGGCAGCCTCAGGGGGCGCGGCTCCGGCGCCCACCTCAGCGGAGGATCGGAGCGCGCGCTCCTGGCCGCGCCCGCACTCAGCCCGGCGCCCGCCAGCTCCTCGTCCTTTCCGTGGGGCGCTCGGTGTCCGGGAGCACCTGCCCTGTCTCGCCTTGGTGGGGGTGGGGGGCGGGGAGCCCGAGCCCCCGGGGCTCCTCAGCCCCCCAACGCCCAGCCCGCAGAAACCTCCCAGACGGAGCTGGGGAAGCTCAGGACCCGGCAGCCGGGGGTGCAGTGGGGGAGTCCCGCGGGGGTCCCTCCTGCCTTGGCGTCCTGGCCCCTTGGCGGGGAAGGGGCGTGCGGGGGAACTCCGAGTCCGGGAGGCTTGGCTTCGCGCGCGCGGGGCTGTGGGGGGCAGCTCAGGGGCTCAGAAGGGGGACTTGCTGCCCCTTCCTCTGCCGGTAGCCGGGGCTGGAGTCGCTGTCCCCCAGGTTGGTGGCGAGCCCCAGGGGACAGCTGCCTCTGACAGCTGCTGGGGCCAGAGAGAGAGCATGTGGTGCTGGCCCGCAGGACCAGGGCGGTGGGGATGTTGTTGCTGGGGGGGGGGGGCGGCGGCTGTGGGACCCCCTTGGGAGTGCATTAGCCCCTTTGCCCAAGGTCAACGGGGGAGCGTGCGTGCATGGCTCTTGGCATGTGCTGGCTGCGCCGTGGGCACTCCAGGGCAGAGGGGGGAGTGGACGCTGGTCCCTGCTTTGCCCTGCGTGAACCAGTAGCCTAACTGGTTTAAAGGACGTGTGTGTGTGTGCGCGTGCGCGTGCGCGTGTCGAGGAAGGGGCAGAAGTGTAAAATGAGGCCACCGACGCCCTGGCTCACCTCTTTGCCTGGCCGGCTCCTCCTCAGCTCCAGCGGGACCTCCCACCCACCTTCTGACCTCCGCAGGGGGCTCTGGACAGCACTGTGAGGCCTGGCACCCCCCTGCAAACACGCCTTGGCAGGCAGGGTCTCTGCACTGCCTGTCTCTCCCTCATCACACTCCGCACCACCTGCCTCCCCCCCCCCCCCCCGGACTTTGCCCTCCTCGCCCTCCCCAATGTCACTTGGTGAGAGCTGGCCTGGGTGGTTCTGGTTGATGGCTTCATGTCCCAACTCTGGCGAGTGAATCGCACATAATAGGTCTTCATAGAGTATTTGCAGGATCCGTGCTGGGGTGGGGCCTGAGACTATGCGGTGGGGGTGTCCCAGGGTGTCGCCTGCTCGCCCTCTCTCTCTCTCTCTCACCTGGGGTGGGGGATCCCTGGGCCAAAGTTTTCCGAGTGTCCGTCTGAGCCAGGCCTGCCGTGAGTCAGAGGCACGGGCATCGGACTCACTGCAGTGTGCACCCGGGGCCGGCAGTTTGAATCTGGAGTGCAATAATAAGCACACACACTTAAAGAGCCCCCAGAAGGCGTCTTGGCCCAAATCCGCCCGACCCTCACCTCCCACGTGGAAGCCTGGTTAACACCTGGCTGGGACAGACATGGACATCCTGCGGGGTGGTGGTCTCCACAGCCCGTCCTGCAAGTTCACGGTGATGTTTCCAGGGTTCAGGAGACCCTGCTCCCAGGACAACCCTGTCTGCGATGCGCGGGCACATCCTTTGCACAGAGCCCCCACGTGCACCTGCTCACAGCCCCGTGGGGGTGCCTAGGCTCCCACCGCTCAACTGAGCCTCCCCGTCGCTCTGGGTGTCTAATGACCGCTCCCTGAGGGTCATGACCCCAGTGTTTATGAGTGTTTCCTTGTAGTGCACTAGGGCTTGACCCGGGATATTTATTTATTTATTATTTATTTTTTTAAGATGAGGAACTTGCTAACTGAAGAACACTTAAACACAGTGCTGCCTTTCATGGAACAGGGCTTCCCAGGCCCTGTAACAGTTTTCTGCCTGCCTGCCTGTCAAGTCTTGTAGCATCCTGGCCACCGCGTTTGAGACACGCACTTCTGGGGGGGGGGGGCTTTTCTAGGGGGAGTGCACATCAGGCTCAGAGAGGTTCTGGCCAGAATGGTTTTGTAAGGAGTGTTGGGCTGTGTGTGCGTGAGGGTATGGAAAGACATGGGAGGGAAGGGATGGGGGGACGACAAGGGTGCGGTGGGGGAGGGGAAGGTTGGAGAAAGGAGAAGACCCTCACCCCCAGCCCTGTGTTAAGTAGGAACATGAATGGTGGGCTTGTTAAGTAAGTAAAACAAATCCAGAGTTTTCTCTTGGCCGGTGTTGGCGGGAGATCAGCTCTTGGAGAAAATCACTGCTCTCCTTCCTGGGAACTTGGGTGATAGTTTTATCAGCTGCTTGTTGGTGAGAAAGGGGCAGGTGTGGGCGGGGCTGGGCAGGTGTGAACCAGCACAGGGGGTGGGGCCGGGATGTGTGTGAGCAGGTGCTGGGGGCGGGGCTGGGCAGGTGTGAACCAGCACAGGGGGCGGGGCCGGGGTATGTGTGAGCAGGTGCTGGGGGCGGGACTGGAAAGGTGTGAACCAGCGCGGGCAGGCGGGGCTGTGCTGCTGACACCCCAGCGCCCCTCTCACCTCCTCCCCCACGGCTGTGGTCCTGAAAACGACATCGGCAAGTACCTGGCCGTAAACTTTTGTTGCCATGACACCCTTTCTTCTGGGTTCTGTAATCATTTTGTTTTATTTTTTTTCTTCCAAGAGGAAAAAAATACTCTCCCCAAAACCCCTGAGCAAAATCCTGCCCTCTGCTCCCTCCCCTGATTCCCAACATCAAGGGCAGACTTGCTCCCCTCCCCCCCAACTCCGCCAAACACCGCGCAAAGCCGCCCCCTCCTCCCATGTCCCTGCAAACGTCACCCAGATAGCCTCACCTCTCGGGGAGCTGCAGCTGCTCTGGGTGCTTCCTCTCTGTGCTCCCCCCAAACCTCTCTCCTCTGCTGGGGGCAGCCGCAGCCAAGTCTGATCACCCCCCCTTTGCAGCCTGCTCTAAACAGACGCACTTTCACCAGCCCGGGCACAAAGAGATCTTTTCTCTTTCCACCCCGAGTGGGAACCCTGGGTCCTTGCAGGAACAGTGGGGGGCGTGGCCTCGGCCCATGCAGACTTACCCTGGCCCTGGGCACACGCTGGCTTTCTCTTCTGCTTTAGGTGCTCGTGAGGATCTGGCTGTGGGCATAGGCAGTGTGCTGGGGGTTAGCGGAGCTGAGGCCTGGCGGACTGAGGGAGGTGGGGTTGCAGAGAGATGGCGGCAGGTGGGTGTGTGTAGCCAGACCAGATAGCTTCTATGGACCCAAGACTGGGAGCCAGCGTGCCCGGCAGAGCAGCAGGAAAGGGGTGCGTTTGGCTGCCGGTTGGAACCCCTCTCTGTCTTGGAGGATGGGCAGATGGATGTCCCTGGTGGGGGCTCTGCCTCCTGATGGCTGTGTGGCTCCCGACACAACCTCAGTTTGCTGCTCTATAGCTGGGGATGAGGCAGCCAGCACCTGCTCAGGGTGTGAGGGTGCAGGGAGACAGCGCCGGGAGTGCCAAGGCCCCTGGCGGTGTCTGTGCACCTCACCCGCCACTCTTGAGAGCCACCCGCGGCCATCCACATCTTCCTGGGGCACCTGCTGTGGCTCCTCTGCCTCTGCTCTCCCTGCCCCGCCCCAGCCCGGTCATTGTCAGGACCTATCCTTTTTGAAATCATTTTTCATTTATTAGGAAAGAGGCTGAGTTACTCCCGAGATGCCTGCGGCAGTTGGGGCTGGGCTGGGTCGGAGCTGGGAGTTGGGAGCTTCAGCCAGGTTTTCTGCGTGTGTACAGAGGCCCTACTACTTGAGCCATCGCTGCTGCCTCCCGGGCTCTGCATTAGCGGGAAGCTGGAGTCAGGAGCTGGCGCTGGGAACTGAGCCCAGGCACGCTGTGGTGGTACCCGGGGCATCGTAGTCACCAGGCTAAATGGCCTTCCCCCGTGACCCTCCTGGCACTCGGCATGATAACCAAGAGCCTACTAGGGAATTCCTCAGCCTTCCCTGGCCACGTCACCCCCCTGAACTCCTTTCCTGCTGCTCCCTTGGTCCCCACACTTCTGCCACACTGGGCTCCAGGAGCACACCAGGCACACGCTGACCTCAGGGCCTTTGCACTGGCTGTTTCCCCCAGATGCACCCAAACCCGTCTCCTGCCATTTCTTTTCATCTGTGTTCAGCTCTCTCGGACCACCTGAGTCAAACCCCTCCCCACCCCCACCCAGGTTTCCTGCTAATTTTTTTTTTTTTTTTTTGTCCAGCACTTAGCCCCATGGCCTTCCCTCCACATCACGTGTTTTGTTGTGTTGCCCAGGGAGGCAGGGGGTGATTTTTGTCTGTGTTATTTGCTGCTGGCTCCCCAGTGCTTAGAATCCAGGCACATAGTAGGTGCTCAGTGAACATCTGTGGGACAAATGCTGGCCGTGGTTCTTGCCGTTGCTCTCGGTGTGCAGTTCTTCCCTCTAAGGGGGAGGTTTCTTCTTACAAGGCTCAGGGAGGCAGGGGCTGATGGGGTGACCCCTTCCCTTCTTGTGCACACCCTGGGAGGCAGAGGCCACCAGCTCATCACCCCACGTTTTTTTCTTTCTCTCCTTTTCTGCAGAAAATCCGAGCTATTATGCCAGTCCCCTAAGGTACACTGTTACATTTCAGGAATCTGAGGACCCATGCGTGCCCCACCCAGGAGATTCCTAGTGCTTGGGAAGAAGTTGATAACATACCAGGCGGGCTTTGTGTTAGGAGCACCTGCTGGGTCCACATTTAGACTTCCAAAGGGATTTTTCTGGGGCTGGTGCTGTGGTGCACTGGGTTAAGCTGCTGCCTGAGATGCCGGCATCCCACGTGGGTGCTGGTCCAAGTCCCAGCTGCTCTGTTTCTGATCCTTCTCCCTCCTAATGTGCCTGGGAAAGCAGTGGAAGATGGCCCAAGTGCCTGGGCCCTGCCCAGGGAGATGCAGATGGAGTTCCTGGCTCCTAACTTTGGCCTGCCTGGCTCAAACCTGGCTGTTGCGGGGGGAGTGAATCAGTGCATGCCAGTTCCGCCCCGCATCCTGCCTTTCAACAAAAAAAAAATTCTAAAATTAAAAAAAAGTATTTCTTTTTAAAAAATATTTTATTTATTTGAAAGGCAGAAACAGATAAAAGAGAGAAGGAGAGAGGAAGAGAGGTGTCTTCCATCCATTGGTTTACTCCTCTTATGACTGCAATGGCTGGAGATGGGCCGATCCGAAGCCAGGAGCCAGGGGCTTCTTCCGGGTCTCCCATGCGGGTGCAGGGGCCCAAGCACTTGGACCATCTTCTGCTTTCCCAGGCCACAGGGCCACAGTAGAGAGCTGGATTGGAAGAGGAGCAGCCGGGACTCAAACTGACATCCATATGGGATGCCGGCACTACAGGTGGCGGCTTTACCTGCTATGCCACAGTGCCAGCCCCAGAAAGGTATTTCTTTAAGTCCTCACAAGCTCTGTGAGGGAGGTGCCATGGTGACACCCATTTTCCAGATGAGGAAACAGGCACAGGGTGCTGAGCGACTCGCCCAAGCTCACACACTAGTGAGTGGCTGAGGTAGGCTGTACATTTGGACAGCAGGCTCCACGGCCTAGCTCCGCCTGCAGTGCTGCCCCCGTGCCGTCCATCACCACAGCCCTCTGTTTGCAGTCCCCTGGGTCCTCTGATGAGCTTTGTTGGGAAGAGCACTGCACGGCGAGTCATGAGCTCCAGGTTTAAGTCCAGCCCCGTGCTAGGATACTGTCCTCTCCTCTCTCTGTGTCAGTCTTTTCTTTTCTCATGTGTGAAATGAGGGTCTGGGTGGCAGAGGTGACCTAGCCCTGTCCTGGTGACCCCAGGCTTTGGAGCCAGGCTGTCCTGTTTCCGGCCCCTACACCACCACTTGCCACTCACCTGCTGTGTGGCCTTGGGTGGGGGTCGGCCCTCTCTGGCTGGGGCCCAAGGCCTCCTGATTGCATCCCTGGGTTAAGCCGGATGGCCCGGGCCTGGCGCGCTCTGCTCATGCACCCTCAGTACATGGCGCTTGTACTGACCCCATGCCAAAAGCAGCCAGCCAGCAGCCATTGGTGTGGGTCTGGGCTGCCTGCCTCTCTGGTTTGGCCTGCAGTGTTCGCAGTGTTCGGGAGAAAGTGGCCAGCATTTGAAACTCGAGATATTTTGTGATTTATGGCTTTTCTTGGGACCATCTCAAAATCTGTACTGGGCCCAGGTGCCTCCTATGGGAAGTCCACAGCCCACCCTGGGCACCCTGGCTTCTCTGGTCACCCCCATCACCCATCACCAGTCTCTGCATGGCCCCTGCAGTGGATCCACTGGGCAGCCCATTAGCTTCTCCTGCAGAAGCCAGCCCTGCCTGAGCAGGTCCTCCGAGCCCTGGCCCCTCTCTCCTGCTCTAGGACAGCAACCTCTCCAGCCAGCAGCCAGCAGGATCCTGTTGCCTCCAAACCAGATCTGCTCTACACTCTGCTCAGAGACAGAGAGAGAGAGGTCTTCCATCTGTGGGTTCAATCCCCAGTTGGCTGCAACGGCCGGAGCTGTGCCGCCGATCCAAAGCCAGGATCCAGGAGCTTCTTCCGGGTCTTCCACGTGGTTGCAGGGGCCCAAGGACTTGGGCCATCCACTGCTTTCCCAGGAGCCTTAGCAGGGAGCTGGATCAGAAGAGGAGCAGCTGGGACTCGAACCGGTGCTCATATGGGATGCTGGTGCCGCAGGTGGAGGCTTAACCTGCTACACCACAGCACCGGCCCCTAGTTGTCCTCTCCTCACTGCGGCCTTCCTGGACACCCTATCCAGACCAGCGACCTCCTCCAGCCCCATAACATCCTAACATCGCCTCCTCCTGCCTTCTCTTCCCCGGGGCTCCAATCTCAGCACTACTACTACTCAGCACACATTTGTCCTCACTGTTCGTCCCCTACTAGGGTGTTAGCTCTGAGAGGGCGGGGCTTGGTCTCTTCCAGGCAATGCAAGGAGGAGCTGGCACTCAGTGGGGATTCTGGGAATCCTGGTTGGGTGCCTTTGGGGTGGGGGGAGCTTCTGGGGGCTTCTGCGTGCAGTGGGAGGCACGCGTTCTGTGCTCTGTGCCTGCCATCCCCATGGCTCCTCAACCCTCCTTCTCCCCTCCTCACCCTCTTCTTTTCCTCCTAAACACGGGTATTTTAAGGGGATATGGTGAGCAGGTGCAGGGGCTCACACTCACCCCACCCTGTAAATTCTGGGGTGCCAGACGCAGAACCACCCGGGGAGGGGGTGCCGTGAGCTCTGGGCTCTGTGCTAATGGCAGGACGGGGGTGGTGAGGGCTCTTTTCTTTCCAAGCAGCAGAAGTAGCTGTGGCGCCAAATTAGAACACAAGGGGAGCCTATTAGGGCCGTGCTGCTGCTCGAGTCCTCAGAGGTCAGACCCGGGGCTCTGTGGGCTCCTGGAGGCCTGAGTCGATTGGCATCTCCCCTACCCCCGATGGTGCAGAGCCCCCAACTGCTCTCCTCCAGGGGCCAGCCTGGGACCTAAGAGCGTAACATGGAGACAGGGCAGGGGCGGGGAGCTAGGGCTGCTGCTATTCTAGCCCAGGTGACTGTCATCATTGTAGGATGGGATCCTGGGGGTGCCAGGCTATCTATTTAAAAATTTTCTTTAAGAAGGGAGGGAGGGAGAGAGAGACAGAGACAGAGAGAGAGATTGGGGTCTGTTACTTTATACGCATGCAGTAGACAGGCTGAAGCTAGGAGCCCAGAACTCCATCCAGGTCCCCCATGTAGGTGGGATGGCAGGGACCCAGGTGCTTGGGCCATCATCACCTGCTGCCTCCCAGGGTGTGCATTATCAGGAAGCTGGACCGGAAACAGAGTCAGCATTCAAACCCGGCACCGCAATATGGGATGTGGGCATCGCAAGCAGCATGTTAACATCTGTGTCAAATGCTCATCCCCAGGGCTGGTGCTGTGGTGTAGCAGGTAAAGCACCGCCTGCAGTGCTGACATCCCATATGGGTGCCGGTTCAAGACCCGGCTGCTCCACTTCTGATCCAGCTCTCTGCTATGGCCTGGGAAAACAGTGAAAGATGGCCCAAGTCCTTGGGCCCCTGCACCCACATGGGAGACCCAGAAGAAGCTCCTGGCTGCTGGCTTCAGATCAGCGCAGCTCTGGCCGTTGCAGCCATCTGGGAAGTGAACCAGTGGATGGAAGACCCCCCCAACCCCCGCCTCTCCGTCTCTCTCTGTGTAACTCTGATTTTCAAATAAATAAATAAATCTTTTAAAAAATGCTCACCCCTAAACTATCCATTTGGATCCAAATTCCAGATTGTTTATGTGCAATCTCTTGATTTCTATCCTCTGGCAATTGATTGAATTAAAAAATAAAAGAGGAAACCCAGTCTGCAGCCCCAAGTCAAACACTTGTGAGGGTTGAACAGGCCGTGCTCCTGCCAGCTTGCCACTTCCAGGGCAGAGGTATAGACACGGTTCAGCTCCCACATCTGTGGGGCCACGTCTCTGACAGAGACCCTGGTAGGTCAGTGCAGCTCAGTGCCATGGCTGGGGGCGGGGTGCAGGGCTGCAGAGCCCAGTCCTGCCGTGGATGGAGCAGAATTTTGAGATGCCAATGGACTGGGGCAGCTGTCCCCAAAAGAAGTCAGCCCTGTCAATCAAGACACCAGAACTCATGCACATGAGAGAAACTCGATTGAAATGAACTTCGACCAAAAGGGGTGCACTGGTCCCCCGCTTATCTACTGGATGCACATCCTGAGACCCGCTGTGGGTGCCTGAATCCTGTGTGCAGGCCCCGTGATGCTGTGACAGCTGCCGTGTGCCCCAAGGCGGCTCCTAAGTGATTAACGGGCAGACAGCATATACAGCGATATACAGGATGCACTGTGCCCAGGGCCGGCTCACATCCTGTGTGCATGGAGCAGCACGCGGCCAAGACTTCAGCACATGAGTTGCAGTGGTGCACGGATGAAAATGTATGCGTCGTTTATTTCTGGAATTTTCCATTTAGGGTATTTGGACTACGGCTGGCTGGGTCACTGAGATGGGCGGGAGCAAGGGGGTGGCTTGCATTGATGTCTTGTCTTCCTAGCCTCAGAATAGCAACACCTTGGCTGTTGCAGGGCAGGACCGAGCGACACGGCTGGGATTTGGCTCTGCTTTCTGCTGGGTTAGTGTCCTCTCCCGTCCTGAAAGCATAGAAATTAGCTCCTGCCCTTCTAGCACCTTCCATGGACAAGGGCAGTCCCCCTGAGGTTTACACAAAAGTCCCGGGATTGGTGCTCATTGGACCAACTAGTCCCCTGCCCTGATTGCGATGGGCTGATCGGCCTGGCCTCCTCACACTCCCAGCCCAGGGACAGATGAGGCCGGCTTCATCCAGGCCCTAGTGCCTGAGAATGGAAGAGAGGTGTGTGGCAGTTAGCTATGGCCCCATCCCCGGTGACTTCTGCTGGCCTGGGCTGGGCTGGGCTGTGTGGAGGTTGCTGGCTGCTGGCTGCTGGTGGAGCTGTGCAGGCCACTGTGCCCTGTCTTCCCCTCCACCAGGCTGACGCAGTGATGTACAGGCCCGAGCCAGCCACACCAAACCTGTTCAAGCTTCTGCTTATGTCCTGCTTGCTTACACCCCATTGGCCAAAGCAAGCCACCTGACTGAGCCCGGCCTCCGTGTGGGAGGTCCTGCCAAGGTCTAACCAGCAAGGGTGTGGATCCCCAGGGGAGAGTGAAGAACCAGGGCCATTCAAGCATTTTCGATGACTTGGGATCAGGGTGGAGGGCGGGGAGGCGGCTGGTCCCAGAAGAGGGGCAGACAAGAGCACCTGATGCTCCCTCCCTGTGGCACTCCAAGGAGAAATCAGGCACCTGCAGGAGTTTGCGATGCCAGCCTAATTCCTGGTAGCCCTGGTGGCGTGCTCGAGCTCAGAGATTCTGGATTGCTGGGTCCCGTGGGCTTGGTGGTAACGATGACACGTAGTCCCTGAGTGCTCTTTGGGCTTGGTTTCCAGGAGGCCCATGACTGGTGCCCGCTCCAGTGAGAAGCTCAGCTTTTGGCCTTGGCTGCAGAATCATCCTGTGGACTTGTTCAGGGGCCTTGACCTTGGACCTTCTGCCTGGCGGGTCTGGGGCGAGGCCCGGGAATCTATCTCCAGCTGGCTGTCCAGGGGTTCCTGACATGCAGCCAGGCCCTGGGCACCTGCGTTCTGGTACGGAGTGGGCAGGGCTGGCTGGCATGGGCTTCTGTCCAGGGCCCCCCGCCGGCCCACTGGTGGTCTTTCTTGATCTAGTGCCTGCTGACAGCTCTGCTCTCTTCTGCTCCCACCTGCTGCCCCCTCCTCCATGCTGGCCTATGTGCAGTTCTTGGACCATGCCAGGCTCATTTCCCACCCGAGGGCTGGTGCTCTCTCTAATCACTTGCTTGGAATTCTTGGTCCCAGGTCTCGGCGTGGCTGCCAGGGCTGCGGCCTCCAACCTCAGTCTCCACATGGTGCTGGCTGTTGGCCTCAGTGATCTAGTTGGTTGTTCCAGTGTGTTTGCCATTCGTGTCTCTCACCCTCAAGTGAGCAGCCTGAGGCACAGTGGAGATTTGGTGAGCTCCTCTGCTGCTGTGTCCCAGGGACCCCCACACAGTGGCCCCTGGGAGGTGGCAAAACCCCTCAGTGGAGAGCTGGTCCCAGGGTTTTGCTCCCCCAGGCCGTCTCTGGTTCTGTGGAGTGAGCGTGGTGGCTTGGAAGTGCTCACTGTGACATTGGGAACAAACTGAGGATGTGAGCCAGTGAGACTGGAGCAGACACCCTCTGGGGCCGCGGGGAGGGGGTGAACCTGGGCTCTGGCCAGAGGCAAGGGGGCGGGGCCCTCCCTGACCCCTGCATGGAGGCCCCGGCAGATTCTTGGGGGTCCTGTGGACCGGGTGGTCGGGTATGGACGCTGGTGGAAGTGGTGATTGGGAACTGAGCGGGCGAGTTTCCCAAAGCTCTCCTGGCGGTCAGAGGCCCTGTGGTGCTCAGTCCCTCATGGGGAGCTGGGTGGCTGTGGCTCCTCCCATGGCTCCCGGGGCTTCCCATCTGCTCTACCTGGAAGGCAGGTGCAACACCCAGTGCACGCGCACTGTACAGATGACAGTGTAGTCTCTGTCCCCAGAGGTCCGTGCACTCCGGAAAGTCATCCCATGACTCTGAACTGCCCTTGGAGCCCAGCTGGGTGCTGCTGTGGGCCAGGTGCGAGGGTGGGCCCGGCCCCAGGGCCCAGGCATCTCGCTTTTGGGTGGCTCGGTTGTGGGAGGCACCGCCCCCTCCCAGGGAGAGGAGTGGGGTAGGGGGAGGCTGGGGAGGCCAAGCTCAGCCTGTGGAAGCAGGTGAGGGGGGAAGAGGGCGCTCAGGCTGCAGTCTGGGCAAGAGTGGGGCCTGGAAGCAGCAATGGCTGTGGCAGCCTGGGCCTTGCGTCCCAGCCTCTCCAGGCAGTGTCTCAGAGATGGCTGGAGGGAAGCCAGGCAATAAGGAGACAGAGACACAGAGGGGAGGGAGACACACAGAATCAGAGAGGAGTGCAGAGAGGCTGAGATGGGGACTGGGGTGGGGTCGGGGGAGAGCGAGTAAGGGAAGTAAGGAAAGGGGGTGAGCAAGGCAGAGTGAGAGGCAAAGGGAGACACAAGCAGAGGGAGAGGCAGAGATAGAGACAGAAGCAGACAGAAAAGGAGGGAGGTACAGAGACAGACCCTCGTGTGAGCACACACACATGCACATTCATGTGCGTGAACACGCATAGCACACTTGAGGGCTGGGGAAGGGGGAGTGAGGGCAGCCTGGAGTAGTCCAGGGACAGGGAGGGAGCACACACGGTGCCTTCCCCCACCTCTTGGGCTGGCAGAGACCCCTGCACGGCAGGTGCTGAGCCCCACCTGGGCAAGGGGGAAGGCAGGGCAGCTGGGCACAGCCCCTCCCTCTGTCTCCTCGGCCACCCCCCTCCAGTTGCTATTCCTTGTGCACAGGGCAGGGGGCAGGGGACTGGGGACCAGGTTTGGAGGGGGCAGGCTCAGGCTGTCTCAGCTGCGTATGGCCCCAGTCACAACAGCAGCAAAGTCTTAATTCAACAATGCACAGAATCATAGCCACATTTGGAAAAAGGGTGTGATTTTTATTAGTCATTCACATGCCCAGGAACCACAGCATGCGAGACCCGGGTTGCACTGTGTCCCAGGGCCAAAGCCGGGAGTGGCAAACCCCATCCAGGTCTCTCCTGTGAGTGGCAGGGACCCAAGTACTTGCTGCCTCCTGGGGTGCACAATACCAGGAAGCTGGAGTCAGGGACAGAGCCGGGGCTCAGACCCAGAGATGGGATGCAGGCATCACCGGTGGCTTCTTAACCTCTCTGCTCAATGCCCACCCCTCCACCCTCTTACTGCCTTGCAGTAGGGACCGACCCCACCGGCCCTTGGGAGGCACCCGAACTGTGCTCTCCCCTCTGCCCTCCCCAGCCAGCACGGGCTGGTTGTGCTGTGTCACACCCTGCAGATCCCAGAAGTTCCGGATGCTGGGCTTGTTTGCTGCTCCTGTGCCAATGCCCATCACCAGTCAGCTGGGGTCTCTGTTTCGTGCTGTCTTCTTGCGAGGCCCCGTCTCTGGGTTTCCCTGGGCTGTTGAGGCAGGAAACGGGGTTGAGTTCTTGGCCAGACGTGGTCCAGACCCTCCTGCTCATATTCCATGGGCCCAAACAAGTCCTGCAGCCTCGGGTTGCCTCCTGGGCACAGAGACCCTCCCCCCATGCCTGGAAAGCGGCGGGATAGGCAGACTGGTGACTGCACAGATAACTGTCTTCCGCCAAACCTGGTGCCTCGTGCTCAGGACGCATCCAGAGTCCAGCCATTTCTCACCATCCCTTCTGCTGCCCTGCTGGGAGCCGGCACCATCGCTTGTCTGGAGGACCCCAGCAGCCCCCTCTCTGGTCCCCCTGCTTCTACTTGTCCTCCATGGCCTGCTGAGTGATTGGGTGTGGGCAATGGTGGCTGCAAAGCTGCTGTCCTCTGCCTCATGGTTGCCCATGCATGATCCGGGGCCCATGCTGCTCCCCCGCCCCTGCCCCCGCCTCTACCATCTTCTTGCCTTGGCTCAGATACCGCTGGGTGTGCTTCTGCCTCAGGGCCTTTGCACTGGTGTTCCCTTAGCCAGAAACTCCTCCCCCAGATTTCCACTCCCTCACCCTGCTGAAATGTTCCCTCCCGAGTGAGGTTCTCCCCTGAAAACCACAGTTCCATGTCTATTTTATTCCTCAGCTTTGTCTTTTGTGGCACCTCTCCCCACCAGACAGGCAGCTGGTCAGCAACGGGCAGCCCACACTTTGAGAATCCCTGACACATGAACTCCTTGTTGTCTGCAGGGAAGCCCGTCCTCAAAGCTGCCCCCACCTCAGGGGCCAGCACCTGGGGCACCTCCCCTCAGCCCTGCTTCCTGGCTGCTGATCCTGATGTCCCTCAAGATTCACAAGGCCTTGACCTTGCACTTTACCACACATCCCATCTCCCCAGCATGACCCGTGTTTTATGGGACCGTAGGAAATCAGCGGCTGAAGTCGTGCAGGAGGGAAGTCTTCATGAAGTTTCTCATTCCACCCCTCATTCATGTCCATGGGTGTCTACTACGTGTGGGGCGCTGAGCAGGTAGAAGGAATTACGGCAGGCTCACTACAGGGAAGTGTGTGATCCTGTGGCGCTTACGTTCCGGAGTGGGAAGAGAAACACAAGATGGCTGATCCGCTTGTGCCTCTCACCCATGTTTGTTGAGCTCCTACTGAGTCCACCATGGATTTGACGTTTGGATTGGCTAAAGGACACGACCCTGGCATCCCCATGGGGCTGGGGGAGGGACGACAGTGAGAATGCATTTATCAGTGATCGATCCCATCTTGGAAGGCATTGGACTTCAGCCAAGACTGATGCGTGGGACCCAGGGGCTCGGGAAGCCAGTGGACACTTGTGAGGGGAGAGGGCCAATTAATTGCACAACCAGCACACCCTGTGGACTCCTGCAGCTGGCTGCAGGTGGCCCCTTGGGAGTTTGGAGCAGCACTGTGAGACGTGCGGTCTGTTTCCTGCACAGGGACCCTCACTGAACTTTATTTTCCAGGATGTTGGTTTTTTCATCTCTAACGATTTTCCCTCCTTTGTGATAAGAGGTTATTTGTTAGGATTTCTTGGAAGCTGTCCCATCTCTTCTGGTTTTCATTCATTCATTCACACTCACTGAGTTCTACTGTCTGCTAGGCACCCAGGAGCACTTGGTGAACCTGATAAACCAGGCTCCTGCTCACAAGGGGCTGATGTCCCAGTGCAAAGAGAGAAAATAGATGTGTTGAAACATAACCAGTCGGGCTGGACATTTGGCTTAGTGGCTAAGGCATGAGTTAGGACAGCTGGGTTCCAATAGGGAGATCCCAGCTCCAGCCCCTGATTCCAGCTTCCAGCAAATGCCAGCCCTGGGGGGCAGTGGTGATAGCTAAAGTCATTGAGCCCCTGCCACCCTGATTGCGTTCCAGGTCCCTGGCTTTGACCTGGCCCAGCCCTGGCTGCTGTGGGCTTTTGGGGGAGTGAAATCAGTGGAAGTCTCTGTCTGTCTGTCTGCTTCTCCAGGCAATATGTAATAGCTCAGTGGTTTCATATAGAGATCAGGGCCGGGAGACAGGCTCATGAGGCAGCTTTTGAGGGCGGGGCCTGTAATCGGATGTTGGGGAAGCACTGGCCAGGTGGTCTTTTAGCTAAGGCCTGAACGACCTGCAGCCCGGCTTGGGATCCTTCCATGGGGTCCGTCCTGAGGTTCTGCATCCTTGGGCTCCAGCCCCAGAATTCATTCCGTCTTCCTTTGCTTATTGTCTGTCCAGATCTTGGACAACGTGGCTGTGTTTATTGTCACTCTCTTCCCTCCCTGTTCCCCAACTTCCTTCTTAAAGAATCAATAGTCTAGTATTAGCCGGCGCCGTGGCTTAACAGGCTAATCCTCCGCCTTGTGGCGCCGGCACACCGGGTTCTAGTCCCGGTTGGGGCACCAGATTCTGTCCCGGTTGCCCCTCTTCCAGGCCAGCTCTCTGCTGTGGCCAGGGAGTACAGTGGAGGATGGCCCAAGTGCTTGGGCTCTGCACCCCATGGGAGGCCAGGATAAGCACCTGGCTCCTGCCATCGGAACGGCGCGGTGCGCCGGCCGCAGCGCGCCTACCGCGGCGGCCATTGGAGGGTGAACCAATGGCAAAAAGGAAGACCTTTCTCTCTGTCTCCCTCTACTGTCCACTCTGCCTGTCCCCCCCCCCCAAAAAAAAAGTCTAGTATTTATCAGTTATGTTTGCATTTCCTAATAAACTCTTATTTTCTTTTAACCAACTTTTCTGAGCTTTTTTTGGTTAATGTTGTAAGTTTTTAAGTGGAAGCCTTTGTTGTTATTGTAAAAAAAAACATAAATGGGTACACTTAATGCTATGAGTGTGCCTCTGAGAACCACTTTGGCTGTATCCTGTGAGTACTAAAATGCAATACTTTCTTGGACTTCCTAAAAAATCTGCTTTTTGTTTCTAAAAGTTCTGAAAATTCCATCTTGTAGCTTCACGGATGCAAGAATAGTTTAGTAGAGCTTTAAAAACTTTTCCCAGTGCTTTCTCTTATATTTAAAATCCTCCCATTAATTTCTGATTTTGCCAAATGATGGAGAGGAAGGCCCATTCAATTTCTGTTCATGGGTGTTTTTTGATAGATATTTTATTTTTCCAGTAGGCAGATTCCCTGCATGTACTTGAAAGCAGCTTTAAACGTAGCCTTCTTTAAGGGTTCTCTGTTGTTATTTCTTTATCTTTACTCTCTTGATCTTCTAAAAACTGAGTGAGGTAGGCCAAAGTCTTTGTCTTCAACAGGGTCCATTCCTTTCTTTCCTGGTATTTCTCAGAGTTTTTGTTTTTGTAAAGTTCAGGGCTGTGTTATTCATCACAGGAAGATTCATGACAGTTGTATTTTCATTGTGGAATTGTGGGTTTTATCTTTTGTCAAGATAAAATGACTATTTCCCCCCATGAATGCTTTGAATTCTGTTTTTTCCCAGTATTTGAATATTCCTGTCTCTGCATCCATTTGTTTGTGTTCCCTTGATATGTCTCTCACTAGCCCTTTTATTTTAACTTTTCTGTGTCTTTTTTTTTTTTTTTGTTAAGTGCATATCTGGCAGGAATAGTGGAGTTTTTCTTTTTGTTTTTTGTTTGACTTTTGGTACAATCTGAGGGTCTTAACAAATGCTGGTAATTAGTATAATCAGTACATTTGGTCTCACTTCTTGAGTGCTCTCAATTCTTAAATCATTTCCATTTTTTCTTCTCTTTTATCGTCTATTATATGGATTCGGTCTTGATTATTTTTCTGTACTACTGATTTTGAAAGCATACATGGGCGTACCTATGTTAGTTCTGTGTTTACTATTTTTTTTAAAGATTTATTTATTTATTTGACAGGTAGAGTTACAGACAGTGAGAGACAGAGAGAAAGGTCTTCCTTCCGCTGGTTCACTCCACTAATGGCCACAGCGGCCGGAGCTGTGCTGATCCGAAGCCAGGAGCCAGGTGTCTCCTCCTGGTTTCCCACACGTGTGCAGGTGCCCAAGCACTTGGGCCATCCTCCACGGCCCTCCGGGGCCACAGCAGAGAGCTGGACTGAAAGAAGAGCAACCGGGACTAGAACCGGCGCCCATATGGGATGCTGACACTGCAAGTGGAGGATTAACCTAGTGTGCCACGCCTCTGGCCCCTGTGTTTACTACTTGAGCTTCTGTTTCTCTAACAATTAAGGAGAGCAAAAACGTGTATGCAACATCTTCCCTGCTATGACGAAGAACCGAGTTGCTTTTGAATTCTGTTTTTTCACTCGTATCTGTAATACTTGCAGCTGAACTCTGTGCTGAGCTGGGTCCATGCCTCATGGCAGGGCCCTGAGTGCACTTCTCTGCTTCCATCCTATCAATCATGGCTGCCTTGGACAGGGCAGTGTCTGTGCCAGACCCCAGGCTGGGCACTGGACACCATGGCGAAGAGAGTGACCAGGCTCCAGCCCTCAGGGGGCTTCCAGTTGTGGCCATGCGTGTGTGTGCGTGTGTGTGTTTAGCACACAAGGAAGCAAACCCGTTCTTCTCCGAGGAGACATTAACATGGGGCTGGGAGAGGAAGCTGGCCATGAGCCCTGTGAGGAACGGGCATCCCAGCAGAGGGCATGGCCCCTGCCGAAGCTTTGCCTCGGCAGGTTGGTGCACCAGAGAGAAGGCTGCTGTGGCCGGGGGCGGTGAGCAGGGCTGGGAGAGGGAGCCGGGGAGAGCCTTGGCAGGCTGACTCTGCCCTCAATGCACGTGGAGCATGATTCGTGCTTGTTCCTGAGACAGCTCCTCTCCCTGTGGCCATTGGCTGTGGACTGTGCCGTGGCTGGGTGGCTGGAGAACCCAGGGGTTCAAAGCTTTCTGACGCACTGGGTCCCCTTGTCCGGTGGCTACCGAGAGGTGGTTGAAGTCAGCCTGACTCGTTCCTTGGTGGGTAACTTGGTTTTTCGAATTTTCTTGAATTCTTGTAAAAATTAATTTCCCCTGTTCATTCTTACAATAGAAAATTTCCGGGCCGGCGCCGTGGCTTAACAGGCTAATTCTCCGCCTTGCGGCGCCGGCACACCGGGTTCTAGTCCCGGTTGGGGCACCGGATTCTATCCCGGTTGCCCCTCTTCCAGGCCAACTCTCTGCTATGGCCCGGGAAGGCAGTGGAGGATGGCCCAAGTGCTTGGGCCCTGCACCCGCATGGGAGACCAGGAGAAGCACCTGGCTCCTGGCTTCGGATCAGCGCGATGCGCCAGCCACAGCAGCCATTGGAGGGTGAACCAACGGCAAAAGGAAGACCTTTCTCTCTGTCTCTCTCTTTCACTATCCACTCTGCCTGTCAAAAAAAAAAAAAAAGAAAAAAAAAAAAAGAAAATTTCCTCGTGTTCCCTTTTCGATTCCCACCAGCACCGAGTGCAGTCGCTGGTGGCTGCCCAGCCTGGCCGGTGACTCCTAGGCTTATGGCTTCCTCTCTCAGAATTCTATTTAAATTAATTAACTAACTCATTATTTATTTGAGAGACAGACAGACAAACACATAGACTGACAACAAGAGAGAGCAGCCACCCACCGGATCACTCACCCAGTGCTCACAATGGCCAGGACTGGGCCACGCTGAAACCAGAAGCCGGGAACTCAATCCAGGTCTCCCCCCTTGGTTGGCAGGAACCCAAGTTTTTGAGCCGTTAGCCGCTGCCTCCCAGGGTGTGCGTTAGCAGGAAGCTGGAGCCAGAGCTGAGAACCAAGCAGATGTCACCCCTGGGCGAAATGCCTGCCTTGCTCCCATTGTTTTAATATTCTTCCGATCCTGTTCTTTTGCATTCTGGAATAGTTTAGCAAGTTTTTTTTTTTTTTTCTCCAGCTCTTGGTTACTTCTGAGTGCTTGAGAGTGAGAGAGGACTCCCAGGAGGACTGTGCTGCCTGGGAGGAAGGGCTCATCCATGCTTTCTCTCCATGCCCCGGCCTGATTCTGCGGGCAGCAATGGTGGTGCCAGAGCCAGACAAGGCTCGAGGCCCCGCCTCCAGTTCCAGCACAGAGAAGACAGGAGAAGGAGAAGACTCCCCTCTGCCCTCGCGGGGTGCCCATGAGGTCCCAGTCTCATCCAAAAGCCCCCTGTGCAACCGCGCGTTTCCCGCGCTCTGTTTCCCTGGCGCTCCGCTCTGTGGATGGGGTTTTCTGCAGGATGGAGTCAGCTTCTTGTGACTCCCGGTGTGTATTTTAGCTCTGCTTCTGTATTTTTAGCTCCTCGACCATTCTTCCTTTCCTCATTTGGCTCCCATGTCACCTGCCTTTCTGGCAGCTTCGCTCTAGCTAAATCTGCAGCCTTTTCTTCCGATCTGCCAAGTCTGAGCGGCAGAGTTGATGTTTTCTTCGGGACGCAAGCACATGTTTCCATGAATGATTGTGGGTTTCCCGTGCCGAGTCCATTTCCAAGGTGCGCAGGTGTTGTCGGCTGTGACTTCCATCATTCCTCCTTCCTCCTCTTTTTTTTTTTTTTAAAGATTTATTTATTTATTCGAAAGGCAGAGTTTGAGAGAGAGAGAGAGAGATCGTCTATCTGCTGTTCCACTTCCCAAATGGCCACGACGGCTGGAGCTGGGCAAAGCTGAAGCCAGGAGTCAGGGGCTTCACCCTCATCTCCTACATGGGTGCGGGGCCCAAGCACTTGGGCCGTCCTCCACTGCTTTCCTAGGCACATTAGCAGGGAGCTGGATCAGAAGTGGAACAGCTGGGACTCGAACCAGTGCCCACATGGGATGCCGGCACGGCAGGCAGTGGCTTTACCTGCTGCGCCACAGCACCAGCACCTCACTTCTCCTTTTGTAGGAACAGTCTCCAGTGCCGTGTTGGCGGTTGGCTCTCCCTGGTATGTTCCTATTGGGGGCTGGAAAGGTCTCTCTTGGCCTGGGGATGATGCCCCTGGGGCCTCCCCACTTTCCACTGTTAGAGAATCCCCCAGGCACCTGAAGTGAGACAGCTGGTCAGCTTTTCATTGCTAAGCAGATTTGTTTTCACCCAGGATTTATTTACATTTTGCAACGTTGCTAGCTAGAAATGGGATCTCCTTCTCCCACCTCCTGTTGATTTCAGGGGCAAAGGAACTGCTGTGGACTCTAGATGTCAGTGGGTGGATTCAACCAACTGAAGATCAAAAATATTTTTTTAAGCAATTGCATCCGGGGCCTGTGCTGTGGATCAGTGGGTTAAGCTGCCATCTGCTAGGCTGGCATCCCAGCTGAGCCCGGATTGAGTCCCCGGCTGCTTCACTTCCCATCCAGTTCCCTGCTGATGCACCTGGGAAAGCAGCGGAAGATGGCCCAAGTGCTTGGGTCCCTGCACCCATGTGGGAGACCTGGATGGAATTTCAAGCTCCTGGCTTTGGTCTGGCCATTTGCAGCCATTTGGGGAGTGAACCAGCAGATGGAAGATCTCTCTCTCTCTGTGTCTCTATCTCCATAACTTTGCCTTTCAAATACATAAAATAAACCATTAAAATGTGCATCCGTGTACTGAGCACGTACACGTGTCTCCTCTTGTCATTACTTAAATGAGTATAACAGTTATTGAGCTAGCACGGCCATTGCATTAGGTGTTATAAGCGATCTAGAGATGATTGAAAGTGTAGACTACATGCAAATCCCACACCACTTGGATATCTGGGACTTGAGCGTCCCCAGATTTTGGTGTCTTTGGGGAGTCCTGGATCCGGTGCCAGGATGCTGCAGGAAGCCTAGACTTTCCCATTGTCCCTAGTTCTCTGTAGTTCCTTTCTTAACAGGAGTGGACATAGTGAACTCTCATTCCTGACATGCCCTCTTCCTGTGTTCTCGTGTTTGCCTGGTTTCACTTTGTAACCCAAGATGTGAGGTCCCATGGCCACCCACTTAGGCTGTCAGCCGCATGGCTCACTGGGGACGCATGGGTTGGTGGAGGTGGACGCTGAACAGTCCTGGTCTCCCCAGGAGGTGGCGCACATGGGCATGGCCTCTGCCAGGCCCGCGGCCGTCCCTGGTGGTTAGGTCCCTTCCGTCATCCTTTGCGGTTGTGTCCAAGGACAGGTTGATTGGCAGGGAACTCCGTCTTGGCCTGGCACAGGTCATTGACAATAGGCCCGTGTCCAGTTGCTGGGTGACATTTCACTGCCTCCTGTGTCTCCTTGAGCCCTTTTATTGGAAGATGGGTAGGTGGGCAATTGCACATCCCTGGCCAGTCCCCCATATTTATTTATTCATTTATTGGAGAGGCAGTGAGAGAGAGAGAGAGAGAGAGAGAGAGAGAGAGAGAGAAATCCAATTGCTTGTTCACTCCCTGGGTGCCTACAACAGCCGAGGCTGGGCCATGCCAAAGCTGGGAGCTGAGAGCTCCATCCAGGACTCCTGTGTGGGTGGTGGGGACTCAAACACTTGAGCCATCACCTGCCGCCTTCTAGGCGGGAAGCTGGAATCAGAAGCACAGATGGCTTGAACCCACGCACTCAGATATGGGACATGGCTGTCCTGACCGGTGTGGTGGCCACTGGGCCCAGCGCCTGCCCCTGGCCCCCAACCTCAACCCCAAGTCCTCTGTTGAAGGTAGCTTTTGATGAAGGGGAAGGGGAGCCTGGTAGACCTCCCCCCTGGGTTTAGAATCAAGGTGATGGGCGTTAGAGAGGTGGTCCACTCCTTCACTCATGTGTCTACCCATCGATCCATTCATTCATGACTATGGATGATCCCTGCATGCTGTGTGGGACCAGGGGCTTTATCTGGATCCAACACGGTTGTCCTGGTCATGCTGGAGAGAGGACAGGTACTGACTGGGCTTGTCCTGTGAGGGGGACTTCCTCAGCTAACTCTGGGTGACCTTGAGCAAATGACTCAACTGTGGAGGGGTGCCTCATTTTACCCATCAAGCAAATGGACATAAAAAATACAAGTGTCATGGGGTGACCATTTGCCAGAGCAGTGAAAACCCGTCCCTTATCAGAGGGCCTGGGTTCGAGTCCCTGCTCTGCTTCAGATCCAGGCTCCTGCTCATGTGCACCCTGGGAGGCAGCAGGTGATGGCTCCCATACTACAATCCCTATCACCCATGAGGGAGACTGGGCTGGAGTTCCAGGCTCCTGGCTCTGCCCTGGCTGTTGTGGGCATCTGATGGGTGAACCAGGTGGATGGAAGATCTCTGTCTCTCTTCTTTCAAGTAAAATGAAAACAAATGAAGGCTCAGCACAGAGTCCAGGATCCTAGCACAGTGCATAGTGCAGAGCCTGGGGGGTGGGGCACAGGACACATCTACCCCCCTGGAGGCTGAGGAAGGCCCTTGGAATGCAGAGAAGGTCCTGTCTGGAGACCCTGGGTGGGGACACAGTTTGGAAGGCAGCGACTGCCTTGCCTGAGGGCCCAAGCCCAGCAGAGGGAGGGTTCTCAGGGTCCGGAGGCAGGGCAGGGGCAGGGGAGGGAGCTGTAGGGCCGTCTGCATCTCCTGGGGGTCTCAGGCTGCTGGAAGGGCAGTGTCCTTGACACTTCTCCTACTCATCTGCAAGAATTGCTTTGAGTGCATCCTGGGGCCAGGCCCTGGTTCCTTGCTGTGTGTGTGTGTGTGTGTGTGTTTAAAGGTTTATTTATTTAAAAGTCAGCTGAAGAGAGAGAGAGAGAGAGAGAGAGAGAGAGAGGTCTTCCATCCTCCGATTCTCTCTGTGGATGGCTGCAAGAGCCAGTGCTGGGCCAGGTTGAAGCCAAGAGCCAGGAGCTTCATCCAAGCCTCCCACGTGGGTGACAGGGGCCCAAACACCTGGGCTTTTTCCAGATGCATTAGCAAGGAGCTGGATTGGAAATGGAGCAGCCAGGATTCGAACTGGTGTCCATATGGGATGCTGGCACTGCAGATGGAAGCTTTACAGGCTGTGCCACAGCGCCAGGCCCATGCTGTTGTGTTTTGATAGCGAGGATACAATGGTGCTGAGAATGAGGCCTCCACTCCTGGGAATTATTCATTATTTTTGGGGGTGGTAGGGGAGGGAGCAAGTCATCAAACAAGGAAGACGGGCTTAGGGAGCGAGGATTGCCATGAGAGACAGGAATGACCCTCGGTGATGGGCTGGGGGTGGCTGGGGAGCTTCTCTGACTTCCGTGGTCAGGGAAAGGGGCTTCTCTGGGAGGGGAGGCCTGAGTGTCACCCCAGAGCATCCCCCAGGAAGCGCCAAGGAGAGCATCAGGCACATGGAGCAGTCCGTGTACCGAGGCCCTGAGGTGGGGGCAGGGAATTGTCTGTGTCTGGGGGGGGCTTGGGTGACTGCAGGGCTCCACACAGGTCAATGGTGAGGAGCACGGAGAGGGGAGATGGCCATGGGAGCCACCCTGCAGGAGGAAGGGGCAGGATCAATGAGGCCAGGGAGGGAAGGGGAGGAGTTGGGGGTGACCCCCGGGCTGTGATCCAAGAAGCTGGTGGGCAATGCTGTGCCCCGAGATGCAGGAAAACGGGGAGGAACAGGGTTAGGACAGAGCCAGGAATTTTGTTGTGGTCATTTTTAGGTGTAGATACTCACTTTAATTTTAAAAATGATTTCCTTATTTATTTGAAATGCAGAGTAACAGAGAGAGGGAGAGACAGGCAAAGAGAGAGATCTTCCAACCGCTGGTTCATGCCCCAAATGGCCACAATGACCACGCCTGGGCAAAGCTGAAGCAGGAGCCAAGAACTTGATCCATATCTCCCACATGGGTGCAGGGGTTCACCCACTTAGGCCAGCTTCTGCTGCTTTCCCAGGCACATTAGCAGGGACCTGGATGGGAAGTGGAGCAGCTGGGACCTGAACGGGTACCCATATGGGATGCTGGCACTGCAGGCGGATGCTTAACCCTCTACGCCACTGCGCCGACCCCTATTTTGTAGTTTTCTAATTTCCAAAAGCAGACACGGCCTGTCGCGAATGTGAAGAGGTTGTGTGGCCGCTTGCATTTGGATTCTAGAGGCTTCCTTACTTGTTTGATCGGTGTGTATTAAATCGGATTTTTATTTTGTTTAAAAGGCAGACAGATAGGAAGAGAGAGAGAGAGAGAGAGAGGTCTCCCAGCTATTGGTTCCCTCCCCAAATGGCCATAGTGGCCAGAGCTGCGCTGATCTGAAGCCAGGAGCCAGGAGCTTCTTCTGGGTCTCCCATGTGGGTGCAGGGGCCCAAGCACTTGAGTTTTCATCTGCTGCGTCCCAGGGGCGTGCATAGGAGGTTGGAGCCAGGCCTGGAACCCAGGTGCTCCGATATGGGATGCAGGTGTCCCAGGGGGCTGCTGGCTGCTGAGCCAGATGCCTCCCCCTTTGCTGAGTGTTTTGGTGGCTTCACCTAATCCGGGCTGGGAATGAAAGCCTGACAGATGCCGACATTAAGGAACAAAAAAAGGCGCCCGTCTGGTTTTCCTGTCGCTGTCACACAACTGCAGTTACTTGTGGCCTGGAAGCCAGGGGTGCTGAGTGGGAAGGAGCCTCTGGCAAGGAGCCAGCACTGCCTGCTCGTCCGTGGCTCCCGTGTCCCCAGGAGATGCCACCTTGCCGGGACGCGTCCTGCTCCCTCTCCCTGAGAAGTCCTCACTCTCTCCCGGCTGGGTGTTTTCCAGCTCTGCTTACCCGAGTCCACGGGGCCCTGGGGTGTGTTTCTCCCCACTCAGGTGGCAGGCGTGGTGCTAGGAAGTGCTCCTCTCCCCCTGCCATGCCCCCATACTCCGTGGCTGCTTTTTGCACGTGGCAGGGAGTCCGCCTTCTGTCACGAACAGCGCTGCTCTCATTTGGGAAAGCGTCTTGAATTTATGTTGAGATTTGCATGTGGTGGCATTTGCATATTCCTCTTACGTGCACAGCACCCTGCCCAGGCTGGGGTCTCAGGGCCACAGGCCACCTCCACAGTCAAGTGCACCCGTCTGTTTATAGCCTACACAGGCCCTGAGCTCTGGATGTTTTGCCCTGGGGAAGTTCATAGGGCAAGCACAAGGAGCAGCGTTCCCAGTCTCAGCGTGGCATGGGCGTGGCTAGCATCATGGGTGGGGCTGAATTCTGTCCAGTCCAGCACCTTCCTGTCCCATTCCCGTGGTCCCGAGTTCCTAGATGGCCCCTGGAATGTAAAAACAAATGAGGAAACTTTGTCGGTCCCCAGCGACACAATCTGGCTAAGTCAGGGTAAGCAAAACGGTACATTTTTTTATGAGTTCCCGTGAGGACAGTGGCCGTGCGGCTTCAGGCTTGGCTGGATCCATGAGCTCAGTGAATGTCACTGGGTTTCTATCTCTCTCTCTGTCTCTCAACCTCCGTTGGTCCCCCTTTCTGTTTTTCTGTCTCCATCTCCATTGATTTCGCCTGCTGGCAGCCCTGTTTGTGCAGTGATGTGAACGGCTCCATGTTTGTGTCTCCCCAAGTCAGGTGAGGCTCTCATTCACCAGGTTTGGGTCTAGTGTCAGGCCTGCACCTGCCACTGATGCCCGAGCAGTATGGAACCGTGATGGGCCAGGCCCGAGTCATTCATCTGCTGAGCAGGGATGCGGTTTGGTCAGCATTCACAGAGCATCATGGACTGAGTGTGGTGGTCCCCAAAGGCACACCCAGAAGAGAGGAGCAGGAATGAGACTGGAAGAGACACCCTCCCCACCAAGGTGTCTCCATGCTGCTCTGCTTTTTCAAGCCGTGCCTTTCTGAAGTGGCCCCATCTGATCCTCCTGCAAAATCGATTCTTCCTGTCCCTTCCAGGTGGATGGAGGCTCTGTGATGCTGCCCTGTCCCCAGACACTCAGACATGGATGCGGCCGACCCTGGTGGTGTCTTAAGCACTGCACCACAGCCTGCCCCTCCCTGAACTTTTTAAAAGGACTCTTTTTAAAAAAAAAGATTTATTTATTTGTTTTTAAAGGCAGTCAGAGAGAGAGAGAGAGAGAGAGAGAAGAGAAGAGAAGAGAAGAGAAGAGAAGAGAAGAGAAGAGAAGAGAAAAGAGGTTTTCCATCCACTGGTTCACTGCCCAAATGTCTGTAGTGGCCAGAGCTGCACCAATCCAAAGCCAGGAGCTAGGAGCTTCCTCTGGGTCTCCCACGGGGCTGCAGGGGCCCAGGGACTTGGGCCATATTGCCGTGCTTTCCCTGGCCACAGCAGAGAGCTGGATTGGAAGTGGAGCAGTCAGGACTTGAACTGGTGCCCATTTGGATGCTGGCACTGCAGGTGGCAGCTTTACCCAGTACGCCACAGCTCCAGCCCTGTAAAGGACTCTTCATATGTCCAAAGTTGTTGGCTTTTTTTTTAAAGATGTTACTTTTTAAAATATTTATTTATTTGAAACACAGATTGACACAGAAGAGAGGGACACACACACACACACACAGAGAAAGAGAGAGAGAGAATCTTCCATCTACTGGTTCATCCCCAGCTGGGGTTGGGTCAGGCTGAAGCTGGGAGTCTGGAGCTCCATCTGGGTCTCCCTGTGGGTGGCAGGGGCCCAAGCTCTCAGACCATTTTCCACTGCCTTCTGGTGGTGCATTAGTAGGGATCTGCATTCGAAGCAGAGCGACCAGGTCTTGAACTGGTGCTCCTATGGGATGCCGGCGCTGCAGGTGGTGGCTTAACCTGCTACACCACCACACCAGACCCCCCAAAGTCATTTTTTAAATACATTCCTGTTTGATCACCCTACCCCCACCCCTTGGCTTGTGTTCTCTGCCACATTTCCCCTCAGGACAGCACAACCAGCAAGGCCACACAGGCAGGCACATACACACGCATGCACACACATACATACAGACACATACACGTGCACCCACACATTCACATTATCCTTGTGGTGTGAGAGCTTTGCGTGTCAGTATTTGGTACCAGAGTAAGGTCTGGTCTCGGCCAAGGCTTGTATCCTAGAGAGCACTTGGATGTGGTCTCCCTCCGTCCCCCATCCAGCTCTCCCTCCATCAAGCACCCATCACCCAGGAATCCATGGTTCTTCTGCCTGCCCAGCCCCCATCTGTTCATGCACCCAGCACACCCCTTCCATCTGTCCGTCACCCTCCCTCCCTCCACGCATCCCTACTCCTGCTCCTCCAGCTGCCCATTTAAGCCCGCATCCTCCCCTTGGACAGATGTTTGTTGATGGCTGTGTGATGCCGGCCACTACCCTAGGCAGTGAGTGACCAGGGTGGGCAGGATGAGGCCTGCCCCCGAGGAGTGAGGGAGGGAGGGGACATGGAAGCTGAGCCCTAGGCGCCCTAGTGCCAGCCACTTCCTTCAGGTCAGATAACGAAATGGGCAGCGGTTGGCAGCTGTTCTTGGAACCATGGAATGCTTTCTCAGGCCCGGCCTTGGCTAAGTTCAGGGTCAGTTTTGGGGGTCAGGCTTGGTATTGCTGTTTCTCAGGAGGAAGACGTGGTCCTGAGAGAGCAGGGGTAGCTCCACGGTGCTCAGGTTGGCTGCGGAGGGGCGTGCGCTTGGCTACAGGCCCTTGGCCCTTGGCTGAGGATCTGTGAGCAGGTGTGGGTGGTGCGATGCCCTTCATGATGTCCCCTGGTGCCTCCAAATCACCGTGGCTGCTGGGCACCACTGTGTGTGCCGGGAGCTCCTGGAAGCCAAGACCTCCTGCTGTGAGGCCATTGGGAGCCCCAGCACCTCTGGAGGGAGGCGGTGCCCGCATCTGCCTGGGACAGGGAGCAGCGAGGCTAAGCATGGGCCTGGGGAATCCCCTCCAGAGAGTGCAATGTGCTCTGAGCTCGACGCTGGCTGTCCCTCAGTTCAGAGGAGCACTTAGCAGGTGCGAGAGGTGTTCCAGATGCTGCAGCACGGGGCGGGCGGAGGCTTGCTCCCGCGGATGAAGACAGGAGCAGCAGCAGTGTTAACAGGGGTGTAATTTTCTTTCTCTGAGAGTTAACGTCTTGCACTCTGTAGCCATACTGCCCTGGCTGTCAATTCCTGGGTGTACAATGAGCGCCAGCCCTCCTGAAGATGCCCCTGGCTCCTGGGGACAGCGTTTAAAAGCAACATGCAGGATCACGTGGCGGTGAAGCCTTTCCTCCAGGCCCCAGAGGCCCGAGGTCCAACCCCAGCTCTGTTCCTTCTCCCTCTTGCATCCAGGATGGTGACTTACCCCTCCCCCTTCCCCCACCAGCCTCATTTGCATACCTGGAGGGTCAGGTGGCAATCACAAAGACAGGTGACAGGAGGGGACTTTTCCTCCCTGCCTGCCCTGGTCCTGGGCACCTCACATGGGAGAACTGGCCCAGCCCCGTCTTGTCACCTCTGAGGGCCAGATAAGGAAACTGAGGCAGTGAGTGCACCGTACGTTGCCTCAAGGCCCACAGCCAGTAACGGGTGAAGGCAGGGTTCACGCCCGGGCCTCTGGCTGCCCAGCTCCCTGTGGGTTTATGTGCAAAGACTGACACAATGACGTGTGAACAGTGATCGGCGATTGGCAGCACACAGTAGGGCTGAATCAGTAGAGGTGATGCTGCTGCTGGCATTAGCAGACTCCTCGGCTCCTAAGGGAGACTCCTGAGTATTTTAAGCAACAAGAATGAAAGTACAAAGTCGAGCTGGGAGTCAGGTTCAACTGGATACAGGGTCCCAACATGTTAAAAAAGATTTTTTCTTTGAAAGCAGAGTCAGAGAGAGAGAGAGAGAGAGAGAGAGATCTTTCATCTGCTGGTTCACTCTCCAAATAGCCCCAATGGCCAGAGCTGGGCCAGGCGGAAGCCAGGATCCAGAAGCTTCTTCCAGGTCTCCCACCTGGGTGCAGGGGCCTGAGCATCTGGGCCATCCCCCATTGCTTTCTCAGGTGCATTAGCTGGGAGCTGGATCTGAGTGGAGCAGTTGGGATTCAAACCAGTGCCCGTAGGTGATGCTAGTGTTGGAGGTGGTAGCTTAACCCATTTTGCCACGATACCAGCTGCACAGAAGATTCTATTAGATAGATTCTGTCTCTATCTGTTCCATCCAATGGCACTAGCGATTTGCATCTATTAGTTGGACATATAAGTTAATGAAAATCAAATCAAGCTTAAATGAAGCCCCAAATAAAATGTGAAATTAAGAGTTCCTCACCGGCCCCGGGCACATTCTACTCATGACCAGCGGCCACTGGGTGGGAAAGCTCGTGGAATCTTTGCTGCTGCCGCCGGCTCGGGCTATGCTGCTCCCTGCAGCCCTATCTCAGGCTGGAGTTGGAGGGCTTGTGGCATTTGGGGAGGTCCTTTCCTGAATCCTCTCCCTGCCTTCATCCAGTCACCACTGTTCCCTGAGCCCCTGTGGCTTTGCCCGCACCCTTGTCCTTGCCCTTCCAGGGATCCCAGCCTGTGGGAAGACAGAGCCCCAGGCAGGTGACAAAGGTGCAGGAGGCCCCAGGCTGCAGTGGCCCCACGCCCAGGCCCACCCAGGAGCTCGGCATGGCTGAACATGGCCAGCCTTGGACCCAGAGCCTTTGCTCTTCCAATTCATCTCTTTGCAAATGACCCTGACCGTGCCGACGGTCCAGTGAGGTGAAGGGACCCTGCAGAAGGAGTGCTTTGAGGATACCACAGGAGGATAAGGATATGGGGACATGGGGCTCTCCACCTGGAGCTGCTGGGAGAGCACCCACAGTGGGAAATTTTGGTCATGTGGATTAGAACCACACCCGGCCATCCCTATGCTTCCATGACTCCTGCTGCCTGATGCCAACCTGGAGCCCCAAATAGAGGGAAATGTGGACAGACCCAGTGCCTGTCACGGTCAGTGGTGGAATCGTCTCTCCGAAGAGCAGGCTGCAGCTACTAAAAGGAAGGGAGCGACCCTGTAGGTGGCCAAAGTGGACTTATTGTGTCACCTGAGAAACAGCAGCGTTAAGAGACAGAGGTTGCTGGCACCGCGGCTCACTCGGCTAATCTTCTGCCTGCGGTGCTGGCACCCCAGGTTCTAGTCTCAGTTGGGGCGCCGGATTCTGTTCCAGTTGCTCCTCTTCCAGTCCAGCTCTCTGCTGTGGCCCGGGAAGGCAGTGGAGGATGGCCCAAGTCCTTGGGCCCTGCACCCGCATGAGAGACCAGGAGGAAGCAACCTGACTCCTGGCTTTGGATCAGCGCAGTGCGCCGGCCGTAGTGGCCATTTGGGGGGTGAACCAACAGAAGGAAGACCTTTCTCTCTGTCTCTCTCTCTCATTGTCTAACTCTGCCTGTAAAAAAAAAAGAAAGCTATGGGGGAAAGCATAGAACAACACATTTGATGTGAAATAAACCCAGGGAACAGGATTGTGCATCTTAAACAAAAACTGTAGCAATTTTTATTCATTTTATTTTCTTTTGTTAAAATATTTTATTTGTTTGAGAGGCAGAATTACAGGGGGAGAGAGAGAGAGAGAGAGAGAGAGAGAGAGAGAGAGAGAGAGAAAGAGAGAGAGAGAGAGAAAGAAAGAGAGAGAGAGAGGTCTTAAAGCTGCTGGTTCACTCCCCAAATGGCCAGGGCTGAGCCAAACTGAAGCCAGGAGCCAGGAGCTTCTTCTGGGTCTGCCACGTGGATGCAGGGGCCCAAGCACATGGGCCATCTTATACCGCTTTCCCAGGCCACAGCAGAGAGCTGGATTGGAAGTGGAGCAGCCAGGACTCGAACCAGCACCCATATGGGATGCCAGCATCCCAGGTGGCAGCTTTACCCGCTATGCCGCAGCACCAGCCTCTTTCATTTTATTTTAAAGGCAGAGCGACATAGATCTTCCACCCACTGGTTTGTTCCTCAGATGCCTGCAACAGCCAGTGCTGCTCCAGGCCAAAGCCAGGAGCCCTAAACTCCATCTGGGTTTCCCACGTGAGCGGCGGGCTCGCAAGTACTTGAGCCACTACCTGGACCGTTAGCAGGAAGCTGGACCAGAAGCGGATCCAGACCTTGATCGTAGGCACTCAGATCCTGGATGCGGGTGTCCAAGCGACATCTCAGTCACTGCCCCGAATGCCTGCCCCCCGATAAAAATCTTTCAGACTTGGGAGCCCTAACATGTGCACGTGGCTTTGCTCAATGACTAATGACAGATTGAACCTCATGAAACCACCTCTGAAGGCAAAGCTAGGAGACTGCCACCAGCCTGGACACATGGCCGTGACCCCTGACCCGCTACCTTAACCGTGGGGGACGCTTGCCATCCTGGCATCTCTGGTGGTCAGTTCTTTGATTCACATTATGGTGCTGCCACCAGAGCCTGCACACATGTCATCACATCCCCTGCAGGTTGTGTCTACGCGGACACTATGGTTCTGCTGGGACCCAGCACCTCGCCCAGTGTCATTGGTGGTGCTGTTGGGTTTGAGCACCCCGCCCGGTGTCATCGGTGGTTCTGTTGGGTTTCAGCACCTCGCCCGGTGTCATCGGTGGTTCTGTTGGAACCGAGCACCTTGCCTGGTTTCATTGGTCGTTCTGCTGGGACCCAGCGCCTCGCCCGGTTTCATCGGTGGTTCTGTTGGGACCAAGCCTCACCTGATGTCATCAGTGGTTCTGTTGGGATAGAGCGCCTTTCCCGTGTCACTTTGTGGGAATTCGCCCTGCAGATGCCCCGTGAGGCGGTGTGTTTTGGGACATAAACAGGAGCATCAAGGGTTATTAGGATGGAAAGTCTGGGAGGGTGCCCATGAAGGCGACGATAATGGCCATTGGGGAGACGGCCCTGCAAGCGGGGCTGGAAGTATCCTAAGGAGATTTAGGGGGACTTAGCCACTGTTTGAATTTTTCTCAGGGAGAAATGCATTGATGCGTGATTTGGATGATTACATTTTAATAGAAGGAATAAATTGGGGAAAATAAGACCTTGCTGGCCAGAGTTGTTGGGAGGGTGAAGTGTGTGATGGGGGCTTAAGCAGCACAGAGCAGGCACTCGCTGAGAGGAGAGGGACGCGGGCAAGCAGCAGGGAGTCTTCTGGGAGCAGCGGGCTCTGGAATGAGACCTCGCCACTGGCCTTCATCTTTGGGTTCTGCTGCCCTTGGAGTTTCTAATGGGAGGGGAGGGGCCAGTTGGATGTTCTTGGTCGTCAAAGCTGCCCTGACTCGGTTTGCCCAGAAGTCAGCAGGAGCTTTGCCGGAAGGCCAGCGTCCCGTTTCTGTCCCGGGCTCTCTGTGTCTGGGCACCTTGAGTAGTCATCTCCAAAGGCAGAGACAAACCCAGGAGAGGCAGCCTGGGCCCCGGCGGGCAGGGAGAGGACTTGGAAGGACTCAGCCTCTGACCTCGGGCAGACGGCTTTGCCCCAAGCTTCCATTTCCCCTTCTCTGAACGTGGGGACGGTCCCATCCGGCGCTTCTGAGGATGGGGGTTGTATGGGTCATGTAGCCTGCGCCAGCCTGCAGTAGGGGCAGAATAAATGTCATTGGTTCCTGCCCGGGCAGGGCTGCCGTGGGGCTGAGGTGTCATTTCTCCTGTAAGTCCTTCAAGCTCTTCCCCAGCCAAAACCAGGCTATGAGCAAAATAGAGTTGAGGGGGGTGGATGGCTCCAGACCTGGGGACGCATGCACCCAAGCACCCTCAGAATCAATAGCGATCATCAAAACATGAGCACGGCCGACCCCGGGGAGGGGGCGTTTGCTCCCCTCCATGCTGTCAATCAGATGTCTCAGCCTTGAGCCCTGGGGTGCCTGCTTTCTCCTTGGAGGACATTTGGCTCTGATCAGGCCCATTTTCAACCACATCCCAGATGCGATTGCCAGGGCAGCCTGGGCCATGAGTTGGTGGCTTTGGTAGAGGCGGGAATGGCGTCATGGCTTCTCCATCTATACTTGCCGCATCCCCTGAGGGCCCAGTGACAGCTCAAAGGTCCTTGAAGCCACAAATCCAACACCACCGGCACCTACTGAGGCTGCTATAGACCCCCAACTTTTGTCTTCAGTTCCTTACATCTTGTTACGGGTTTCTTTATAAAAAAAATTATCTATTTGAAAGACAAGAGTGGCAGAGAGATATAAAGGAGAGATACAGATAGATGGATAGATGATTGATGCATAGATATAGATGATAGTAGAGACAGAAAAACAGAGAGAGAGGGGGGGAGAGAGAGTTCGATCTTCCATCCACTGGTTCACTCCCCAAATGGCTGCAACATCTGGGGCTGGGTCAGGCTGAAACCAGGAACCAGGAGCTCCCTCCAGGTCTCCCACGTGGGTGCAGGGGCCCAAACACTGGAGCCATCCTCTGCTGCCTCCCAGGCGTGTTGGCAGGGAGTTGGATTAGAAGCAGAGCGTCTGGGACTGGAACCAGCCCTCCGATATGGGATGCCGGTGTTGCCAAGTGGTGGCTTAACCCACTGCACCACAGTGCTGGCCCAGCTAAAGATCATTTCAGCTGTCCTTGTTCCAGACTGTTTAGAAATACTCACGTGTGGGCGGACCGTGGCTACGCAGTATCCCCACGGTTTCAGCCTCCCTCTCCCAGTCACTGCTCACAGGCAGCGTGGGCTGCATTGGCAGAGCCTGCCTCATTGCTGGGCGGCTGGTGCCTCCCGGGGGCTCTTGGCTCAGGTGTTTTGAAACAAAGCCTGGATAACTGGAGCCCAGAAGGCAAATCCTTCTTTGTTTTGTTTCTTCAATTTTAATTTTTAATTGCGATGAAAAACACATAACCTGAAACTTAGCATCTTGACCATTTAAAGGCAGAGAGATGGGGGTGGGGGAGGTGCGTGCGTGAGAGAGCCATGGGGGGGGGAGAGAGAGAGAGAGAGAGAGAGAGAGAGAGAGAATCTTCCATCTGCTGGTTCTCTCCCCAAATGCCCACAACAGCCAGGGATGGGTCAGGCCAAAGCCAGGAGCCCAGAGTGCCATCTGAGGCTCCCAAGTGGGTGACAGGGACCCAGGCACTTGAGCTGTCATTGGCTGCCTCCCAGGACACATCCACAGGGAGCTGGATCAGAAGCGGAGTGGCTGGGATTCCCTCCAGCACTGGATGTGCGTCCCAAGCAGTGGCTTAAGCCGCTGTGCCACAATGCACCACCCCCAACACAGCCTTTGGCAAGTATGCAGCTCGGACTGCTCAGCCTGCTTGCATCGTGGGGTCCCAGCCTGCATCTGTAAATAAAGATTTATTGGAACACAGCCACGCCCACTGCTTCCTTCCTGGGAGGCTTCCTGGCCATAGTGTCCTAGCCGGGCTGTTGAGACAGGGGTTGTGTGGTGCCCCAAGCCTAATCTATTCATGACCCGGCTCTTCCCAGAAGACAGGTTCTAGAATGATCAGAATGGCCACATCCTGCTCTGAAGCCCCAGGCCAAGGAGGCTCTGTGGCTGCCACCCCAGCTGCCTCAGTCTCTCCATTGTGATGGGGACAGACCAGACCAGAACTGTCACCAGTCAGAGTGTTGTGACTTGGCTGATTGCCTTTCTTGGAGCGAGCACCCCTTTTTAAAAAAAGATTGATTGATTTGAAAGGCAGAGTTACACACACACACACACACACAAACACAGGGGGAGAGAGAGAGGGAGAGAGAGAGAGAGAGAGAGAGAGAGAGAGATCTTCCATCCCCTGCTTCACATCCCCTGGTTCATTCCAGATGGCTACAATAGCCAAGTCTGGGCTTGGCCAAAGCCAGGAGCCAAGAACTCCTGCCATGTGGGTGCACTTGGGTCATCCTCTGCTGCTTTCCCAGGCCATAGCAGGGAGCTGGACCAGAAGTGGAGCAGCCAGGACTCGAACCGGTGCCCATATGGGATGCTAGCACTGCAGGCTGCGGCTTTACCCAATATGCCACAGTGCCGGCCCCATAAAGTATTTTTTAAATTTATATATATATATATATATATATATTTATTTTTGACAGGCAGAGTGGACAGTGAGAGAGAGAGAGACAGAGAGAAAGGTCCTCCTTTTGCCGTTGGTTCACCCTTCAATGGCCGCCGTGGCCGGCACATGGCTCTGATCCAATGGCAGGAGCCAGGTGCTTCTCCTGGTCTCCCATGCAGGGGCAGGGCCCAAGCACTTGGGCCATCCTCCACTGCACTCCCAGGCCATAGCAGAGAGCTGGCCTGGAAGAGGGGCAACTGGGACAGAATCCGGCGCCCCGACCGGGACTAGAACCCGGTGTGCCGGTGCCACAAGGCAGAGGATTAGCCTGTTGAGCCACGGCGCCGGACCATAAAGTATTTTTTAAACAGTGATTCCAGGTCAGGTAGAATACTTAGGTTTATTATTATTTACTTCCTAAGTAGCGAATGGGAGGTTTGATGTCAGGAAATGCATTAATAAAATCGGCCCGGTCACTCTGCAGTTAGATTTCATTTTTATTTTGTGACAATAAAAGTTTTTTGTTTCATGGCTGAAAAAAAAAGATTTTGAAAAAAGAAATTATGACAGCATACGGTGAGAGCTTACACAGGTACGGGATCTGCACTGCGGTGTAGCGGGTTAAGCCACTGCCTGAGACATAGGCATCCCATAGGAGGCCACTTCGAGTCCCGGCTGCTCCACTTCCCATCCAGCTCTCTGCTATGGCTTGGGAAAGCAGTGGAAGATGGCCCAAGTGCTTGGGCCCCTGTATCCACATGGGAGACCTGGAAGAAACTCCTGGCTCCTGGCTTTGGCTTGATCCAGAACTGGCTGTTGCAACCATTGAGGGAGTGACCCAGTGATGGAAGCTTTCTCTCTCTCTCTCTCTCTCTCTCTCTCTCTATCTCTATCTCTATCTCTCTCTCCATCTTTCAAATGAATTAAAAAAGAAATTGGGTGCATTGCTACATTTGTCACATGGGAGAAACAGAATCAGTGGTGACAGTAAATGCAGCCAGGGGCTTGTGACTGGGGTCAAGGCTACAAAGTCACGAGGGAGCAAGACGCCGTGTCACACAGGATTTCTGACAGGTGGCAAGTGACTGATGGAACCAGGACCATGTGTGCGTGACCTGCTTCCCAAAGCCCTTGCTTTTCTTCCCAGCTGGTCTGAGGCTGGAAGGATGGCAGGAGGGACCTGACTCAGTCAACAGGGGCCAGAGCCTTCCTGAGGGGCAGCCATTACCACAGAAGTTAAAGCCAAGAGATGGAGGAAAATTGTGTTCTGATGACATCACTAGCGTGCCTGGATCCAGCTGTGAGCTGGTGACAGCACTGCTTGGAACTTTAACAAGCACAAGACACCGTGTCTCTTGCACCCAGGCATTCTGCTAGGGCTCTGAGCAACCAGAAATGCACCTGTCATCATGGAGCTTAGAAACTCAACAGTGGCAACCGACCTGAAATTAGATCGGATGCAGGGAAAACATTACTTCATGCAGCTGTGCTAACATTTACAAAGGAGGAGTATTTGCACGGGTGAAGGGAACAGTCTACCCTGTCCATGTCTCTTCCTAGGAAGAGACACAAAGTGGGTTCTGGCCAGGCAAGCGAAGAGAAGCACGGTGTGTGTGGGGGATTCCAGGAAGCAGGAATGGCACCTGCAAAGGCCCTGAGGCATTAAGATAATTTCCTCCTCCATGAACCCAAAGAAGAAAAAGAATGTGTCAGGGCAGAGCAGCTGAGTGTGTCTTTGGGTCTCCATGGCCCAGAACAGAGCTTGGCACGTGGTAAATGTGACCAGACATTTGCCAGCTGAGTGAGGGACCCTGCTTGTGCCTTCACCCCTGTGCACTGGCCCTGTGTCCGGGGCTGTGCTGGACCAGGAGGAAGAGGTGAGGCTGTACTTGTCCTGGATCGCGCTCTCTCAGCCTTTCCACTCCCAAAGCTGGAGACCCTGGGTGGCTGTCTTTAATTTCCTCCTCCCACCCACTTGGTTGTTACTCCTAGAACCCTGAACTAGTAAATCGTGGTCAAGCCAATCTTTGGCTCAGGGTTGGCTTCTGGCAGCCCCCCACCCAAGCACATGACCTTGGGGAGGCTGCAGGCAAAGCATTAGCATGTGGTCCAAAAAGGGGGCTTCCAGATCCCTCTCTGCTGTGAACTAGCTATGCTTTGCAGCTTCACTGTGCTTGCCTTGCCCTCTCTGTCAATCTTGGAAACATAGTTGTAGTGAGGAGGAAAGGAAACCATGCGTGAATGTGTCCGGTAGCTCTGAAAAATCCTCTACAGACACAAAGCACTCCTGCATTATGGGATCAAAAGTGCAATTCCTAGATGTTATTGGAAATATGGTAGAAGCAGCAGGGAGCCATGGCCTGGGTGAGAAGGCTTTGCAAGAAAGTACTGGGCATCACATTTTGCCTTTTGTTACTATTTTCAAAGGCAAAGGTGAAAAATCCTTTGCTTTGTAGTTTTGAGTCTAAATATGATCACTTTTGGGAAGACTGATTAAAACCACTAATAAGTTGACCTTCTCTGACTTGGAAATACCAAAAAATACCAGATTCTGCTGAGACACACTTCAGTTTTCAGCACACCCAGCACCACACCACACTCACCTCCTCCAGCCAGGGCCCAGCTTCCTCACAGGACCATGCCTTTGGCCTCCCTCCATCCTCATCTCAGGAAAGACCAGACAAGGGTGGTGAGGAGACTGGTGAATACAACAGCAGCAATGGAACCTGCATAGCTGGGAACACACATGGGCTTGTGCACATGTACATGCACATGCACACACAGGCTCATACTTGTCCCCAGTGGGATATTACAGCTCAGGCCCCCAGGACAGGGAGAGTAGTGAGGAGCTTGGCCACAGCAGGACCCAGGAGGCTCCACAAATCCTGCAAGGCATTCACTGCCCCTGCAGGAGCCAGAGGTAACCATGCCTGGCAGAGGAGCTGGAAGGGGCCTAATGGTGCTGACAGTGAAGGTGTCTCCCAGACATGGATGTCCCTCTTCTGGGAGCCCTAGGGATCGTGGGTGCTCCTGACTCCCACATGCTTACTGACACCATCAGCCTCTGTGTGGTCAGCACCAGTGTCAGGGCCTGGTGGTGAAGTCACAGTGACTCAATCCTTAACCTCTTGCCTGTGTCCAGGACAGAGTTCTTGTCTCTCCTGCAGAGAGTCTGGTCCCTGCTGGCTCAAGGTCCCAGGCAAGTGGCAGGCAGCCTGCCTCCCCCTGCCCCTATTCCCTGGACTCTGATACCCAACAGCAACAGCAGCAGCAAGGAGAAGCCAGGAGGAGGGCAGGAGGCACAGCCTGGATCAGCAGTGCTAGGGTAGGCCTGTCGTGTGGCAGGAGGTTGTGGCCACTGGGAGTCCCCAGTTCTGGTCATTGCAAGGGTGGGCAAAGTATGGGGACCTCAGGTAGTTGTATGCCAATTGTGAGGGCACCCATTGCACTCATATTAATCCAAAATGCAAATGCTCAAAGTCAATGAAAAATATAATTGTGGAGGGGGAAAAGGAGGATGGAGTATGGCAGGGACCCGGGACCTTGTCCAGCAGATGACAGAGGGCACCGGGACATCTGAGCCCATGACACACCTCCCACACATCTGCCCTTTTCTCTTGATTCCAGGAGAGACCACAGGCCCCACTGCTGGGGGATTCTGATTCCCCAGGGTTTGGGAACCCTGACCCTGAGACCTGCTGATCTAGGAGGGTGCCATTGTGACTGCGCTCCATGATGTCACCATTGCCAAGCATTGCTCCTTCCATATTCTACAGCAGTTAGAGGCCACTCCTGTGTCAAGTGACTGGCTGAGCTGGAGTGTGTTTTCTAGGCAGGAAGCAAGTTCAGGAGATGTGGATGGATTCAGGTCTAGGTGAGTGGGATTTGCTCTCTTCATATCATGATGATTTGGGGACAGGTTGTCCCAGCTGTGTGGGCCTGGCCTCTCCTGGCTACTGCAAAGGGCCATGCTACCTGGGTCTCTCTCTCTCTCCTCTTTCCTCTCTCCTCTCTCCTCTCCCTTCTCTCCTCTCTCCTCTCTTCTCTCTCTCTCTCTCTCTCTCTCTCTCTCTCTCTTTCTCTCCCTCTCTCTCCCTAGCAAGTTTTCCAGCTTCAAAACATGAAAAATTTGATTCTCTCTCTGAATACTAACAATGGAGATATAGAACCTGAAATTAACTATAGCATTTTCAACTCATCTGAGAAAATGAAATGCTTATGGATAGTATTAACAAACTATGTATAATATTGTACACTCTAAATAACAAAATACTGATTTTAAAAACTTGAAGTACATCTAAAGAACTGGAAACTGTACTGTGCCCCATGGATTACAGGATAAATGTAATAAAGGTACTGATTTTCCCAAATTAGTAAATAACTCTAATGCAATTCCATCATTATCCCAGCAAGATTTTTGCAGGTCTAGGTGAACTTATTCTAAAATTCATATGGATAGTTAAGACAGTCTTGAGAGAGTGGGAAGAACAAAGTGGGAAGATTCACTGCAGTCAATGTCAAGTCTCACTATGTAGAGGCAGTAATCAAGAATTTGACACTAGAAAAAGGACATAGACAGAACAGAGAACCCAAATAGACCACACAAATATGCCAAATTGAATTTTTTTTTACTCAGTACCACAGGGAATTCAAAAAAGAAAGGATAACTTATTCAAAAAGTGGAGTTTCCCTGCCTCTGTTTCACATCAGAGTGCCTGTGTTTGATGCCCGGCTCTGCTCCTGACTCCAGCCTCCTGCTACTGCAGACCCTGGGAGGCAACGCCAAGGGCTCAAGTAATTGGGTTCCTGCCACCCACATGGGAGGCCTGGAATGAGTCCCTGGCTCGCTGCTCAAGCCTGGCCCTGCCCCATCTGTTGCAAGAATTTCAGGAGCCTATCAGTGGATGGAACATATCTTTGTCTTTCCCTCCTGTGCTGTCACTCTGCCTTTCAAATAAATATATAGATCTTTAAAATATCTTTTAAAAGAAAATACAGAACTCCAAGATGAATTTTCACAACAGTTGACCAATGCATATTTGTGAGTTTATTTAACATTCTATGCAATATTTAGATGTATTTGCATTTCTGATCAACCCAGATCAATTCACATGCCAGATGGTTGGATAAGAAACTTATTACAAATATACTGCATTCCATGGAACATTTGGGATATGATTACACTAAGGGGTCATTCAATGTTTATGTAGCATGCAAATGGAACTGGGCATTTGGGTGTTATTGTTTCAGGTACTTCTGTTTTTTTCTTGGCTAACTCTGGCAGCCCTATCAGGCTAAACTTGGATATAGGGCCTTCTCTATACCAATTTCACCTATGGCAAATGTCAGACTGTCCTTTTTCCCTCTCTGTAAAGTGGGGGTGATGACTTTTATTTTGCAAGGCTGCAAGCTTGCCAAATCACACAGCTCCACTAGCTGTAGTTGGTGGTAAATGCTTAGCAATCAACATGCATGTCTGGGGATGATGGTTGGATCACTGAATCTTTTTTAAAAAAGATTATTTACTTAAAATGTAGAGAGAGGGAGAAAGAGGGATTTGGGGGAGGGAGGGAGGGAGGGAGGGAGAGAGAGAGAGAGAGGGAGAAAGAGAGAGAGAGATCTTCCATTGGTTGTTTCACTCCTCAAATGGCTGAAACAGGGCTGAACTAGGCCTGGAGCCAGGAACTCCACTGTGGTCTCCCATGTAGGTGGTAGGGAGCCAAGCACTCAGGCCATACCTCACTGCTCTCCCAGATATACACCAGCTGGATCAGTCACAGAGCATCAGAACTTGAAGCAGTGCTCTGACATGGGATGCTGGCATTACAGGTGGTGCTTTAACCTGCTGCTTCACAACAGAAGCCCCTAATTAAACACATCTTGCTTATTACTGTATCCCTGGGTTAAAGCAAGTGCCTACTAGCAATATTATGGGAAAATTTATTTTTTACTTAAATTTTGCATGTAGGCATTTATTTGAACAGCAGAGTGCCAGCAAGCTTTCATCTGATGGTTCACTATCCAAATACCAGCCACAACCAGGGCTCGGCCAAGCCAAAACCAGGAGCCAAGAACTCTGTTCAGGGATCCAATCACTTGAGCCATCACTGTTGGTTCCCAGGCTGTGTATTGGCAGGAAGCTGGAGTCAAGAGCCAATCCCAAGACTTTACTCAAGCACTCCAGAGTGGGACATGAGCTTTTTAAACTCCAAGTAAACACCTGCCCCATACATAAACCTAAATGGCCTGTGGAGTTGGCAGGGCCAGTGTGATCACACCATGTGTGACATGCCAAGTGATGGAAGTAGAGGAGGCAGATTCAACATCCTGTCTTTGCCTTCACTTTAACCACCCAGCTGGCTTTTCCAGGCTCAACTGGGTGCTCATTTCCTCCACTAACTGAGCTGGGACATTTCCCAGATGCCTCCAGGCCAGTTTTGAGAAGAGATGACAATGTAAGCATAGGTGCAATTGCCTGTATCTGTACTGTTTGCTGAAATTCTTGGAATGAACTTTTGCCAACACCTGCTCAGTGTCAGGGTTTAGGCTTTTTATTATGTTATTCATTTATTATTATTATTACTATAAGAAAGAGAGACATAGATATCTTCCAACTGCTGGCTCAATCTCCAATGCCTGTAAGAGCCAGGCCATGGCAGGCAACACCCAGGATCCTGGAACTCCATCTTGGTCTCCCACGTTGTTGAGCCATCATCTGCTGCTTGCTGGGGTGTGCACTAGCAGGAACCTAGGGTTGGAGGCAGAGCCAGGATTCAAACCAAGGACTCCAATATAGGACATGGAAGTCCCAAGGAGCATCTTAACCTCTAAGCCAAATGCCCACCCCCAAGTGTGTCCCTTACACCACTCTAATGAGAATCAGAGAAGGGAAATGCAAAGGAAAAAGCCTGTGTTTAGAGTGAGAAGGGCCCAGGTTCTCAATTTTGCTCCCCTGGTAGTAGCATCTTATCGATGTCAACTCACTTCACCACTGAGCCTCACTCCTCCCATTAAATTAGGTAGAAAACCTATTGGAGGGCACCTTGTTCATAGAGTTTGTTCCTGCTTCTATGGTTTACATGTTTCAGGTGCCACACAGAACATTCTAGGTTCATTCATGGCCTGAATTGTGAAGGCAGGCTCTTAGATAGCCAACGCTGATCCCCACCTCCTGGTACAATCTGTTTTCTAAAAATGTTTGTTGTTCTTTATATGAAAGGCAGAGTCTCTCTCTCTCTCTCTCTCTCTCTCTCTCTCTCTCTCTCTAACACACACACAAACACACAAACACATTTTCCATTCACTAGTTCACTCCCCACATAGACACAATGGCTGAAGCTTGGCCAAGATGAAGCCAAGATCCCAGAATTCCATCTGCCTTTCCCACATGGTAGGGGCCCAAGCTCTTTGGCCATCACCTGCTACCTTCCCAGAGTGTGCTTAAATAGGGAACTGCATAGAAAGTGGAGTAGCCAGGACCTGAACTGGCCCTCTGATATGGGATCCTTCTGTTGTAAACAGAACCTTAACCCTGAAGTGGAGTCTAATTTTATTCCAGATCCTTGCCTTCTACTGAGATAAGCATTTGAAGCACAGAAACATGTACAGTACACAAAACGATAACATTTATTTAAGGGGTGATAAAGCAAGGAAACGTGAGTGTGGGTGGGGAGTGGGCCAGGAGAAAACGGATGTGAGAGGAGAAGTGGAGAGAGAGCACCTCAGCATCCATCTCCCAAGAGCAGGACACACTTCTTCCAGTGCTGGCTGCTTTTCAGGTAGAAGTGTGGTGGCTATTCACATGGCACGTGCCCCACCCAGAAGGAAACATGCCCCAGGAAGGGGCAGTTCATTGGACAAGTAGGATAGAATTACACGGGGCGAGGGCTTGGGACTTGGGACTTCCAGCTCTGTGGCCCTAAGCTAGCTACCTGCCTTATCCCATCTCATCCCCCTGCAGAGATTTCCGACCCTTCATCTTAAGGGGGTGCTGAAGGATGATGATCCGTCTTCTGTAGCTACTTCCTGCTGGCCAGGGGCGTTGTCCCTACCTATCCAGGGTTCGGAAACCTCTCCTTATCTCATCTAATCGATCCATCTCATGAGCTGGGAAATTTTCATCTGTCACGGCCAATCGCTGTTGCCCCGCATGGTCATCATCATTTTGAGAAGCTGTCGAATTTGGAAACAGAAAAGTTTGTCAATCAGGATGAACATAATTGGAAAAAAGATAAATTGCAAGTTGAATCCCCTTCAAGATAGGAGGAGTATATTCCACTGTTTCCCAAAACATGGGCATTGATAGATTGTGTTTGCCCAGATTATAAACCATCTAGTGTAGCCATAAAGACTGGTAGTATCCTTTTCAGTGAATATACAACTGTTAAGAGTAGATGCCACAGATTCCATTAATCGCTGCACATGCTCCTGGTTTTGCCAGTATGCATTTTATGGCTAGCTAGTTGTCCATGACTGTCTTAGAGCACCCATGGACTCAAGCAATTGCCATTCAATCTGGCCTGAAGTGTAGGCTCTAGTTTGGCCCACACAATATACAGATTTTTAAATGGTTTTCTATGGCCTAGCAGGACCTCCTACTATCATACTACAAGAACTATGGAGTTTTCCTCACAACAGAGCCTCCTGAGAGAATAAAAGATAGGTAAAACATGTGTGCCATTAAGTGTAGCAGGTTCGATATGATAAAAGCAAAGATTTTACTCACCCTTTTGCCCTTTGAAGATGTATTCGAGATCTTCGATGCATTCACAAGAGTGAGCAGACTTGTTCTCTGTGTGCACCTGTGAAGACTAAAGAGGTAGAACTGAGATCCTTGACAAATATACCCAGCTTGGGATGCCCTGAATTTGACTTCAGTAGGAGTGCTGAGGAGCACCTGGTAGGATCCCTTTCATTTCGGCTGCTGTGGATCAGAGGAAGAGTCTTTGCTCCAAGTGTCTCTTAAGCCTTGGTCTCCCGGGGACAGGCTATTCATGACTTTTGGGACCTGGCACTGTGAGAATTTTATTACCACAGTCCATTAGCCTCTTGTACAGGAAAAAGATTAATAATAAACTGTTATCTGATCCTGTATCCCTGAGTCAAAGAGAGTGTCAGAGGTGAAGACGACCTTTTTATAGAGCATTTTAGTTAAACAGCCTTAGGTGCCACTTTCATCCTGAGGGCAATAGGTAAGAATTTAAGGCATGTTTCTGAGGTCTCTTGGCAAAGCTTAGCCAGGATTATCTGAAGAATATGATGATTAGCTTTTTTAGTTTATTTGATGACTAAGGTCTCCAAGGGGCATGGAGATAAGAAAAACCTAAACCACATGCTGAGGTATTGTCTTTATGACAGTATGCAGCCTTTACCCTCCAAATACCCAAGGAACTCCTGGCATTAAACTGCCTCTTCCAAAACAGTGAGAGTCATATATTAACAATCCTCCATTCAGCACATGGCCTTATGACTGAATGCCTACCTCCACTGGCATCCTTCATGTAGCCTGGTTGAGGAGATGATTCTATGACAGGGCTCATGCAGTGAGGATATTTAGTGACCAAAAAGCTCAGGTAGTAAAGCTATTTCTAGAACCTGCTGTGCAGCAGCGACTTTTGCTGCCTTATCTGCTAGCACATTTCCCTGAATAGCATGGCTATCAGGCTTTCTTGTGTCCCCTGCAGTGAATGACAACCACTTTCTGAAGACTCCAGTACTACTGAAGGACAGCTAACATCTCTTCTCCTTATTTAATGGGAGTTCTTTGCAGTCAGGAGGGCTCTTCCTTTCCAAATTGCTCCATGTGCATGGAACCCAAGGAAAACAAACTGGAGCCCATACATATTAACTCATTAGCTCTTCCCTCATTGCAAGGCTCTAGTTAAAGCAGTAAGTTTGGCCTTTTGCAATCAAGTGCTAGTTGGCAATGTCTGAGATTGTATGACCTGAGGAAGACCCACCATGGCATAACCTGCCTTTTAACTCTGTACTTCATGTAACTACTGCCGTCAGTAAACCACTCGGTATCTCAATTTTCTAGAGGTTTTTGAAACTGTACCCTTAGGAGTGAGTCCACAGGGACGAATGAGGAATCATATACAGCTGAAGTTTCTGTAGAACCTGAGAAGACAAACCTTGTTACGCTTATACATGTGATTCAGATCCCTTGTATTAGTTGTATTGGATACATTACAAAGTTTTTATACCCCAATTTGAGGTTTTCAGTTTTAAGCAGTCTGCCTCCAGGGCTCCCTGTGGGTTGATTTATATCTAAGGGTATCTTCATTGCCCAATGCCCCTGTTAAATTGTCTGAATGAGCATGCCTTACATAAGCTGGCCATTTGAAGAGTGCTGCTGCTTTCACAAAGGTGCCAACCCACTCGGGAGCAAACGCATGTATAATTGGGGCATTTTCCCAGCATCCAACATGAGCTTATGGGATGTCATCTCTGTAAGAAACTGATCTCTAGTGGGGCACTGTTCCACATGCCAGGAGGAAAAGCTCCTGGGTTGTAAAAATAACACAGCCTATGCCTGAAGATCAGCTGCTAGAGTTTGTAAGCCCTGAAGCTTCTGAGCCCTGAACATTCTCTGGGGCTAGGACCAGCATATCTAGAGCTTGTGACCTCAGGTAGCATTGAAACCCGTACCCGGATGTGTATTCCAGGGCAGCAGAAACCAGCATAAAGTTAAGATAAATTGTAGTGCTGCTGACTAGGTACATGGCTTGCACTAGCTATGGGGTCCACCAAAGTCAAGTGGGGTCCATTTCCAGCTTCCACTGAAAAACTGAAGCCACACTTGAGGCTTCCATGGTTGGGCAAAGTCCCTCCCTCGGCTCCTGATGAGGAACTCCTGCCTTGTTAGGAAGTACCACCTGCTGACAGGGGGTGTGGCACATATACATTGCACACCTGTTTTGAGGACCACTCCAGTCAGCTGAAGAGACGTTTGCTAGCGAAAGGTGAGTTGCTTGGCCCAACTGCCCATCTTAATAAGGAAAACACCATGACTCAAAATCTTAAGACAGAACTTTTCAGCTAGGTGTATTGCATCTAGTAGAAACTAAATGCTGAGTTCCAGGTTTTTCAGCAGCGAGAATGAATTTTAAAAACACTACAAGCTAGAAACACAGATTTTGGGCACATGGCCACAAACTGGCTGACTCTTATCCCGTTTCTCTGTCCAGATCCTCCTTACAAACACATTTCATAGTCACCTTTCATCCTCTATAGCTACGAACTTAGGAAAAAGGTGCCCCCAACTGCATCTTAACAGATGCCTGAGATCAAGAGCAGTGAGGCTGAGGGAGACACTTTTGAATTTTCACAAGGAGGTAAAGGCTTAGTACAGCTGAGACAGAGACAAATTGAATTTTATTTACCACTGTTGCCTTTTCAGTTCACTGTTGGGCTTTCTCAGACACCTGGCTGGCTCACCCATAAGAAGTGGAGTAAGTGGGGCTGAATGTGTATTCCAGGTCTGTGCCTTCTTTTAGAGAGGCATTCTAAGAACAGGCACATATACACTGCCCAGAATGAGGAAGTTTATTAGAAAGGTGAAAGAACAAATATGCATGGGCATACTGGGGAGTGGCCAGCAGCATAAACAGCTGGGGGAGGGGAATAGGAGTGGTAGCACCTCCTTCTGTCCTGGTCTCCAGCTGAAGAGCTTGTTTTTCCCAGTGTTGCTGGTGTGTTAGGTTGGAAGGAAAGTGGCTACTCACTTGGCCCCTCACCCTCAGATCACAGGAAAGGAGATGTGTCCCAGGAAGGGTTGTTTGGTGGACAAGTAGGCTAGAACTGCATGGGCAGGGGCTCAGTGACTTCCAGCTCCATGGTCTGAACCTAGCTACCTGCTTTGTCCCATGACTTTTTCAACACCCTACCCTTGAGTTTGTAGGACCTGGGATGTGCTCCTAACAAATATAAAACAGAAAACTATGGGATACAGTTCAGCAAATAATTAAACATTGTTACAGCCAAATGGGCCGAGCAGCTAGAACACTACTTGGGAGGTCTGCATCCATATTCAAGTGCCTGGACTCTAGACTAAGTTAAGGTTCCCATTCCATCTTCCTGCTCATGTGTGCCCTGGAAGGCATCAGGTGATGGCTCAAATACTTGAGTTCTTTTCACTCCCTTGGGAGACCAGGATGGAGCTCCAAGTTCTGGGCATCAGCCTGGCCCAGCCATGGCTGTTGTGAGCATTTGGGGAGTGAAGCAGAAGATGGAAGATTCTCTCTCTCTCTCTCTCTCTCTGTCTCTCTTTCACTCTCTGCTTCTGCCTCTGTACATTTGCCTTTCAAATTAATAAATATTTTTTAAAAATTAAAAATAAATATCAAGCTATTTCCTTAATTTCCTTATAACCAAAAAAAGATTTATTGATTTGAAAGGCAAAGTCTGTGGCAGGGAGTGGGAGGAGAGAGACAGAGACAGAGACAGAGAGAGACTCCTCCATCTACTGCTTCACCTCCCAAATGACCAGAACAAACAAGCTGGGCCAGGCCAGAGGCAGGAACTTCTTCTGGGTTTCCCATGTAGGTGGCAGGGGCCCAAGTACTTGAGACAACCTTCATGTCTTTCCCAGATGCATTAGCGGGGAGCTGGATTGGAAGTAGAGCAGCTGGAACATGAACTGACTCCAATATGGAGTGTGGGTGTTCCAAGTGGTGACTTAACCTGCTACACCACAAAAGAGAACTGCCACCCAAATTTTTAAACATTGAATTATCAAGTAGTCCATCTAGGTATATATACATCTAGGTGTATATATATCTAGGTATATGACTCCAAGAATTGGAAACAGGGTGGGTGTTGTGGTGCAGCCAATTAAACTGCCACTTGGGAGGTCCACATCCCATACTGGAGTGTCTGGTTCCAGTCTTGGTTAATTTGCTTTCAATTCAGCTTCCTGCTAATACTCATGGGAAGGCAACAGATTTTGGCTCCAGTTTTTGGGCCTCTGTCAACTATGTGGGAGACCTAGATGGAGCGCAGGGCTCCTGGCTTTATCCTGGCCTGCCTTCACTGCTGTGGCCATCTGGGGAGTGAGGCAGAGCTCTCTCTCAGTCACGGTGTCTTTCAAATACATGAGTACATACATAATAAAAGAATTGAAGACAGGGTCTCAAGGAGTAATTTGTACCCATGTTCACAGCAGCATTATTCACATTACCCCAATATGCCAACAACCCATGGGACCATCAAAAGAAAGTGAGTGTGGGAAAACAATGTGGTCCAACTGAACCACGGAGTATTATTCAGCCTTTTAAAGGCAGGATATTCTGACACTTGCTACTGCAGGCATGAACCCTGAGGACTGGATAATACAAGGCAGCCACAGAAAGACAAACACCAAGGGCAGGCAGTTAAGATGCCTGTGTACCCTGTCAGAGTTACTGGGTTTCACTCTCAGCTCTGGCTCCTGACTCCAACTTTCTTCTGTTGCAGACAGGGAAGTAGCAGCTGATGGCTCATGAGATTGGGTTCATTCCATGCACATGAGAGGCCTGAATTGAGCTCCCAGCTCCTGGCTTCAGCCCAGTCCAGTACTTGGCATTACAGGCCTGCAAGGAGTGAACCAGCTGATGGGAGCTCTGCCTGTCTCTCTGCCTCTCAAAGAGCAAATATAATGAAATTTTAAAGAGAGCAAATACTGCATAATACTTGAGACAGAGTTGTCCTATTCATTGAGACAGGAGTAGACCTGGGGGTGCCAGAGGCTGGGGAGGGGGATGGGGAGTGTTTCATGTGTAGGAGAGGAGTGGTGGTGATGTGAATGCTCTTCATGCCACTACTGCATACTTAAAAAGGGTTAAAAGAGTAACATTTGTGTTTTGTATTATTAGCATAATTTAAAAGGTAAGAGAATCCCCCCAATATCTATCAATGTAGACCAAAGTTACTCAATTTGACTATAGCTGCCAATACTAGGCTGGACTTGACAGTGACCCCAGACATCACATACCTAAATGGGCCACTGGGGCCAGCAGCTGCCAATCATCCCCCAAGCAGCCAGTGGCCCCTGCACACATCCCAAAACAGGATGGGGGACTATTTGAGTATAACCTGAGAGCCCAGTACATTCATGCTAGAAGGAAGGCTTATCATCCACACGTACCTGGGGATGGATGCATCCAAGCAGGGTTTCCCTGAGCAAGCACATGGCTGGATTTGTCATCCCAGAAACTCCATCCCAAACATCCAGTAACTAACTGTCACAAGGACTTTTCAGAGCCTTCTCCCCAACTTTTTTAGTGGTAACCAGGGCTCAGAATATGGGAGTTACTTGCCCTGTGCTGCACACACCTTGTAGACGTGAAGGCAGGGTTTGTACAGCTCTTGGAAGTCCCAGGGCCTGGTCTCTTTGTTCCTTTTTCTACTTTTTATAGATTGGGGAGATGTTTATGCATATGGTTCTGTAAGTTCTGCTGAATGCACACAGTGTGGCTCTGTCCTCAGAATCCAGATAGAGAAAGGCACCTGAGGCTGGCACTGTGCCCCAGTATGTTATGCCTCTTCTAAAGGAGCTTCTATAGTAAGTCCTTATAAATGGATGCATTCCCTACAGCGTTTCAATGTCAGGTGTCTGTTTTTCTGATGGCTAGCAAATGGTCATGGATGCTAACCAATAAAAGTGTTATTCTGCTGACTACTTGAACCATGTGACAACCGAGAAATGTACTGACCTGACACTGAAATGAGGTTTTGCTCACCTGATCAGCTGCTAAGCACATGAGACACAGGACCTGGTGGTGTGGTCTGGTCTGACGCCTGATCCTAGTTCCTCCTATGAGACCCATTGCCTTCACTCCCTGCCTGTTATTTCTTACTGCCTCCCCACAATCCCTCCTCCCAGACAGGGATCATAACTTCCTCTTGGGCATTTCCAGTGCATGAAGCTATGGGGCCACCTTTCTCCTCTGAATTCAGAGGTCTTCCTCTGGGTCTGGCAGGATACAGCACACCCGCAGAAGGCAGTTCACGATCCTCCTGCAGATCCCCCGGCGGCCCTTGCTCTTGGCAGCTTTAACAGGCGAGGTCCCCGCCTCCTCATCCTGTTGGTTTTCTGGGAGGCTCTCGTTCTCTGCCACTCCCTGGGAACAGCTCCTGTCTGCTAAGTAGCCCTTACTGCTGCTGGAGCTGATAGTGGCTATGGAGGACAAGGAGCTGTTGTAGCTGAGGACTGGCCCAGGAATGTAGGTCCTCCTCCTTATGACAGGGTGGGGACTCTCTGACCTGCGGTCCTCACTGTTGCTGGTGCTGAGAGTGGACACAGAGGACACAGCACTGTTGTACCTGAGGACTGGGTGAGGAGTGTGGATCATCATCATGCCAGGTGGGGAACCGTCCATCCTGCGGGCTCCATGGCAGGCATTTAGCCCTGACGACTGGTCACCTTCGGGCAGCACTGGGGACATGGCGCTGGCTTGCAGACTAGGTGTCAGGGAGGCTGCTTTATGGCTCAGCTGAAAGCCCAGCTCCACCAGGTAGTTTTGGGCCTCAGCATCCTCCGGAGATGCTAGAAGCTCCACTTCAGTGAGCTCAGGTCTTGCTGCTCCACTGAAGCCCTCCTGGGATTTCCCCCAGCTCAGAGCAGGGCACCAGCAGCCATCCTCCTCCTCACGGCCCAGCTGGAAGAGGAGGCCTGAGCGGTATTTCGGACCTTCAGTAACATGCAAAGGACCTGGGAGCCCCATGTACATTTCACTTCCTCCTCCTCTGAGGGAAGCCTTTAGCTGGGCTTGTCCCCACAGGGGGCCGTCCTGTTCTTTGAGGCCCTCCTGAGAGCTCAGGCTCTCCACACTTCCACTGATGTCCTCGTCCTCGGTTGAACTCAGAGACTGTTCGGCTGCATCTTCACTCAGTTTGGGCCCTTTCTGCTCCATGCGGAGCCACTTGTGGCCCATAGCATCTGCCACCGTGGGCCTCTTAGCAGGGTCACAGGTCATCAGCCAGTCCAGCAGCTGCTCCAGTTCTCCGCTTATAGAGGAGGGGATTACGTAAGAGCCAGCCAGGATGGCTTCCTTCAGGCACACAAAGCTGTCCCCTTCAAAGGGCAGCCACCCTTTCACCATGGTGTATAGGAGCACACCCAGGCTCCACACATCAGCCTTGTACCCGTCGAATTCCTTACCTAGGAATTCTTCCGGGGCACAGTATTCGAAGCTGCCACACAATGAATTGAGTTGTTGGCCTTCAGTCAGCCTCTTGCTTAAGCCAAAGTCAGTTAGTTTAATGCACATGTTTCTGTCCACAAGGAGATTTTCTAATTTTATATCTCTGTGGACAATGTGCTGCTTATGGCAGTATTCCACTACTTCTAGGGTCTGACTGAAATAGTAACACGCTTCTCCTTCCTCAAGGTGGCCACGCACCGCCACTAACTTTCCAAGGTCCCCCACGCTAATATACTCCATGAACAGGTAGGCTTTTTCTGCAGTGTAGTCTACCTGCATTAGCTGCACAATGTGAGGGTGATGCAGAGAATTCATAATCTCTGCTTCTACCCTTGCCTGTGGGGATTCAGAGGAATCCCCGTGCCCTCTGGCAATGATCTTCACAGCCAACATGGTCCCACTCTCCATATGGCGGGCCAGCTTCACCTTGCCGAAGCTGCCCTTGCCAAGTGTTCTGAGGACCTCATATCCCCGGAACACCTCCTCCTCTGTGTGGGAGGATCTGTCACCACTCATTGTGGAGGTATCTTTGTATCTAGTGTACTGGGAGTAACACTGGCTAGTCTCCTACAGCACCTACGGTGACCTGGCAATCCAATGAGAAACAAAGGAATAAGTCAATATGCTAATACTACTAACAGGTAACACTACATTTACTATACTACAGACTAATTCTATTCACTATACGCATATTACTAATATAACAAGAAAAAGAGAAAAAGAAAAGATATTTAAATTAAATACACAGAGATAAAAAGAAAAAAATTTAGTTGGGGAGGAAAACTAACAATAAAAAATTTTAAAAATTAAAGCTCTTAAAGAATAAATAGACAAAAAACTGTATATGAACTTCACTGTACTAATCAATAAAACCAATCCTAATTTACTATGTGATATTATGAACACAACAAGAGAAATCAAAAAAGAAATGAGATTTTTAAATACACACAGATAAAACAAAAACTTGAGGGGGAGAAAAGAGGAAAAAAACAGAACAAAATAAACAGCACTGAAAAGAACAGAGAAAAAACAGTATATGAACTACACTAATTATTAAGATTAATTCTATTCACTATGCTAATATTGTGAGCAGACAGTATATATGAATTACAATATACTGCTCAATGATTCAAACAAAATAATCAAGTGACAAAACAAGAACATGGAAAACCATAACAGAAAGTAGAACACCAACTCTTATAACTAAACTTACAATACTAATCCTTCTATGTAAAGAAAATGATTACAGATGAGAAAAAAATTAAAAAGGTGAGATACACAAGAATGAAACAATTAGAAAATGGAAACAGAAAATAAATAGAAGAAATGACAAGAGAAATAAAAAAGAAATGAGATTTTTAAATAAAATACACACAGATAAAAAAGCAAAAATTTGTGGGGGAGAAAAGAGGAAAAACAACAACAACAAAAAAACAAAATAAACAGCACTAAAAGGAACAGACAAAACAACAGGATATGAACTACACTAATTATTAAGATTAATTCTATTCACTATGCTAATATTTTGAATAAACACTATATATGAATTACACTATACTAATCATTAATTCAAACTAAATAATCAAAAGTGACAAAACAAAAACAAATGAATGAAATAAACATGATAATAAATAAATAAATAAAATGACAGAAACAAATGAATAATTCAACTAACAGGTAACACTACATTTACTATACTACAGACTAATTCTATTCACTATATTATATTACTAATATAACAAGAAAAAGAGAAAAAGAAAAGATATTTAAATTAAATACACAGAGATAAAAAGAAAAAAATTGAGCAGGGGGAAGAAAACTAACAATAAAAAATAAAAAAATAAAGCTCTTAAAGAACAAATAGACAAAAAATAACTGTATATGAACTTCACTGTACTAATCAATAAGACCAATTCTAATTCACTATGTGATTTTATGAAAACAACAAGAGAAATCAAAAAACAAATGAAATTTTTAAATAAAATACACACATTAAAAACCAAAATTTGTGGGGAATGGGGAAGAAAAGAGGGAAAACAAAATTTAAAAAAAGAATAAAAGAAACAGCACTAAAAAGGACAAAACTGAAGAGCCAAAGTGACTCTATTTTGTTGTTTTTTTTTTTTTAGTTTTTTTTTTTTGACAGGTAGAGTGGATAGTGAGAGAGAGAGAGACAGAGAGAAAGGTCTTCCTTTTTGCTGTTGGTTCACCCTCATGGCCGCCGCGGCCGGCGCATCTCGCTGATCCGAAGCCAGGAGCCAGGTGCTTCTCCTGGTCTCCCATGGGGTGCAGGGCCCAAGCTCTTGGGCCATCCTCCACTGCACTCCCGGGCCACAGCAGAGAGCTGGCCTGGAAGAGGGGCAACCGGGATAGAATCCGGCACCCCAACCAGACTAGAACCCGGTGTGCCAGCGCCGCAAGGCAGAGGATTAGCCTGTAAAGCCATGGCGCCGGCCATGACTCTATTTTGAAACAATAAAAATCAGCCTCCGTTTCCCATAGCAGACCGGAGTCCTTGTACAAGCAGGCATTCAGGCATTCCGGAGGTATCAAAGCTTAGCAAGGACAGCTAGGCCTCAGCAGACCAAGGGCAGCTCAGTAGAGACTACCAGATGAGGTAACTTCCTGAACCCAAGCCAAATGGAGACCCCCCCACCCTGCCCAATCACAAAAGGCCCCTTACCTTAAGCCCTTCCTGATGTTCTCCCCTTTAAAAGTGTCCCCAAACAAAGACCTGGGCCTTTCCTCCTTCCTCGCTGCGCCGGTTGGTTGGATGAGGTCCCTGTCGCGGCTTGTACCTTTTAATAAAAACCTTGCTTTCGGATTTCACTGTGATTGGGTCACTGCTAAGTTCTTGGGGAATCTACTCATCTAGGCATAACAAAAACAACAGTATATGAAGTACACTAATTATTAAGATTAATTCTATTCACTATGCTAATATTTTGAACAAACACTATATATGAATTACACTTTACTAATCAGTGATTCAAACAAAATAATCAAAAGTGACAAAACAGAAACATGGGAAACTGTAACAGAAAGTAAAACACCAACTCTTATACCTAAACTTACAATACTAATCCTCCTATGTAAAGAAAGTGATTACAGATGAGAAAAAGGTGAGATACACAAGAATTCAAAAATTAGAAAATGAAAATGAAAAAGAAATAGAAGAAATGACAAGAGAAATCAAAAGAGAAATGAGGAGATATTTAAATAAAATAAAAATGCACAGATAAGAAGTAAAAGATTGTGGGGGAAGGGAGAGGACAAAATGAACAGAACAATAAAAGAATAAAATAAACAACACACTAACAAGAAGTAGACAAAAGAGCAAAAACAACAAAATATGGAAAAACACGTAGCTTTGTCCAAGTCTCACTGGTCAGCATCCAACTGCTTCCTGGAAAAAACGGACAAAATCCTCTGCCCAGCCAGGGATTCCAACAGGCAGTTGGAATGACATCACAGTGTTCCTTCCAACGTCAGAAATGGACCAATCACAGCTGGGGATACTCCACGGCAGTTTCCAGAAGTATCTGTCCATTTGATTAAAGGGAAAGTACCCCCAAAAGATCTTTGCTTAGGTTAGTGATAGAAATTGATATATATTTTTCAAAATTAGCACATGTAGAATGTTCCAATTGCCTCCTAAAGTCTATACCCTAAATAGCCTTTCCTTCCTCTTTAACATCTGAGTGATAGGTCCCAACATGATGGGACCACTTCCCTGGCATCATGACACTACCACAAAATGTTCTGTTGCCCATGACAGCTCAGGTGCATTGTTCATATCTGTAGAGCTGAGCGGGAGATGTCTTCCATCATTTCCCCTATGTTCATGCAGAGATTGCTCATCGGAATCCCTGGAGGACCACAAGGCAGTGGGCTGATGTGGTCCAGTGCAGAAGGCAAAAAAAAGCACAAACTGAGGAATCTGTAGCCCGCAAAGCTATGCTTCAAATAGTAGGGAGAAGAGCAAGACATTCCCAGAGATTTCAGTGCTTTTTTTGCTATTGTAACAAGACCTTGTCTTGGTTTGAAAGTTTTCACACTGTAATCAAGGCTGGGGAGAGTAAAATTGAAGACCAGCAGATCCAGTAACTTGAAAGGGCTCACTTTCTGCTTCTATGTTGGTGCCCTCTTCAAAAAACTGATAATGAAAGGGAAGGCTGCTGTTTACCATATGTGTAAGAGTTGAAAGGGAGCATTGTACTCCTTTAAATACACCAGTATGACTGAGTTCAACATGCAAACATTAGGAAAATGATGGCCCCTTTTTGAAGTGTCCTCACAAGGTGGAAGAAGTGAGTGGACCCCTCCAAAGTCCCTGCAGAAAGTCCCTCATCCTGGGTCTGGTGTTGAGGTGCACTGGTTAAGCTGCACTCTGCGATGCCAGCATCCCTCTGCTGCCGGCATCTCTCTATGTGTACTTTAAGGATTCAATAAACTGAGGGGCTAGGGAATGATACAATGAAGTTTGTGGTTTAGGAAAGTTCCTCTTGGGATGTTAATGCAGAACCTATAGGTAAAACCTCTTCAAGACTGGAGCCACTAAGAGGCCCTGAAGTGATAAAGACCTGGAGTCTAGGTCACAGACCCAACTGACTGAACAGAGGGAATGAGAGAGCTGGAAGCCCCCAAGATGACTCTTCTAAAATGACTGAAAAACACAGAAGTGCACCTTAGAGAACTTTCTTTTTGAGAATGAATATTTACGAATATCCATAATGAAGAAGAAACTCAAGAATCTAAATACAAAAAATTATCTGATTATAAAATGGGGAAATAACCTGTACAGATATTCTGAAATCAGGATTCACAAACAACCTACAAGAATATGGAAAAAGATATGTCACTAATCATCAGGGAACTGCAAATCAAAATCAGCATCTCATTCCAGTTAGAACAGTTTGATCAAAAAAATAAAAATAACAAATGCTGGTGAGGGTGTGGGGAAAGGGGATCTCTTCGTAGGAATGGGAATGACTGTCACTATTTTGGAAAATAATGTGGCCAATCCTGAGAAACCCAGAAACGGAACTGCTATATGCTCCAGCTATCCTACTACTGGGCATGTATCTATGAGCTGAAAGTATGTTGAAGAGACTTGTGCACTCATGTTTAGTGTTGTACTATTCACAGTAACCACGATGTAGAATCAGGTGCTCATCAGCTGGAGAATGGATATACCAAATGTGATATACACATGCAAAGGATGTTAAAAGGGAATGAAATTCTATCTTTTGCTGTAACCTGATGGAACTTTCAGGCAATGTGTTCAATTAAATAAGCCTGTCACAGAGAAAGACAAATACCACAATTCTCACTATATGTGGAAGTGGAAAAGTTGGTCACAGATATGTGGGGAATACAACAGTGGTTATCAGAGCCTGGAGAGGGTGCAGGGTGGGAGGGAAGCAGAGGTGAGGGTTAGTGGGTAGAGGGGTGCATCTGAATAGAGGGAATAACTACTAGTGTTCTACAGCACAACAAGGTAACTGTGGATGACCACAGCTGAGTATTTCCAAATAGCTACTAAAACAATTTTCAATGTTCTCAACACAAAAAATGATACAGGTATAAAATATGCCAATAACCTGTGCATGTGTGCAATTGCCTGTGCAATACACATGCACATTATCCTGATCTGATCACTACACTTTTTAGGCATGGTATGAAATTATACTGTATTCTCATAAATATGAAAGTTACTATGTCCATTAAAAATAAAAGTATATTTTAAAAAACCCAGGTAGCCACTGCCTCTACTCTTTATTATTATTATTATTATTATTATTTTATTTCTTTATTTTTTGACAGGCAAAGTGGACAGTGAGAGAGAGAGAGACAGAGAGAAAGGTCTTCCTTTGCCATTGGTTCACCCTCCAATGGCCACCGTGGCCAGCGTGCTGTGGCTGGTGCACCACACTGATCTGAAGGAAGGAGCCAGGTGCTTCTCCTGGTCTCCCATGGGGTGCAGGGCCCAAGCACTTGGGCTATCCTCCACTGCACTCCTGGGCCACAGCAGAGAGCTGGCCTGGAAGAGGGGCAACTGGGACAGAATCCGGCGCCCCGAATGAGACTAGAACACAGTGTGCCAGCACCGCAAGGCAGAGGATTAGCCTATTGAGCCATGGCACCGGCCATTCATGTACTTTTAAGGTGTTTCCTGAGCAACTTGAATGAGGCAGGCATGTTCTAACAGGTAAAGACCATCATTCCCCTCCCCCTCAAGGAGCTGACATTTCACAGCAGATGGAGACAAACAAGAATCCAGTTAGCAGGAACACTAAAGCTATTTCAAACTGTGTGCTATGAAAAACATAAACCAGGGAAATCAGGCCCAACATGTGTTTTGAGTGGGGATGAGCTCCTGAGGCCCAAAGACTCCTCTAGGAAACAATATGGAAGCCCAGGGCCAAACTTGGAGGTCAGGCTCTGGACAGAGGAAAGAGAGGGTGCCAGGGACTAAAGGTGGAAAAGCAACATTGGAGGGTCAAGGCACAGCCCCATTGTCCACTCAGGTGTGGAGTCAGAATCTGGAGAGGGGGGCAACCTCCCAGGGAGATGGACACACTCTACATCTCCACATGGGTCAGAGTAGCACAGAGGTAGATATTTGGTAGATATTTGTTTGATCTGAGGAGTTTTTATTGCACTAATTTACACCTTAATAAAAGGATTAAAGTCATGAGGAATAGGTACTCAAAGCCCCACTGTGATAATATGGCTGGTCTCCTTTCCAGACCACTGCCATAAATTATATTGAGTTCATTTTTCCTCCCATGTTTTATGATTTTAAAACATTACAACCCTGAGATAGCATTGCAGATGAAGTGCTCAAAATGCAAACGCTGGAACAATGGTTAAGATTTTCTTTGGGACACCCTCATTGCATATTGGGGTGCCTGTGTTCAAGTCCTAGCTCTGCTCCTGGTTGCAACTTCCAGCCAACGTTCACTCTGGGATGCAGGAGATAATGGTTTGAATAATGAGGTTCCTGCCACCCTTGGAGGAGACTCAACTAAATTCCCAGCTCCTGGCTTTGGCCTAGCACAGCTTTTGCTGTTGCAGGAATGTGGGGAGTCAACCAGTGGGTGGGAAATCTCTGCTTTTCAAGTAAATAAAAGTAAGTTTTGAATGCAAGTATTAAGTATTATGAAATAAAAATGTAGCGATACCTGAAACTTTGTTAGCACAGATTCCACCAAAACTTCCCCTCCCAATGACCAAAATGGTCCTGCACAAATGTGCATATGTATGTGCCTATGTGTATAGGTGTGCTTAAAACACTTCAATGTCCTCCTCTCTTGCTGTTGTGAAAAAATTTAGTCACTTAAAGGAACAGAAATCTTCCATCTTATAGTTCAGCACACAGGAATCCGAAAGAACTTGGGGAGGCCCAAACCAGGCACAGGCAGAACCGGTTCCCTGTGGAGCCCTGGGGGAAGAGCTGTTTCCTCACCCTTTCCAGCCCTTCCTGCACTTCAAGGCCAGGGCTCCAGCATCTCCTGACTCCAGCTCTGCTTCCACCACCTTCCCTTAGCTCTTCCACCTGCCTCCCCTTTATGAAGGTCCTGTGACCACATGGGGCCCGCTGAGATGATCCAAGGGACGTGCCTATCCCTCTGTCCTTAAGCATGTCTGCAAAGACCCTTCTCCCTGAGAGGTCATTAGCGCAGGTCTGAGGGATCAGGGCCTGCACATCTCTGGGGCCTCTGAAGTTCCCAAACTCACCCCTCTCCAACTGAAGAGCCAAGCGCCTCTCCCCTCCCCCTCTGCCCTTCATTGGCAATGCCATCCCTCACTCAGTTCCTTGGATGGCATGTGGGTGTGAGAGCACAGAAGAAAGCATCTCACAGAACAGCACAAGAAAATTTCAACCCGAAGGATGGCAGGGAATGGTTGGGGGAGCTGGCAACACTGAGAACTGTGCTGGAACAAGCCAGCAAGGACACCCAGGGACAGGACAGCCAAGGAGCTGTCTGGGGAAGAGAGCCATTCAGGGATGGCTACAGATTCAAACTCTGCCTGGCTCCTCTATGAGGCCCTCTCTTAGGCTCGCATTGCTCACTAGGCGGCTGTGTGTCTATGTATAGGAGCTGGGTCAGGATCCAGAGGGCTGGGGTGGGGTGCTTACAGAACAGCATACAGTCTTGAGGGGGAAGCAAAGGGACATGCACCAACAGCTGACACTCAGGAGAAAGCAGAAACTAAGGGCATCTGAGACTGGGCTTGTCTCCCAGCCACTGTCCTGTCTGTTGATGGACAAACAGGAGGAGGAATGGGGGGGGGCACTCATGGCACCTCCAGATAGGAGCTACCTCTCCTATCTTTTCTAAAAGTGTAGCCCACTTGCTGCCATCACGGCAAGGAGAGCAGTGGTGGGAACGCATTCATCACCATCCTGTGGGTGGCTGCAGATGCACAGGGTTCATCTTACGGCCCTGGAGAGCCATGAGGCCAATGTAATTTCTAGGTTTCCCTGCAAGTTCACCAGGGGTGGCACCTACTCCAGGTATTTAACACCCATAAACCCAGGGAAGTGCTGGGAGGGAAGGAAGGAGATAAACCTGGGCATACCCCCTGGCCCCTCAGGAAACATCTGGAGAGCATACTCAGCAAGTTACTTCTCACATCCTAGGAAATAAACAAGACTAGGCAGTTTCCAACATGGCCTTAAATGTAGCATGGAACAACGATGATACTAAGGAGTTTGTAATATCAAATCAATGCCAGTGACCTCAGATACGCCTCCTCTTCCTCTGGCCCTTGAGCATCAGGAAAACTGGGGGCAGGGCCATGTCTGAGGCCAACTGGTCAGACCCCACTGCAAACACTTCTTTTGGTCTGCGTGTTGTGGAAATGCATGCACACAGTTTGTAGATAAAATACGGGTCACTAATTTCAAAGTTGGGTGAGGCTCATGGGAAAGCAGGCAGGACCAGCTGGGGCTGCAGAGCAGCACTGCCTTACAGCAGCTCTCATCAGCAGGCTGCTACAACCTGCTCTCTCTGCTCCCAGGAGGGCCAGAAAAATCTGCCTGATAGAGGCCTTTGGTCTCCATCAAACATAGACAATATTAAATCAAAAGAAAAGACAAAATGGAAGTGATGCAGGTTTCCAAAACAAAATGGGAGAAAAAATTGCTTTGTGAAGGAGAAAATGATTCTAAAACTTTAGAAAAACTGTTGAGGATGTGCAGCCCTCATCAATTCCCTTCTCTTCCGTGACCCCCAGGCCACTGGCCTCTCTGCCTTACACACATATGGCACAGGACACGGAAACTGTCACACCCGCACCCACACTGCTGGCCTTGGGCTGGCTCATACACCATAGGGCCTTCCTGCATGTACTCCATCCAAGCCCCTGGCTGGCCCCTCTGCAGCCTGATATACCTGTGTGCTTTTTCCCCTGCCTACACACAAGACTGAAGTCAGAACAAACGCTTTCTCTCAGCCTCCTCTGCACTGAAGCCTTCCCTCTGAGACCAGGGTTCCCCTTCTAGCACCACCCACCCCTACAACCCAGGGCTGTGCTGCTCAGACTCCCTGCTTTCCACCTCCAGCCATCCTCAGCTCTTCTAGGGATACAGGGACTCCCTGCTGGGTAAATTCCTGAGATCTGAGCTCCCTCCCCTGCTCTCCCTGTGAGATGGCACTGTCCTCCAGCATGGGGAAGCACCCACAGAGACTGCTGCTCCTTGCCACCAGGTTCTTGCTCTCCAGCCTCCATGACCAGACTCTCCTGGTTCTATGCTGGCTTTTCTAGTGATTCATCTTGGCCTCCACAGGGGGTTCCTCCCCTATGCCTGAACAGCTTTTTTTTTAAAGGTCTATATATTTATGTATTTGAAATGGGGAAGAGAGAAGGAGAGGGAGAGGAAGGGGGAGGAGAATGAGGGGGAAGAAGAAGGGAAAGAAGGGGAAGGAAGATCGTTCTCCAAATGGCCACAATGGCCAAGTCTGGGCAGACCAAAGCCAAGAACCAGGAGCCTCACATGATATATCCCTCTCTGGGAACCCTGCTTGCTGTTCACACAAGGAAGCTGCAGCCTTCTCTGAGAGTGAGACTAATAAGTGCCTTGCAGGAGTTACCCTGGCATTTAGCACTCTTGTCTTTGGAATCTCAGCCAGCCCTATTTCAGGAAGGTTTGTGGCTCCCCTGCTGCCATTTTTAGGGTAATTCCAGCTGCAGTTCTCTGAGACAAAATGAGTGTCTAGGATGCCCCCCACAGCAAGGAATAATCCAGACCAAACACCAAAACCAACAAGGCTGGAAACCCTATCCCATTTCACCAAGACTCAGATGTGGAATTGTATCAGCTGAGAATGAAGATTATGATTTTTTTAAAGATGTATTTATCTGAAAGTCAGAGTTACACAGAGAGAGCAGAGGCAGAGAGAGAGAGAGAGAGGTCTTCCATCTGATGGAATTAGGTTTTGAATATTTTCTTTAGCACATTCTGTTGTTCTGTGACCTTGGGAAAATGTTTTGAACTTTCTAGGATTAAAAAAGCATGGGTAGTGAGTTCAAGCTCTCTTATTGCAAACAATTTCTAGGCTGTGAGGCTTTGGAAACATTATGAATGCAATAATACATCAAAAAGATATATACATGATATATATATACACACACAACAACATGTAATGTGATGAAGTGGGTTTTATCACAGGAATGCAAATGTGGTTCAGCATCTATAAAAAATCAATGAAATCACATCAGCAGAATGAAGAACAGAAACATGAACATCTCAATAGATGCAGAGAATGCTTCCATAGAAATATTCAACATCCCTTCATGATAAAAAAAATTCAACTAACGAAGTACAGGAGAAACATAGCTCAAAATTATCAGAGCTATATGATAAACTAATAGCCACTATCATACTGAATGGGAAAAAGCTAAAAACATTTCTTCTGAGTTCTGGAACAAGATAAGGACATCCCATAAACCATTCTTAGTCAATACAGTATCTCAAGGACTCACAAGAATACTCAGGTAAAGAAATACAAGGGATGAAAATTGGGAAGGAGGAAGAAAAAATATGTTTTTTTTTTCAGAAGACATGATTTTAGACAGAAAATCTTCAAACACTGCAGTAAAAATATGTTGGAAGTGATAAACCAATAAGTCACAGGATACAAAATCAATGTACAAAAAAGTTGTATTCTTATACTGCTGGGCCCAGCAGCTGTTGTGACGCCCATGTAGCAAAATGTTACATTGGAAGTCCACGCTGCAGGGACGAGGTGAGAGCTTTTTTGCGGAGCGTTGCCTCAAAGCTGTTCCTGTACAGCCAAAGGTTGTAAAAAACTTTCGGCTTACGCACGTGTCAAGAAGTGAAAGGCCTAATTACTGCTGGTTAATAAGGCAATGTGTCTCAACATTAATAGTGATTTTGTATTTAGTAGTTATGCCACGTAGTGCGTTAGGACAAGTGCACCATGATTAGAAACAAGGGAGCCAAGTAGTGCCAATAAGCATTTCACAAAAATCAACAAAAGACACTTTAGACTTTGGCCCACCAGTCATTAGGGCAATTTACGAGGAGGCATTAAACACTGACAAGAAACAGCACACCCTAGACAAGATAAAACAAAGGGAGCTGAGGTGTTAGCTTTAGAGAGCTGGGGTGTAAATTAGGTTCCGGGTTATCAGAAAGTTTAGGCAGCATAGGGATAAAAAAACTACATTCAATCTTACATAGGTGATATATGGGACTTGGGCTAACAAGCACCACCATCTGATAACTCCCCTGTCCCAGGTTCTCCTAATGAGAGGTTAACTAGTAACCTGACCTTTACCTTTTTCTTAAAAAGTAGGACTGCGAATCATCACCACAATGTCTCCCTGTGTCTCTTGTAAAGTTAATCATGTAACCCCATTAGCCTTAACAAGTTTTTGTAATCTTGGAATTTCTTTTGTCTTCAGCAATGTAAGCTTCCCTATATAAACTCTGGTTTTCCCGCCAATAAACTGCAGGCAGACAGCTGCAGGCAGACAACTGCAGCAACAGCATACTCAAAAAGTGTGTGTGTCTGTCTGTCATTCCCCTCGCCGATCTCTGTTCCTCCTGTGCTTTCGTCCCTCGTTCTCCCTTGGGTCTGGTGACTACGCGAGAGCCGGTCCGCGGCATTATACACCAATAATGACCTCCTGTAAAGGTAAGTTTAAGATCTTTGTAAAAAGTAAGAATGGGAATAGGAGAGGGAAGAGGGAGAAGGGTGGGAGTACGGGCAGGAGGGAGGTTAGGGAGGAAAGTATGACCATGTTCTTGAATCTGTATATTTGAAATACATGAAACTTGTGTATCCTAAATAAAATAAAAAGTATAAAACATGAAAAAAGAATTCACAGCAGCTACAAAAATGTTTAGTAATAAATTTAACCAAATAAGTGAAAGATCACAATAAAATTAAAAAGCACTGATGAAATAAATCATCAAAAACACATGCAAATAGAAAGACATCCCTGTTCGTCAATTAGAAGAATTAATATTAAAATGTCCATATTCCTTAGGAAATCTACAGATTCAATGCAAGTCCTATCAAAATACCAATGACATTCTTTATTCAGTTAGAAAAAAAAATCTAACATTCATATGGAGCCACAGAACACCCAGAGCAGCCAAAGTGATCCTACACAAAAAAAACATATAAAGCTGGGGGCATAACAATACCTGATTTCACAAAGGTATAGTAATTAAAATAGAATGAAACTGGCATGAAGATGGATACAAAGGTCAATGAAAACAGAGAAAAAATACATAAATACAAACATGCATATATAACAGCTGATTTTTATGAAAATCCCATAGTCTTTTCAATAAATGGTGCTGACAACACTAGATATACATATATAGAAGAATGAAATTAAACGTCTACCTTTCGCCACACATAAAAATCAACTCAGATGGATCAAAGACCTAAATCTGAGATCTGAAAATATGAAATTGCTGGAATAAAACATAGAGAGACATCTCTTAAACGAGGTGGGGCAATGACTTTTTGGTTAAGACTGCAGGAGCTAAATAAAAGCTTAAAATGTACCACACTGCCTCATTTATTTATGCTGGTATTTAGGATTCTTCTCTAAATATTAGGCAAGAACCCTCTCAGGCTTATTAATATCGGGGATTTTTAATAAACATGTGGTGATATCAGATGGCACCCCAAATTTTGATACCATATGTGGCATCCCAGATGGTGCTTCTGGGGAACTTGAAAGGGCCACATTTTGATATAATTTTAGGGGCTCATTTCCAATATCATATGGTGACCACGAAGGGACATTTAACATGTGGATTTTAAGATGGGACTGATTTTTTTTTAAAAAAAGATTATAAAATTTTATTGAAGGACATTAGAAACAATTCAACAAAAACAGAGAGCTACATCATTTTCATCAATAGAAAACCATTCTTTTTTTTAAAGATTTATGTATTTATTTGAAAAGCAGAGTTATAGAGAGGCAGAGGCAGAGATAGAAAGAGGGGTCTTCCATTCGCTGGTTCACACCCTAAATGGCCACAATGAGCGAGCTGGGATGATCCAAAGCTAGGAGCCAGGAGCTTCTTCCAGGCCTGCCAAGCAGGTGCAGGGGCCCAAGGACTTAGACCATCTTGTACTGCTTTTCCAGGCCATAGCAGAGAGTGGATCAGAAGTGGAGCAGCCAGGTGGCAAACCAGCACTCACATGGGATGCCGGCACTGCAGTGGCCACAGCACCGGCCCAACCCATACATTATGACAAAGGTTTCAATTCTTCAAACACTTCAAAAAGATTGATTCAAGGCAATTTCAATTTTAAAAATCTCATCAGTGCATTCTGAATAACTTGAAAAGCTTATTTTAAAACTTGCAAAGAGGAGCAGGCATTTGGCACAGCTGTTGAATCACTGCTTGAATTGTCTGCCTTCTATATGGTTTGATTCCCCCACTTCTGATCCAGCTTCCTGCTGATGTACACCCAGGGAGGCAGCACATGATGGCTCAAGTACTTGGGTCCCTGCCCACAATGGAGACCTGAGTGAGTTCCAGACTTCTGGCTTTTGCTCATCCCTGGGTGTTGTGGCAGGTATTTGGAGAATGAGTCAATGAGAAAATCTCTCTCTCTCTCTCTCTCTCACATCTTCTCTATCTTCTCTCTCCCTTTCAAATAAAGTAAAAAAATATTAAAGAATAACACCCAAAAATATCTAAGTCCCTTTTAGAAAAAAAATGTGGTTTTGTAGGGATATTGGGTTCATTTTACTATTGAATCATAAATAGCACTTGTACATAATGTGCTTGTATTTTGTGAATCAAACAGTAATATAAACAATTTTTTTAAAATACAAGATCATAGACTGGGTAGCCTGAAGGACCTGGGTTTGAAGCCTGGCCATGCTGTTTACTTCCTATGACCTTGGAAAGGACAGGTAAACCTTCCAAGCCCAAACCACCTCATCTGCAGGCTAAGAATAAGGACCTTGTCACAGACACTCAGTCATGACCCTTTGTGACTGGCGAAAGTTTTCTGACACTGCACTTGACATAGAGGGTGGGGCCATACTCCCTTCCCTCTTGAGGAGGGGCATAGTGGAAGTGGGTAGCACCCATGAACCCCTGTGCTCTTAATTTGGCCTATCTTCTCTACCAGGTCTCTCAAGAACAGTCGGCTAAACACACTTGCACCTCTAGCATAGTAAATATTCAAGGAGAAACTTAAGAGACACAGCAAAATACATGCAACCTCCTTCAGCCAACTGGAGTTTAACATTCTTTCTCATCCTAAAAGAACACTTTTCAAAAATAAACATTTTCCTACCTAAGAGAATACATCAGCACCAATGGGACTGATTTTTAAGAAATTTTAAAACTAGGCAGCATGGTGGGAGTGGCCTTCCTGTGGCTTCTGACCCTATCTCTCTGCCTGTACCCTCTCCCTCTCCCTCTCTCATCTGGGTTGGTGCTTTCGCTGTGCACCTGTCCATGGGAATACAGGTGTCCAAAGCAACACCCAGGTGGGGATGCACTCACGGCCTTTGTAGGGGAGGGGTGCATGGCTTTCTTCGGCCTTGGCACTGGTCACAAGACAGGGGTACAATGGCCCGGCCTGCAGCCTGAGGTTGCCACAGGCTTAGCGCCAAATCTGGGCACCGCGGGCACCCTGGATCTGGGCTCTCAGCCTCAGGTCCACCAGGAGGCTACCTGCAGGGAGCTGCCCCTCTGGTGGAGACTCATGCTGGCCCTACTCTGCATGAGAGCTTGGGGCTACACTGAGTTCTCCAAGTCTGTTTTGGCCCACAGCGGCTCAGCAGGAGTGCACGCGCATGTGCAGACAGTGTACAGACCCATGCCAAGTTCCCCAAGGCCGGTTCTGCCTGCAGTGGCTCAGTGGGAGCGCAAGTTGTGTGTGTTGACAGCGCAGACCGGTGCGGAGTTTCCCAAGGCCAGTTTGGCCTGCAGTGGCTCAGCAGAGGCATGAGCTAGCTCTGCCTACATGAGCGCTTGATAGCCCACCTGGGTGGCCAGTGCACTGTTCAGAGTGTTAAGGTGGCAGCCAGGACACACTCAAAGAAGGCTGATATTGGTGTGGGAAGAGGAGCCTAGTGTCCTAGTAGACCACGTGTAGTCCTAGTAGAGCCACCCTGCTCTGAGGGAGAAGAGCAGCTCGCTCACACAAAAGACAAGCGAGATTTTTTTCTTTTTCTTTCTCTTTTCTTTTGTTTTGCTAGTAGTTTTCAAAAAAGGAAGGCATTGATGGGGTTTTGTTCGCTGTTTCTGGCTTTAAGGATTTTTGGCGTCATTGCTAGTACGAAGAGAGATAAAACAGATTTCCACGGAGGACAAACTCCTAAGGATTCCAGAGTGGTTGTGGTGAGTTTCAAAGACGATTTACGTGCTTTTCTAAGGTTACATTTTTAACTAGTACCAGCAGCTAAAGTTCAGAAAGATTTTGCTTTGTCCCTGGGCCTTATTGTACAAGACTTTAATTGCTAATTTCAAGTTGGAGAATTGGTCTGGTTGCTTAGAAACACATTAGAGTCAGGGAGGAGGCACTTTAAACATGGCAGATGCTCTACTTCCTGTCATTGAGGGTGGGACTTCTGCCCCAAGATGGCAGCCCAAAATGGGAACTTCCGCACTCACAGGAAGATGGGAAATAGACTCTGCCCCAAGATGGTGGCCCACTATGGGAATGTCCACCCTCACATAAAGTTGAGCAACAGACCCCACCCCAAGATGGCCGTCCACATGGCCCACCACATGCTACATGAATGGCTAATAGAGCTATGTATTTTAAATATTTTCATTATTTTGGTTTGTTATTTTTCATTTCCAGAGCCGTTCTTCATTAGCTATGTATTTTAAATCATATTTTCATTATTTTAGTCTGTTATTTTCATCTTCAGAGCGGATCATCCTTGTCTCTGTTATTTTCACCTCTGAAGTGGGATTAAATCATATTTTCATTATTTTAGTCTGTTATTTTCATCTTCAGAGTGGATCTTCCCTGTCCCCATTTGTTATTTTCATTTAAAGGGGCACCCTACCTATAAATGGTTTTGTTCCAGTTTTGCTTTTGCTAATTAACAACTTATATGTTTCAGAACTTGACTTCCGGGAGCAACTAACCATGTGGGACACAGATGTTGGCAATGACCGAGACTGCTCCAGCTCACAAAACAAATTCATTAGATAGGATTAGACAGAGACTTCCAGACCCTGGATAGGCAGGGCCTGCACTATGCCCCTCATAAGCAGGAAGCAGTTACAGAAAAGATGATTTGATGCTCATCAACTTCCCTTAGGATTAAGGGATGGAGTCTCTGAGGAGGGAATGAAGTAGGCAGGCATACAGGTTAAAAAAAATTAGGTGTGTGAGCTCGAAGACCACACCTTCACCACACCCCTGTGTGACCTCACGCCGTACCTGATACCTTTGCCATACCTCTGTGTGACCTCATACCCTTACCTGGCCACACCTAAGTGCCAATTAGGTTAATTAACCACTCCCCTTTGGAAGTGGGTTAAAAGCCTGGAACATGGTGCATCCGTCCCTTCTTCTTTGCCTAGGCCTGTTGGCCAGGAGGGACCTGGCTGTAGCCCTGCATCTCCAGGGCACGTGGCCTTCGGGCCACCTGCCCTAGGCTTCCTGGCCTAGATGCTCCTCCACGTGGCTGGTTGCTGGTACTCAGTATGAACCCAGATTTACCTCTCTCTCTTAGACAAAGCTCCCACTCTCCTATGAATCTTTCACACTAAATAAAAGCTTAAAATGTACCACACTGCCTCATTTATTTATGCCGGTATTTAGAATTCTTTAAATATTAGGCAAGATCCCTCTCGGGATTATTGATATTGGGGATTTTTTAATAAGCATATGGTGATACCATATGGCACCCCAAATTTCGATACCATATGTGGCATCCCAGATGGTGCTTCTAGGGAACTTGAAAGGGCCACATTTTGATATAATTTTAGGGGGTCATTTCCAATATCAGCAGCACCTGAGTTGCAGCAAGCCATCATGTGGTGCACACAGACTCACCATCCCAGGGCATACAAGGCTCTGGATCACCCAGTGGAGGTACCCATGTCTGAAATGAGCACATGAGATCAATCATGTTTCTTTTTTTTCTTTTTTTTAAAGATTTTTATTTATTTATTTTGACAGGTAGAGTTACAGACAGTGAGAGAGACGGAGAGAAAGGTCTTCTCTCCGTTGGTTCACTCCTCAAATGGCCACCACGGCTCACGCTGCACTGATCCAAAGCCAGGAGCCAGGTGCTTCTTCTTCATCTCCCATGTGGGTGCAGGAGCCCAAGCACTTGGGCCATCCTCCACTGCCCTCCGGGGCCACAGCGGAGATCTGGACTGGAAGAGGAGCAACTGGGACTAGAACACGGTGCCCATATGGGATGCTGGTGCCACAGGCAGAGGATTAACCAAATGAGCCATGGTGCTGGCCCCAATCATATTTCTTATATGCAGCTGCCAGCAACACCGAGCAGGCATCCGTCAGTGTAGGCCCTTCCTTAAGAAGTCTCCTGGGGAGTCTGTGTAGGGACATAGATAGCAGTGATACACCAGTGGGTGAATCAGTGGACTCCTTTAGCAGTGCTAGTCCATAAGTCTACCAGATGTTATTCTAATTCCCATATGGAAAACAACAGATACTTTCTGCAGGTAAGCTTTATCTTTGCCTTCTTCACATGATCTTGTATGTAGAGAACATGCAAGATTCTTTAATAAAACTGGTACAAAAACTGAATTCAGTGAAGCTGTACGATACAAAATAAACACAGAAAAAGCAGTTGCTTTTATATGCAAAACTGAACAACCTTGAAGGAAAATATAGAGAACAGCTGGATTTGTAATAGCATCAACAGGAATGAATTACTTAGGAATAAACTTAACTGAAGAAATAAAATATTTAAACACCAAAAACTATAGTATTAATGAAATGAATTGAAGATGACACAAATAAAAACTTTTTAAGAAGTTAGTACCACACTAAGTGATGTACATATTCAAAGTAATTCTTATAAACACATCAACATTTAATTTTAGCAGAAAATTTTAAACACAACTTAGAATTCATATAGAATGTAAGAGGACCCCAAACAACCAAAATAAGTTTGAAAATGAATTACAAAGTTGGAGGTCTCACATTTCCTGAATTCAATACTCTCTACACATCAACAGCAATCAAAATAGGGTGATATTGATATAAGATCAGATACACAGACCCAAGGCATAGAATAAAGAGAGAACTGGTGGGCATTTGGTCTAGTAGTTAAGATGCTGGTTAAGATTCCCACAATGAAATCCCAGCCTGGGCTCCTGACTGCAGCTCCCTGCCAATGCACATCCCTGGACACAGTGGTGATAGCTCAAATAATTGGGTTCCTGCCACCAACACTGGGAACGTGGATTCTGTTTCTGAGGGCTTCTTATTGTGCAAGCTCAGATTTGGTCATTGCAGGCATCTGGGCAGTAAGTATGCATGCAGGAGCTCTCAGTCCCCACCTCTCCAATTAAAAAAATTAAAATTTAAAAATTCAGTTAATATTATACTCACTAGTAAAATAAAGGAAAGTCAAGATATGATAACCCCATAAATACAAGTTTTGTGGTTTCTTTTTTTTCTAAATCTATCTTATAGGAAAACCATAAACAAATTAGGAATTGAAGAGAACTTCTGGCAGGGAAAGGCCACCCATGGAAAATCTACAAATGCTGGGACTGGGAGCAAGAAACAAATACTGTTACCACTTCTATTCAGCATGGTAATGGAAAACTTTACTAAATAAATCATGAAAAGAAAAAGAAAAAAGTCTTCAGATTTCAAATGGAAACAGTAAAATTGCTTTGCATTGCTCAAGACATAATCCTGCATATAAAAGAAATACTGATGAATTCAGTATATATTCAAAGAAAAATCCAGTAATTTTTCAGGGCATAGAACAGATATAAAAGTAAAAATTGTATTTCTGTACAACAATGAATACTCTGAAAAAACAACAGCATTCAAAATAGCATGGAAAGAAAGAAGAATACAAATACAAATTTTAAGAATACCCTAATACTATACAAAAATACAAAATACAATGGAGATAAACAATTTTTTTTGACAGGCAGAGTGGATAGTGAGAGACAGAGACAGAGAGAAAGGTCTTCCTTTTTGCCATTGGTTCACCCTCCAATGGCCGCTGTGGCCGGCGCATCGCGCTGATCCGGAGCCAGGAGCCAGGTGCTTCTCCTGGTCTCCCATGCGGGTGCAGGGCCCAAGCACTTGGGCCATCCTCCACTGCCTTCCCGGGCCATAGCAGAGAACTGGCCTGGAAGAGGGGCAACTGGGATAGGATCCAGCGCCCCAACCGGGACTAGAACCCGGTGTGCCGGCGCCTCAAGGCAGAGGATTAGCCTGTTAAGCCACGGCGCCGGCGAGATAAACAATTTTTAAATCACTTAATGAATTAAATTATGCATTCTCCAGTAACCATGTAAAAATATGCTTAATATTAGTCACCAGGAAATCACAAATCAAAACCTCAAGAAGATACCACTTCACAGCCAGTAAAATGACTAAGGTTCAGCAAGAGATGAGTGCTGACAGATCTGACTGAGGATCATGAGGACTTCATGCAATTCCACTACAATGGTGCAGACACTTTGAAAAACAGTTTAGTAGTTTCTCAAAGTGTTTTAGATGAAGTTACTGTTATTGACCTGCAATTCTACTCACAGTTTTGCCCCTAAAAATATAAAACCAACATGAACACAAAGGACTACCCCAGCACTATTCATGGAAGCCAAACGGGAAAACATCAAATGTCTATGTATAAGGAGAAAAACGAGTTGTGTTATCTTCACAATTAATTCTATGTGGCAGTCAAAAATGAAGTTAAGAAAAAACATGTCACGAAAGAAACAAACTAAAAAAAAAAACACATACAGAAATTAGAATCAGGGGCCCATCCTGTGGCATAGTGGGTAAAGGCACTGACTGCAGTGCCAACATCCCATAGGGGAGCCGGTTCAAGTCCTGGCTGCTCCACTTCCTATCCAGCTTGCTGCTATGGCCTGGGAAAGCAGTAGAAGAAGGCCTTGAGCCCCTGCACTCGCGTGGGAGACCTGGAAGAAACTCCTGGCTTCAGGTCAGTGCAGCTACAACTGTTGTGGCCAAATAGGGAGTGAACCAGTGGATGGAAGACTTCTCTCTCTGCCTCTCCTTCTCTCTCTGAGTAACCCTGACTTTCAAGTAAAATAAATAAATCTTTAAAAAAAGAAATCAGAATCAAAAGACTAAACACTGTTCTATTGTATGAATCCAATTATACAGACATGTAAGACAAAGCAAATCTCTTAAGAAAAGTTTAAATCACCAGTTGTCTGTGTTGGTGGAGAATGAGGAACTGCATAAAATATCTTTTCATCAATGCAAATATGCTGATTTTATTCTGTGGTGATCACATAACTCTCCAAAGCATGAAATAAACATAAAAACATTTACAGCTGGGCAGACACTCCTGGGTACACCATTCCTGAGAGGAGCCTGAAAACTGCGAATTTCTTGTGGATGACTATAGTTGATATTTTTAAATTTGATTAATCTTTATTGTCCCTGCATACATTCTTCCTTTCTAACTCTACTGTGCTTTTGTGGGACATTAAGCCTTTAAGTATAAAATAAATTAAAAATATGTATCTTCAAAATAAAATATCAAATTTATGAAGAATAAAAATTCATGACTTTTTAGGATTTTTGGTGTGTATATTAAGAATTGTGTACACATCAAAATGTCTGTGTATTGATTCTCAACACCAGTAAAATCTTAACTTTAAAAAAATAGTCTATCATTTGATTTCACATTTTTGTATTGCTCTAATTACATTTTTCTTAACTGAAGGGAACAATCTATAATAAATTTTTACCACCAACTTAAAATAAACCATGGTAGCCTTTCCACTCATCTTGGTAAGACCAATTTCTTCCAGATTATGTTTGTCCCAGTATTAATGAAATGTTTCTAAATACTGCAATATTAGTTGTGATATTAAACATTTTATCACCCCTTAACTTTATACACCAAATAAAATGTTGGTATTTTCATTTTTTGTCAACAGCTGTAATATTTATGGGCTACAGTGTGACTTTTCAATATATGTATACAAATTGAACCGATCAAATGCACATTTATCTTGTGACACCATTTTATGGTTGGAACCCTGAGCTCCTTTCTTCCATTTTCTCATAAAATACATAATAGATTACTGTGAACAACAGTCACCCAATCATATTGTGTGACACCAGGGAATCTGATTAGTCTAACTGGTCGGGCACCATTGTCCATAACATTTTCCCACAGTTTCAAAGGTGAAAACATATATATGTATGTATGTATGTATATATACATATATACATATACACACACACACACACACACATATATATATATATACACACAGAGAGAGAGAGAGAGAGAGACAGAGAGACAGAGAGAGAGATAGGGAGAGAGTGTTGAATGGAAGGCATAGAGAACCAGAGCCACAAAGAGATACCCAAACATCCAGCAGTCCATTGCCCACATACCAACAACACCTAGGGCTGACCTGAGCCAGGAAGAAGCTGGATTCAATACTGGTCTCCAATGTGGTAGCAGGAAACAACTACGTAAGCCATCAGCTTCTGCTGCTGCTGTATCAAACATTATAATTGCAAGATCGGAAAATAACTCAAGGGTCTGTTTACAGATGCTTAAGAAACACAGTGGCACCCTTTCCAAATCTTAAAAAGGAACAAAATCCTTATATTAATTATAACATGGAACCAAAAGTGTGGAACCAGAAGATATTTCACTGGGTGAAATAAGACACAGAAACAGGAACTACTACATGAACACACTTAGATGTGGAATGCATTGAAGTCAAACAACCAGAGAGGAGGATGGTGTTTGTCATGGGCTGGGAGCAAGGAAATGAGGAGATGTCAGTCAAACAATACATATTTACAGTTATGAGATAAAGCTTTGGACATCTAATATATACAGTACAGAAACCACAGTTGACGTACTATATTGTATACATGGGATCTGCTAAGACCAGGAGTCTTTTAAAAACACAACGAAAGTGATAGATTAATTAGCTTTATTGTGCTTATCCTTTTATAGTGTATTATAAGTATGAGGAGACTCCAGAAAGTTTGTGTGGAAATACAATGGAGGTAATGTGAAATTTCAATGAATTTTTAAGTAACCTCATATCAAAACACATGCTGCGATATACTAACATACAATTTATGTTAGTTATACTGCAATAAGCCTGGAAAATAAAACAAGCATAGATTCCTATCTGTAAAATATAAAACAAAATTAAGGAAATTAAGTTTATGTTTTGGGGACCTGAGAGTTTTCAGGGGAAGAAATATTTTTTTAAAACTTCAAAAGTTTTGTATCCTGGAAGGTTAAAGACAGTGGGAAGCCTGTCTAGAGAATATGTAAGACAATATCCAAGTAACAAATTACATGGTTACCCTGCCCCACTCAAACTCACTGCTCAGAAATAGAAAATGAAAGGATGTGCATTTGACAGAAACTGGGAAATGAAAATTGAAATGAGAATTATAAACTAGTACATGCTGTACTGCCATCAACATGCGTACACCCCATTGTGCATATACATAGTTGTGTTTTGTAGATAAGTGCAGAATTAGCCCATTTAAACTATGGAACTGAAAATGCAGGGCCTGCTTCATGAGCATGTCCAGTTGTTCCTGTTCTAAACTCAGGAGAGAAGCCTCATGGTTGAGGATTAACATCCTGCTTGCTGTTGACATTCTTAGTGAATTTAACTAGAATTTGTGTCTTTTAAGCAAAGTCAAACAGGATGGTGGGGTAAGTGCTTGGAACCAAGGCTCAGGCAAAGTGGGATCTCGCACAGCTTCGTTGGGACAGGTCGTGGCCACTGTACTCAGTATCCTGGTCCAGAAAAGCCTTCCCTTGCCCAAGCCTGTCTGGTGACCACTGTGGCCCTTGGCTCAAAACAATAGCTGGGTGTGAGCACATGTTTGGAGAATACATGTGTGTGTGTGTGGGGGAACACCATGGAAGTTTCTCACCTAAACTCAATCTGAATTCCTAGGGTTTCCATATTTAAATGCTTAAAAAGTTTGAAACAAGCCAACATGCCATTCTACACTTTCATCAGTGGACAGATCAACCAAAGAAACAACAGAGCTAATCTACATTACTGACCAACCAAGTGGACCTAATTGATACTGACAGAACATGTCATCTCAAAGCTGAAGAACCCACATTTTTTTTTATCAGTGCATGAAAGTTTCTCTAGGGTGGACTATACTATAGGCCATAAAACAATCTCTCATAAATCAGAGATGAAAATTGAGATGTTACAATGGACACCATGCAGCTGTCAGGAATTACCACAAGCATTCATATGCCAACAAATTGGAAAATCTAGAAAAAATGGATAGATTTCTGGAAACTTAAAATGTACCAAATTTGAGTCATAAATATATAGAAAACCTAAATGACCCAATCACCAAGACAGAGATTCAATCAGTAATAGTGACCCTCCCAACAAAAAAAGCCAACAAAGAAAAGATGACTGCATTGCTGAATTCTACCAAGAAGAACTAATCCCCATATTTCTTTAACTACTTCAAACAACTGCAATGGAGGGAATCCTCTCAAACTTCTTCTATGAGGTCAGCATCACATTAACTCCAAAACCAGAAAATGATACAACAAAGAACCATAGACCAATATCCCTGATGAACATAGATACAAAAATCCTCAACAAAATCCTAGCTAACTGAATCCCAGAACACATCCGAAAGAGCATTCAACCCGACCAAATGGGATTTATCCCTGGTATGCAGGGATCACTCAACATATGCAAATAATGAAGTATAATATACCACATTAACAAATTGAAGAATAAAAACCATACTATTATCACAACAGATGCAAAGCAAGCATTTGATACAATACAGCATCCTTTCATGATTAAGAAAACTAAAGCAAATTGGATATACAAGAAATATAATTCAACACAATCAAGGCAATATAAGACAAACCCACATTCAGCATCATATTGAATGGGGAAAAGCTGGAAGCATTTCCAAGATTCAATATAGTCTGTAAGTTCTAGCTAGAAACATTAGGCAAAAAAAGGAAATCAAAGGGATACAAATTGGAAAGGAGGAAATAAAATTATTCCTGCAGATGATGTTATCCTACATATAGGGGAACCAAAAAACCAGCAAGATTATTGGAACTCATAAGACAGTTTGGCAAAGTTGCAGGATACAAAACCAACACACAAAAAGCAATAACTTTTGTATACACAAAAAATCCCATGGCTGAGAAAGAACTTGTAAGAACAGTCCCTTTGACAATAGCTATAAAAATATTTAAATAGCTTGGGTAACCAAGAATGTGAACGATCTCTACAGAAAAATTGTGGAACATCAAGGAAAGATATAGAAGACCCCACCCCAAATGGAAATATCTTTATGTTCATGGAAGAATTACTATAATCAAAATGTCTACCATGCCCAAAACAATTAAGATTCAATGTGATTCCAATCAAAACACCAAAGACATTCTTCTTAGATCTGGAATAAATGGCCCTAAAACACATATGGAATCACAAGAGACTGCAAATTGCTAAAGCAATACTAAACAACAACAACAAAATAAACCTGAAGGCATCAGAACACCGTTTTCAGTACATATGACATGATACTTACAATCAGAAGACCCTGGTACTTGCACTAGTATAGATGTCTAGACCAATGGAACAGATTAGGGTCCCCAGAAGTTTTTATCCATAACATCTACAACCAATAACCTTTGACAAATAAGCTAAAATCACTATCTGAAGAAAGGACAGTATCTTCAACAAATGATTCTAGAAAAAGTGGATTGCTGCATGCAGAAGTATGAAACCAGACCCATCATACCATACACCTGATGCAAACATCCACTCACAATGGATCAGAGATCTAAAACTAAGACTGGAAATCATCAAATTATTAGAGGGATAAATAAGGGAGACTGTAAGACATTGGCCAAGGCAAAAACATCTTGGAAAAAACCTCAGAAACACAGGCAATAAAGGCAAAAAAGGACAAATGGGTTTACATCAAGCCAAGAAGTTTCTGCACTGCAATGGAAATACTCAACAAAGTAAAGAGGTAACCTACAGAATGGGCGACAATATTTGCAAACTATACGCCTGATAAAGGATTAATATTGAGCTCAAGAAAACCAACAATAAGACAAGCAATCCAGTTAAGAAATGAGCTAAGGATAGGAACAGGCATGTTTCAAAGGATGAGATACAAATGGCAATAGACAGAGGAAAAAATGCTCAAGATCACTGGCCATGAGGGAAATACAAATAAAAAACCACAATGAGGTTTCACCTCACCCCAATTAGAATTGCTATCATAAAAATATCAAAAAATGCTGGTGAGGATGTAGGGGAAAAGGCACCCTAATATATTGTTGGTGGGAATGTAACGTAGTACAATCATCATGGAAGACAGTATGGAGATTCCTCAGAAATCTGAAAATAGACCTACCATATGACCCAGCTATCCTACTCCTGGGAATTAACTCAAAAGAAATGAAATCAGCATATGAAAGATGCTGTAACCTGATGTTTATTGCAGCTCAACTAACAATAGGTAAGATAGGAAATCAACTCAAATATCCAACAACTGATGACTAGATATTGTGGTGTATATGCATAATAAAATACTACCTACCCATAAAAAAGAATGAAATCCAGTCTTTCACAATAAAATGGATGCAACTGCAGACCATTATGCTTACTGAAAATAGCCAGTCCCAAAATGACAAATATGTTTTCCCTGATTTGTGGTAACTAACATAATCCAAAGGAACATGATGTCTATGAGCAAAACTGGCATTCTGAGATTTGATTATTGTTTATAGCCCTTGTCTATACTCTGGAGGAATAGTTTTTCTACTTACTACTTGTGGAATTCTTCATAATCACAAGCTTAACCCTCCACTAAGTAAAGTAAATTTAAAGTATTTCATTGCAAAAATTAAAAGAAAAAAAGGAAGGAGGAGCAGGGGGGGAGTGAGGGAGAGAGGAAGGATGTAGTGGGAAGTATCATTATGTTCTTGTAAGTGTGTATATGAAGTACATGAAATTTGTTCCCTTGATATAACTAAAATTTTTTAAATGCAACATTATACAGAGAGAGAGAATGGGGAGGAAAAAAGAGAAATATCTCTTCCATCTGCTGTTTCATCCTCAAAATAGCCTCAATAACCAGGGATGGGCCAGGCTGAAGCCATGTGGGTGTAAGTGGTCCAAGTGTGTGTGCCATTCTCCACTGCCTTCAGCGTGCATGTGCAGGGGCTGGATTGCAAGTAGAGCAATTAGGACTTGAACTGGCACTCATATGGGATGCCAGCATGGGCAGCAGCTTAACCTTCTCTGTCTCAATGCCAGTCCTTCAAAATTAAAACAAGCAAACAGAAGAAAGCAACAAGGTACAAACAAAAGACTCATGAGAATGAAATAATAATGATACAAATAATATAAATAATAGTAAAGAACAGTAATAACACAAATCACTGTCCCATAAAATTCCTCAGAGTTCCACTGAAGCCTCATGGGGTTGTACTGCTGTTAACCCCATGGACCCATTGGGGACACTGAGGCATGGAAAATAAATTAGTCACTCAGTACAGGGCATAGTCTGGAGCCAACCCGGAACCTCCAGCTGCACCTTCCAGCTCCACTATGAAACACAGATAGGAAAATGGGGCTCATGGCAGGGTGCTCTGCTTGGAGAATCCAGAAAGCAGGTGCATTCATACAGCATATGTGTGTACCCGCAGCAACTGGTGCTAACTGTGCAGAAGGTGCAAGGGACTTTTACTCCACATACTTCTGGGCCATTTGCATTGGTCACAATGAGGCCACAGCCATTTGTTATTTAAGCCATTAAAAAAAAACAGGAAGACAAATTATCTACAAATACTTCCAAAAGCATTTTCTAAAGAGCTACTAGGAATAATAAATCATTTTAGCAAGACCATGAAGAGTAGAAGGGTAATGTAAAAATATCAATTGCAGAGCCAGCACTATGGCCCATCAGGTAAAACCATCACCTGCAGTGCTGGCACCCAACATGGGCACCTGCTCGAGTCCTGGATGCTCCACTTCTGATCCTATTCTCTGCTATGATTTGGGAAAGCAGTGGAAGATGGACCAAGTCCTTGGGCCCCTGCACCTCCCTGTAAGACCCAGAAGAAACTCCTGGTTCCTGGTTTCTGATTTGCTCAGCTGTGGCCACTGCAGCAATCTGGGGAGTGAACCTGGAAGACCTCTATTTGTCTCTTTTTCCCTCTGCCTCTACCTCTAGCTCTGCCTTTCAAATAAATAAAATATCTAAAAAAACAATTACTTATTAGAAAATCAAGTGTATACTACCATCAGTGAAAAGTACCTCTAGCTCTGCCTTTCAAATAAATAAAATATCTAAAAAAGTACTTATTAGAAAATCAATTGTATACTACCATCAGTGCACAGGTAGATACTGATATAAAAATTAAAATAGCATAATAAAATGAAAACTCATAACTCTATGAATAAAATACAAAATACTTTGGCTGAAGATTAAAATGCTGATGAAGGAAACTAAAGAAGATCTAAGTAAATTCGCCGTGCTTAGCATTGGAAGGTTGAATATTATTAAGATACCACATCTTGTAAAATGGTTCTATAGGTTTAAGATACTCTAAATAAAAATTCCAGCAAGAGGTTTTTGAGCAAAAAACAAACCTGACTGTAATCAGGAAAACCTCATACAATTGACTATCGTGTCCACAATGTTAACAATGAACTGGGTGAAATCACAATACTGCGTCTCAAGACTTACAATAAACCTACAATAACCAAGATGGTTTGGGATTCGTGAAAGAACAGAAGATACACATTTCAATGGAGTATGATTGTGAGTCCAAAAACAAACCTCATGCCAAAATACATAAACAACAATTGTTAAACTACAAAGAGAAATAAACGAATGCACTATCACACTCACAGACATAAAAACATCTCTTTCGTTAACAGATCTGCAGTTAGACAAGCACCTAAATCAACCATGTGCCAAATGGATCCTTAGAGGATGCTCCGTTCACAGCAACAGAACACGACACACTTCTCAGACCCACACGGCACATCCACTCTGACCACGTTTGTAGGTGTAGAGCAGACCTCAACTCCTAAGGAAGAGGTGCCACACAATGTAAGCTCTCAGATCACAATGCAACTACCTGAGAAGTCAGTACAAAAAAGCTGGAAAATATCAAAAACTTGGAGAAAAATCAACAAACCTCAAAATAACACGTTTATAGATCTCAAATAAAAAATATTTCAAACTAAATTGAAACTGTATCCTGCCAATTTATATGAATGGATGCATATTTTAGAAAAGAAGAACCAAGATCAATGAGCTACACTTTCACCCTAGAAGTGAGAGGAAGAAAAGCAACTTAACCACAAAAAGCAAGGTGAAGAAAATAAATCATGAAAGTTAGAGGTACTAGTTAATGGAACTGTAAAAAGTACAACTGCAGACAAAGATCAACAAAACTGAAATGTGGTTCTTTGAAAACATCAACAAAATTCGTGAACTTCTTATCAGGACCAACCAAGAAAAAAAGGGTGCAAATTACCAATATTAATAATGAAACGGTGACACCATGACCCCATGATCAAGATAATGTAAAGGAAGAATACGAACAACTCTAGGACCAAAAATTTCATAAGATAAATGAACTGTGTGAATTCCTTGAAAAGTAGAATATGCCAAAATTCACACAAAGAGAAACAAAAAACTTCAATGCTTCCATAATTACTAAATGTTATAATTTATAACTACAGAAACATAAAGTATAATGAAAATTATTAAATATATATTAGTGATTAAATTCACACATCCTGTTTTTGTTCAGCTAAAAAGAAGCAGTGGGCAGAAAAGTACTTACAGGGACCTGCCTTGTGGCATGGCAGGTTGTGACACTGCCTGGAACAATGTCATTCCATATAGAGGCCAACTGGATTCCTGCCTGTTACACTTTTTTTTAAAGACTTACTTATTCATTATTAAAGACTTACTTATTAAAGACTTACTTATTCCTTAGGAACCAAAGTTGAATCCTGAGCTGTAGACTTCCACAGGGGCCAAAGAAGAGGACCGCGTCCAGATATTTCCACAAGCCAAAGGAAACAAAACCGCCGCCTCCCGCCGCAGCCTCTCCTGATCCCGGCCTGACCCTGGGGGCGCTGGGTCTCCCCCAGGCTTGGCCTGCAGCATCAGCCAGCAGCATGGAGGACAGCACCTCAGGGCTTGCGCAGGCCCTGGACAGGTGAGAACGGGCACGGACTCCCACCTGAGCACTGCAGGGCAGAAGAGGCTGCCTGTGCGGTTGCACTTCCAGGTCACAGCGTCAGCGCAGGCGCACTCCTCATGGGAGGCCGCCATGGTGCTGGCGGACACCTATGTGCGTTGCCTCATCCAACGTCAATGCCGCCGGGCCACTTCCAGGCCCACTGCTCCAGGCTTTGACCCAGGGACACAGCCACTGTTGGCCCAGGTACTCTGGACTCTTCCTGCTTCTGTCGTGGGAATCCTGACTGGAGCCCCTGCTTCCTGGCTTCTGCCTGGCTCAGGCTAGCCATTGAAGCCTTTTGGGGAGAGAAGCAGTGCAGGGGGCATCGTGAGCTCTTTCTCTCTCTCTCTCTCTGAGTGATTGTCCATCTGGGGGTTCGCCCCACAGGTGGCTACAAAGGCCAGGACTGGGCCAGTCCAAAGCAGAAGCCAGGGACTTTATGCAATACTCCATTGTGGGTTCAGGGGCCTAAGTCTTGGGCTGCCTCCCTCTGCTTTCCTAGGCATGGGCTTCACACTGGCCCAATCCTGGCTGTGGCAGGAATTCCTAAGGGAAACCATGCATGCAAGATTTCTTTATCTTTGTTTCTTAGTCTATCAAATAAACAAATAAACTAAAAACAATAAATCTGTCAGAAAAACGAAAAGTGAGTGGGATTGAGACAGGTGAATCTTGTCTTCTCAGATCCTAGAAGTTATTCATTAGTATCCAGGAATTTCGTAATAGTAAAGATCAGCAGTTTTCTTGGAAATTGCAGATGCTTGCCTTTTCATAAATCACTACCTCAACAAGGAATGCCAGCTGGGGTTCAAGACCAACTGGACACTTGCTGTTTTTGTTTTTGTTTTTACTTGTTTGTTTTCACATTCTTGAAAGGCAGAGTGACAGAAAATGTGAGAACAAGACAGGAAAAAAAATCAGAGATAGAAGGAGAGAGGGAGAAACTTTGGCTCAGTGATTCCTCTCCAAAGGACCACAGTAGCCAGAATTGGGATTAAGTACAGTCAGGAGCTCACCTGGGTGGCCCTACAGGCAAAGATTTCCCCACAGCTGCTGGGCCTTGCCCCCAGAAGCAGGTGCCACCCTGAGCCTCCAAGGGGCCCAGGCTCCGCCATGGTCCCCCACAGGTTCCAACCAGTGCCCTGCACCCAAGGGCTGGGCCATAGCCCGTGTCCTCCTTAGCCCAGGGTGCTGGCTTATGCTAGGGGGCATCCATGAATCCTGAGGCTGGGTTGGGTGGGGAGTGGCACAGGCCTCCAGCACCGGCCAGGATGGGCTCCACAGTGCTGGAGTGCAGGCTGCCTGTGTGAGAGAGGGCTCCCCACCACAGCTGCCTCCACTGCTCTGCTCTGGTCTCCAACCAGCTTTCTATCCCATGAGCAGGACGGAGGGGCACCAAGAAGCCTGGGGCTCAGCTGCCCAGGAGGTCAGGGCTGGCTGGAGAGGAGGAAGAGGAGGGGTGCACTGGAGCAAGGAGCCAGGATCTCAGTGTTTCCCACAGAGTGGAAGGGCCCAAGCATTTGAGCCATCACCTGTGGTTCACCTAGCAAGAAGCTGGGGCTGGGGCTCCAGCCCGGATGCCTCAGTATGAGGTGCGGGCACCCCAAATGGCATCAGCAGATGCCCACCACTTGCTAAGTAGCTTAGCAAGAGGCTGGCTCAGCCACTTGCTCAAGGCCATTTGCATCACAGAACAGGCTGACCGAGGACACACCTGCAGCCATGGCACTTGCTGTTTCCAGGTTCCTCCCATGCCAGGAGGAGGCAAGCAGGGGTCTTAGCCTTGTCCTGCTCCTGAGGTCTGCAGCTGTCTCCCGTCCTACTGACACCAAGCAGCACCAGGGGCAGGGGGCTGCGTACCCATGCCCCTCTGTGGCCAAGGTCACTGCTGGGCCTCTGCCCCACAGGTCAGGGGTGAACAGTCCCCGTGGACGATTCTGGTCAGGTGACCAGGAGGCTGCTGCAGGCCCGCGGGGGGGGGTGTGTGCTGGCCAACAAGGAGACACTATTCTGTCACACTCAAGCCAAGGCTGAAAGGACAGAACAGGAAGAGCCCCTGTCTCCCCTTGACCAAGGCCTGTCTAGATGTGAAAGCACCAGAGGCTGACATGTCTGGGCCCAGAGTTTGAGGAATCCACAGTGCAACCAAAAGGGTCCCAGCCAGACTTCCTGTCCCACTTCCGGGCTGGGCTGCTTCTGCTTGCACCACCCGAGGAGCTGGCCAAGAGCCGTGGGGCAGGATTGGGATGGGACTGCCCCATGGGACCCCAGCAGGGTGGGCTGCATCTCACCCTGGCAGGACACCAGCCCTGCTAGGGCCAGGCTGCTGGAACCCGGGTCTCCTGCCACCTCTTCCAGTATCTGCCCTCACTTCCCAGGGGTCTTGCTGGGGTGGGGTGCTTGCCCTGGACTCCACATCCATCCAGTGCCCGCCACCCTGTCCACCTGGGTGTCTGACACTCCTCCAGATGTCCCCAGCATGGGGGCTTCCTGGCCTCCAGCCACCCCTCGTAGTGTAGCCCAGCCCAGAGCCAGGTGTACCCCAGCATCCCCCACCTTGCCCACCGTCTCACGCTGTCTCAGTGCCCAGCACAGCAGGGACAGTCATGGCGGACAGAGAAGGCTGTTCTCTGCCCTCAGCCACCTGCAGCCTAGTCCCAGACACCAAGAGAAGATGCTGAGCTGGGACACTTTGGCCCCTCCCAAGGATCCAGTAGAGGCCTGGCCCCCAGTCATATGGTGAGTCACCTCTGTGGGGTGCCACCCTGACCAGGTGTGGCCAAGGACTGGCAGGGGCTGCAAGCAGCCGCATACCAGCCTCCCTGGGCCCCTTGCTCTGTGCTGGGCACTCAGGCATCTGCCTCTGTCTCTGCTGAGCTCAGCCTCTGTCTAAGCCACGTCCACTCCAAAGGCCAGGTCTGTTCGGGATGCCTGGGGAACAGCAAGTGCCAAGGCCCTGAGGTAGGAACAAGCTGAGAAGAGAGGTGCAGAGGGGCTGTGTGGAGCAGGGCACAGGCCCACAGGGTTCAGGAGCAGGGGGAGGGGTGCAGTCAGTGTGGGTGCCCCCTTGACCATGGAGGGGCATTGGCCCTGTGGCCAGGTGTGGCCCTAGCCGAGGTGGCTGGGTCGCCTCTGGAGCTGCTGCCCATCTCCTCCTCTCAGCTCTCAGCGCCCTCTGCCTGGCACCATCCTTGTCCCTCAGGCTGAGCCAGGGTACCCCTTGGGCAAAGCAGGCCTGGTATTGGGATTTTGGCAATGGTAGATCACTTTTTACCTTGAAAAAACCCAGCAGTCACAAAACCAAAATGAGGCATAGAGCAAGGACTAGAAACAGCAGGAATTGGGGCAGGGGACAGCACTGTAGCATAGCAGTAAAACCACTGCCTGCATGCCAACATCCCATGTGGGCATTAGTATAAATCCCAGCTGCTCGCTTCCGATCCAGCCCCCTGCGAATGTACCTGGGGAAGCAGGAGACCTGGATGGAGCGCCAGGCTCCTGGCTCTGGCCTGACCTGGCCCAGCCCTGGCTGTTGTGGCCACTTGGGGAGTGAGCCAGAGGACAGAGATTCTCTTAAGTAAGAAAATGTAAGAATCCCGGTTGCCTCTCTTCCAGGCCAGCTCTCTGCTGTGGCCGGGGAGTGCAGTGGAGGATGGCCCAAGTGCTTGGGCCCTGCACCCCATGGGAGACCAGGAGAAGCACCTGGCTCCTGCCATCAGAATGGCGTGGTGCGCCGGCCGCAGCGCGCCTACCGTGGCGGCCATTGGAGGGTGAGCCAACGGCAAAAAGGAAGACCTTTCTCTCTGTCTCCCTCTACTGTCCACTCTGCCTGTCCAAAAAAAAAAAAATAAAAGAAAATGTAAGAATCGAGCACCCCCTCCCCAGCAGCTATGCCAATAGAGGCCTTGGACACCCTCTCTCTTCGAGCCCCTCCCACAAGTCACAATTTTCAGGGAAGAGTACAGGTTTCCTGGAATCTGAGAAACTTCCCCATTGTTGGGGATCCCGGGCCACACTCCCTCGTTCTTGGAAGCTGTGACTTGACCTCAAAGTCCTAAGGCCCTCCTTCCAACTGGATGGAGGTCTCTGCCCTGAGAACCAGAGCCATGTGCTGCACCGTGGCACTGCCTGGGGCTGAAGTCGCCCCTGCTCACTGCCCGTGGCCTCACTGCAGAAGGGGCCGTGTCCTTTCACGAAGGTGTTCGGCCTGGAGCCTAGCGCCAATGGCTCTTGTGGCTTTGCCATCTGGGAGGTCTCCATAGGTGCCGTCAGGCAGCCTGAGTTCTGGAAGGCAGCCGTGCGGGCACGTGTCCTGTTGCCAGTGGTCAGACCCTACCAACCCCGCCTCTGCCTCTGGCCAGCTTCCTGCTCTTGTGCCGGGATGAGGTACGTGGGAGAACCGGATGGAGTTCCTGATTCCCACCTGCGACCCGGCTCAGCCCCAGCTGTTACAGGGATTTGGGGAGTGAACCAGCACCAGTATTTTCCTGTCTGAAAAATCAATTTGACCTATGGAGGCAGAAGGAAAACTCCAATGTCACACAGCCAAGGAGTGGAAAAGCCAGTGTGGTTCTAGAACCTCCCAACACCTAGGGGGACCTCTGGGTGGCTCACCGAGATTAAGACAAGGGAGACCCATGTGGGGGATTTGAGAAATTCAAAGATGACAGGTCCCAGACTGTGACAGCCCCTCCCTCTGGTGGCGTGTATCCTAACTGCTGGCCTAGAACACTGGGGTCTGGTCCCAAACCCTAAGTAAAGCCTCAGTTTGAGGCCGGTGCTGTGGCATAGCAGGTAAAGCTGCCTGCAGTGCCAGAATCCCATGTGGGTGCCAGTTGAATTCCGGCTGCTCCACTTCCAATCCAGCTCTCTGCTGTGGCCTGGGAAAGCAGCGGAAGATGGCCCAAGAGCTTGGGCCCCTGCACCTCTGTGGGAGACCTGAAGAAGTTCCTGGCTTCAGGTCAGCCCAGTCCTGACTGTTGTGGCCATTTGGCGAGTGAACCAGCAGATGAATGACCTGTCTCTGTAACTCTGCCTTTCAAATACATCTAAAAAAAAGAAAGAGAGGGGAGGAAGGAGAGAGAGAGAGGGAGAGAAAGATTTTCAAAACCAGCTTTAGATCTTTAGATTATCGCTGATCCCAAATAAACTTGAATCAGCCTCTCTATCTTCTCTCTCTCTCTCTCCACTTCCATGCTACCCTCCCTCCCTCTCTATAAATTTACAAACTTGCAAAATTAATATAATGGTTTCCTCTATTATTAACACCTTACCATATTATAGGGCATTTGTCATGACTAATGAAACACAATTATAACTCTCTTTAATACTTGGTTTTTCCTTCATTTTTAATAATAATTTTCTATTTCTGGATCCTGTCCAAGATACCACAGTATTTCATGTTACCATGCCTCCTTAAGTACTTTCCCAATAACCATTTCTGATATTGCCCTTGGTTTTAATGCTATTGACACACTTGAGGCATATTGGTCAGGTAGTACATAATGACCCTCAATTTGAGTCTGTTGGTCATGGTTACATTAATGGGCTTCTATTGTGAGGTTTCTGTGAGGTTTTCCCTGATTGTGGCTTGGGAAAGCAGTGGAAGATAGTGTAAGTGTTTGGACACCTGAAATCCACTTGGGAGACCCAGAGGAAGCTCCTGGCTCCTGGCTTCAGATGGGCTCAGCTCCGGCTGCTGTGGCCATTTGAGGAATGAACCATCAGATGGAAGACCTTTCTCTGTCTCTCCCTCTTTCTGTCTGTAATTCTGTCTCTCAAATAAATAAATAAAACCTTCAAAAAAGAAAAAAATGCAAAAAAATGCATAAACAAAATAAAAAAGAGGTATGTTTTTATATGGAAATTCACTATTAACAATGAACACATTGTATTTCTATATCTAGGAGAAAAAACTAATTTTAAATGGTGCTTTAATAATTAGCTATTCATATTTTTAAATAGATTACTTCCTCACAAATGTATAAAAATTAATATCAAGTAGATGAAAGCGTGTAAAAGCAGCAATGGGAAATGTTTAAAATGATTTAATTCTTATGATCTTGGGAAAGGAAGATACAATAAACGGTGTGACTTTTAAGTCCTGGCCGATTTCAAACCCCACTCCTCCTTCTGCTCCTATTTCCCCATGTCTGGAAAAGCTGATGGGAAACTCTGCTGCTCTCCATTCTGGTCTGGGGTGAGGATCAAACTATGGCAGCCTCTACTGTGCCATGACTCCATCCCTAACTGCTGCCATAACCCCAGGACAGTCTCCCTGTACTGACCCCTCAAGCCTCTTGTGGAACAGCTTGGTAAGCCTGCCCTGCCCTCTCCACAAAGCCTCATTATAGAAATAATAAAAGCTTTCATAACCTCGGGTTTGTGTATTGTGTCAGCATCTCAACATCTGAGCCCAAGTTTGGGTTGGGATTGATCCTGTTTTTGTTATGTGATCACAATAGAGTAACTGCTTTAAAAGTTTTATAAACAAAAAAGAACAGGGGCCAGCACCATGGCACACTAGGTTAATCTTCTGCCTGCAGTGCCGGCATCCCATATGGATGCCGGTTCTAGTCCCGGTTGCTCCTCTTCCAGTCCAGCTCTCTACTGTGACCTGGGATAGCAGTAGAAGATGGCCCAAGCCCTTAGGCCCCTGCACCCGCATGAGAGACTGGGAAGAAGCACCTGGCTCCTGGCTTCAGATCAGCACAACTCTGGCCATTGCGGCCATTTGGGGGTGAACCAACAAAAGGAAGACTTTCTCTCTGTCTCTCTCTTTCACTGTCTGTAACTCTACCTGTAAAATAAATAAATCTAAAAAGAGGAAAATATATACTATAAAAATCAGAAATTCTGCTAATTAGGAAGCATCCTGAAGAATGGAAAAGACAAGTTGCATCCTAGGAAAATACATGTGGAGTTTTCATATACCTCATGAAACTACTCAGGTCAATAAATACATTTGATGTACACGTTTTAAAAATCACATATTGCCCACATTATAAATGGGAAAATATTTGGGTAAGTATTTCCCAGATGAGAAAATAGGAAAGGCCATGAAAAGAAAAGGAAAATCCCATCCTCATTAGTGATGCCAGAAATGGTAAATAATCCACACTAAAATATACATTTATGCTCACCATTTTGCATAGTTAAAAATCTGGCAACAACAGATGCATTGTGGGAAAGCAGCTCCTGGACCTACTGGTGGGAAATCAGTGAGCCATTTTGAAAATTATATCTGGGGGCCCCGTGCTGTGGCATAGCAATTAAAACCACAGCGCGCAGTGCCAGCATCTCATATGGGCACTGGTTAGAGTCCCGGCTGCTCCACTTCCAATCCAGCTCTCTGCTATGGCCTGGGAAAGCAGCACAGGATGGCCCAGGTGCTTGGGCCCCTGCACCCTAGTGGGAGACCCAGAGGAGGCTCCTACCTCCTAGCTCCTGGCTGCGGATCGGCCCAGCTCTGACTGTTGTAGGCATTTGGGGAGTGGACCAGCAAATGGAAGATATCTCTCTCTCTCTCTTTTTCCTCCCCCCCACTCCCTCCCTCCCTCTGCTTCTGCCTCTTTGTAACTCTGCCCTTGAAATAAATAAATAAATCTTTAAAAAAAAGAAAATTGCATTTGTATCATTTGGAAAGTTAATTCTAATCCAAATCCTGGTGCAATGCCCTGTCTTTTCTCATTCCTGAGGATGCTACTTTAATGACAACTAGATGTAATTTCTAATCCAGTTGTGCTACATACTTTCACCTGTTTCTTGCTTGCTGGACTTCTACTTATTTTTGTATCTGTTATATATCTATAGCTTTGCATAGAAAATTACAAAGTTGCTCACATTCTTTTATCTAAAAACTACCTTTCTGAAAGTATTTGCACAACAAATAATTATGTTAGAATTACTGAGTCAACTCCCTTCCTTTTTTGACATTTGCTTTTATTAAATGTCATGCAACTTACCTTACTTTTCTGAAGTAGAAGGATTTACTGGGATGGTATATGCAAACTAATAGAGGGTCTAGAACATTTTTTTCTCATTAAATAGGAACTATTTCTAAATTGAAATTTACAAGTAGCTTGAATATTTTATTTTCTCATTATGAGTGGTAACAGGCAGTAATTCGTTCTATTATTTTTATTTTGTTTCCTTATCAACCCTTTGAAACTAAGATTACTATATTAGGCTCATATTTATATAACTCTTGTGGAAGAGAAAGTGTAAATAAAAATCTTTTTCTTTCACATATTTTGGTTTTTATTACAAATGTTCCTTTTTAAAAATAATTTATTGTTTGGGAGGTGGAGAGTCACACATAGAAACAGTCATAGAGAAATCCAGTTCACTCCTTAAATAGCTATAATAAATGGAGCACCCACAGCCAGGAGCTGGGGACCCCCACAAGGAGAAGAAACTCAATTGCTGCCTCCCAGGGTCTGCACCAGCAGGAAGCTGGAATCAGAGTAGAGACCAGGAATCCAACCCAGGTGTTCTGATGAAGGACATGACTTCCTAAAATGTAGGCCAGGTGCCTGCCACAAGAATCATCAGTAATAATTAAATTGGACTTTTGGACTTTGAATTTTGTTTTTGAAAAGCATTTTGTATTGTGAAATGTAAAATAAACTGTGTTAAGTATGGATATCATAACTATACCATGAGTTGAATTGTGTCTTATATCATGCAAATCCAAGGGATATTTTTGTTTTGTCTGCTACATTTGACTATATATATTTCATAATCACCAGTCCTTCCAGAGTGCCAAGATTCTTAGTTTTACAACAGATTGAACAGTGGAGATCTACTTGTAATTAATGCAAATCATGAATCCACTGAAGACACTTCAGAAGCTATTTTCAACTTATCCATAATTATCACCCCTTGATTTGTTTTGTAAGGTAACTGTATAGGCAGAGAACTGGACAGAAGAGGAGCGACCAGGACAGAATCCAGTGCCCCGATCGGGACTAGAACCCAGTGTGCCAGTGCTGCAGGCAGAGGATTAGCCTATTGAGCTGCAGCACTGGCTGATATGTTTGATTTCAATTCTCAGTCATTGGTGGAAAATTTCTTAATTTATGAAGCTTGCACTTCCAAATCAAACAGACAGTGAAATATAAAGAACAGAAAAAAAGCAAGTAATGACAGAGAAATTATTGATAAGTATAACATTCTCTCCATTTTGTAGGCAAGGTGTTCATATGATCAATCAAAACTTGTGCATTCATGTGCAGAGATGGTTAGATGATAATATCTGTTGGAAAATGTACTAAAAGTCCTACCCAACTAAATATTGGGGGTAACAAAATTTTTATAGGAAGATATAGTCCCCTTGATTAATGTCTGTGTGATTTATCTCTCTGAACATTTGTTGAACCAAGTCCTATTGGCAGCCCATTCTTGATGAGATGAGCATGATAAGATCAGCAGTCTTGTGGATGTGCTTTATTTTCTTATCTGTTTGCAAGCACAATCCCAAGCTGGAGTTTAGAATGCCTTCATTTTTGTTAATCCAGTGTTTTGACATATAATTGAGAGAGCACAGAATATTACAATTTGGATTCATTGCTTCTACACTACTTTCTCCTTCTAGTGTGCACTCAGTCTGGAAACCTCGATAATTCAGTAAACCAGATCTGCTATGAGCAGCTTCACTGATGGATGGCACTCCCAACCACCTTTTGGGATCCACCAGTGCATTTGTGTAGAGGTCACACTTCCCAGGCAGTAACTGGCATTTGTGGGTGCACTAGTGAAGAACATTCACTGTGACAATAGACTTTTCAATTAGGCTACATTGGTTCAAACACTCCTGAGTTATCTTGCCAAAATAACGAAATGCTGTTTTTCCTCAAGTTATCTCTCCCAGCTCAAGTCTTTTTATGCTTACTTCCTCCTGTCTTAAAATTGGTCTTCACAGGATGTTTCCATTAAGGCAATTCAGCAATATTACATTTCTGGAGGATAAACCCAATTACCTACTTGAATTACATTATGAATAAGTATATTTGAATTCCTGGAAAAAGCTATGGAAATATTATGCAGAATTTAAAACATCTAAGTGCCTAGCCTCTCAAGTCTTCTGCACCTACTTTTCATGACTACATATGTTGCTTGTATTCTTTTGTCTCTGGTTTCTTTCTAGCCACAGCCACTGATACTTATCAAGTTTCTACCTTCTATGGTACTCTTCTTGGTAATAGGATTAGAAAGACTAATAAGGTATGACAATACCAATTGATTAGTGGAGTGCAGTAGAAAGCCATGTGAGATATATGTTCATGGCTATTCTATTCCAGTAGTTCCAGTAGTGGAGGTCTGTACATGATAATGCTATTGGAATCAACAGATTGTAATACAAACCTAACTTACAGTTTTTAGTAAATAATTTAAAGCCATTTTCATGAGCATCAAAATATATATCCATGAGTCCAGAATTTTTATTGTCATTCAGATTAAACACTTTGTAATGTCTATTTGGATACCTTTTTTGATGATGGATTAATGAAAGTTTTGTGTAACTTCCATACAACCATCTTTTTTTACTAGTTATCAATTTTTTAATATTTTTCCAAATAATTTATTTGCTGTGAGAGATTAGACTCTGAAATACTAGCATTTTTAAGAATTTTAAAAATAACTTTATTTTATTATCATTTTGTCAGGTAATCTCTAGGCCCTGGAAAATAATGTAAGTTTACTCACTAAGATTAGGTAAGATTTTTCAGTGTTATTGTTCAGATCTCCTGTATCTGTGTAACAGAGATGTACCCTTATTTTAGCAGGGGTCGAAAGACATACAAGACACTCTCTAATAGGATTTTGGATTTATTGATTTATCGTTAATTCATTAGTAAGGTTTGCATATGCTCGTTTTGTTATCATCTGTATTTACCCTTGTTCACTCATCAAATGTTCTTCTTTTGTTAAAGATTTATTTATTTATTTTAAAGGCAGAGTTACAGGAAGAGAGAAACAGTGAGGGGGTAGACAGAGAGGGAGATCAATCACCCACTAGATCACTCGCCAGATGGCGAAACCAGTACCGGGAACAAGAGATTCATTTGGGTCTGTCAGGTGGGTGACAGGGGCACAAACACTTGGGATGCCCTCTATTCTTTTCTCAGGCCATTGGCAGGGAATTGCAGTGGAAATGGAGCAGCCGGGATATTAACTGGCACTCACGTGGGATGCCAGCATTTCAGGCAGTGGCTTCACCTGCTATGCCATGATGTTGGCCCCTGTTCTTCCTTTTAAAAATGGTTAATGGGCTGGCGCTGCAGCTCAATAGACTTATCTTCCGCCTGCGGCGCCAGCACGCTGGGTTCTAGTCCCGGTCAGGACACCGGCTTCTGTCCCAGTTGCCCCTCTTCCAGTCCAGCTCTCTGCTGTGCCCAGGGGTGCAGTGGAGGATGGCCCAGGCCCTTGGGCCCTGCACCCACATGGGAGACCAGGAGGAAGCACCTGGTTCCTGGCTTCGGATCAGCACAGTGCACTGGTCACAGCGCGCTGGCCACGGTGGCCATTGAGGGGTGAATCAATGGAAAAGGAAGACCTTTCTGTCTGTCTGTCTCTCTCACTGTCCACTCAGTCAAAAAATAAAAAAAAAAATGTTTAATGTATTAAAGTCCACTTTTCTAATATTATAACTCTTCTTTATCTCATGCTTGCATAGTAGGCCATATCATATACAATTGTATTGACAAACATCAAATATTGATAATATACCCAATTCAAAAGTTGTGAGAACTCCACAGTGAATATTAAAAAAAAGTTTCACAGGAATTCATATGTACATTCAAAGAATATATTCAAGAACACATTTATGAAAAAGATATACTATATATATTCAAGAGATATACTATCAAAAGGAATATTCACCAGAAGTTTTAAGAGTTCCTCATTGTTCACCAACTAAGGTGATTAATAGAAAATACCATAAAAGCAACAGAATACATTCCACAAAGGGTTTGGTCAAATTTAATAGCCATTAGCATTAAATGACTATGTCATTTAGCATGTGTCCTGTGTCCTATAGCTTGTGTCCTTTAAACTGTGTCCTGTGTCATGTAGCCTGTGTCCTGTGTCCTAAAGCCAGTTTCTTATAGCCTATGGACTATGTCATTTAGCATTTGCCTGTGTCCTGTAGCTTGTGTCCTTTAAACTGTGTCCTGTGTCCTGTGTCTTGTAGCCTGTGTCCTGTGTCCTCTGGCCTGTTTCTTTTAGCCTGTGTCCTGTATCCTGTGTCCTGTGGACTCTGTCCTATGTTGTATAGCCTGTGTCCTGTAGTCTGTGGGCCCTGTCCTATAGCCAGTGTCCTGTGGCCTGTGGCCTTCTTCCTGTATCTCATGTCCTATTTCCTGTATCCTGTGTCCTGTGTCCTGAAGCCAGTTTCTTGTAGCCCATGTCCTATGTTCTGTAGTCTGTGGTGTTTGTCTTGTGCCCAGTGTGGTGTGTCCTGTTGCCTGTGTCCTGTGTCCTACAGCCTGTGTCCTTTAACTTGCGTCCTCTAATCTGTGTCCTGTGTCCTCTGGCCTGTTTCTTTTAGCCTGTGTCCTTTAGCCTTTGTCCTGTAGCCTGTGTCCTGTGTCTAGGGCCTCTGTCCTGTAGCTTGTGTCCTCTTTCCTATAGTCTTTGTCCTGATTCCTGAAGCCAGTTTCTTGTAGCCTGTAGACTATATCATGTAGTCTGTGTCCTGTGTCTTTTGTCCTGAAAAATTTGTTCTGTAGCTGCTGGTGTCCTGTTTCCTGTAGCCTCTGTCCTGTTGCCTGTGTCCTGTGTCCTTTAACCTGTGTTGTGTCCACTGGCCTGTTTCTTTTAGCCTATGCCCTGTGTCCTGTGTCCTGTGTTGTGTAGCCTGTGTCCTGTAGCTTGTCCCTGTGTCCTGTAGGCTGTGTTCTATGTCCTGGGCATGTGTCCTTTAAACTGTTTCCTGGTTTGTGCAATCTGTGTCCTGCATCCAATGGCCTGTTTCTTTTACCCTGTAGCCTGTATCCTATGTTGTGTAGCCTATGTCCTGTATCCCTTAATCTGTGTCCTTTGTCCTGTAGCTTGTGGCCAATGTCTTGTAGCCTGTGGCCTTTGTCCTGTGGCCAGTGTGGTGTGTCCTGTGTCCTGTAGCCTGTGTCCTATATCCTGTATCCTTGTATTTAGCCTGTTCGTGTAGCCTGTGTCCTGATGCCTGTGTCCTGTGTCCAATGGCCTGTCTCTTTTAGCCTGTATCCTATGTTGTGTATCCTGTGTTTTGTAGCCTGTGTCCTGTACCCTGTGTCCTATAGCCTGTGGCCTTTGTCCTTTGGCCAATGTGGTGTGTTCTATGGACTCTGTCCTGTGTCCTATAACCTGTGCCCTGTAGTCATTGTCCTATGTCATGTAACCTGTGTCCTGTGTCCTACATCCTGTGTCCCTTAGCCTCTGTCCTGTAACCTGTGTCCTGTAGTCATTGTCCTATGTGTCCTGTAGCCTGCGTCCTATATCCTGCATCCTCATCCTTTTGCCTATTCATGCAGCTTTTGTCCTGTGACCTGTAGCCTGTGTCCTGTGTCTTGTAGCCTGTATCCTTTAACCTGTGTCCTGTAGTATGTGTCCTGTGTCCACTGGCTGTTTCCTTTTGCCTGTGTCCTGTAGCCTTTGTCCTGTGACTTTTGTCCTATGTTGTGTAGCCTGTATCCTGTAGTTATTGTCCTATGTCATGTAGCATGTGTCCTGTAACCTGTGGCCAGTGTCCTCTGGCCTGTGGCCTCTGTCTTGTAGCTTGTGTCCCCTAGCCTGTTCCTATTTCCTGTAGCCTGTGTCCTGTGTCCTGGGCCTGTGTCCTTTAACCTGTGTCCCGTGTCCACTGAACTGTTTCTTTTAGCCTGTCTCCTGTAACCTTTGTCCTGTGGCCTGTGTCCTATGTTGTGTAGACTGTGTTTTGTAGCCCATGTCCTGAGGCCTATGTCCTGTGTTCTGTAGCCTGTTCCTATGTCCTGTAGCCTGTGGCCCTTGTCCCTTGGCCAGTGTGGTGTGTCCTGTGGCCTCTGTCCTGTAGCCTGTGTCCACGTCCTTTAGCCTGTGTCCTGTAGCCTTTGTCCTGTAGCCTGTGTCCTGTAATCTGTGTCCTGTAACCACTGACCTGTTTCCTTTTGCCTATATCCTGTAGCCTTTGTCCTGTGTTTTGTGGCCTGTGTTGTGTAGTCTATGTCCTGTAGCCTAGGACCTGTGGCCTCTGTCCTGTGTTGTGTAGCCTTTGTCTTATAGTTTTTGTACTGTGTCCTCTAGCCTAGGTCCTATAGCCTGTGTCCTGTAGCCAGTTTCCTGTATCCTGTGTCCTTCAGCCTGTGTTGTGTAACCTCTGTCCTGTAGCCTGTGTTGTGTAGCCTGTGTCCTGTGTTGTATAGCCTGTAGCCTGTGTCCTGTGTCCTATGTCCTGAAGCCTGGATCCTGTGGCCTTTGTCCTGTAGCTGGTGTCCTGTTTTCTGTAGCTCTGTTGTGTTCTGTAGCCTGTGGCTTGTGGCATGTGGCCTCTACTCTGGGTCATGTTGCTCGTGTCCTGTAGTTTGTGTCCTATTTCATTTAGCCTGTGTCCTGTAACTTGTGTCCTGTGTTCTGTAGCCTGTGTCCTGTGGCCTTTGGCTGTAGCTGGTTTCGCATTTCCTGTAGCCTGTGTCCTGGAGATGGTTTCTTGTAGCCTGTGGATTATATCATTTAGCAAGGGTCCTGTGTCCTGTAGCCAGTGTCTGTGTCCTGTGTCTTGTAGCCTAGTCCTGTGGCATTTGTCCTGTTTCCTGTATCCTGTGGCCTATGTCCTATAGCCTGTGTCCTGTTGCCTGTGTCCTTTTTGCCTATTCATGTAGCCTGTGTCCTGTAGTCTGTTTCCTGTTGCCTGTGTCCTGCATCCTGTAGCCTGTTCCTGTGTCCTGTAGCCTGTGTCCTGTGTTTGTAGCCTTTGTCCTTTAACCTGTGTCCTGTAATCTGTGCCCTAGGTCCACTGGCCTGTTTCCTTTTGCCTGTGTCCTTTGGCTTTTTGGCTTTTAGCTTTTGTCCTGTGGCCTCTGTCCTGTGTCATGTAACCTATGTCCTCTAGCCTCTCCCTGTGTCCTGTAGCCTGTGTCCTGGGCCTGTGCCCTGTAGTCTGTGTCCTCTTTGTCCTGTAGCTGGTGTCTTTTTTTTGTATCCTGTAGCCTATGCCCTGTATCCTGTGTCCTGTGGCCTCTATCCTATTGCCAGTGTTCTGTGTCCTTTCTCCTGTGTCCTATACCCTGTGTCTGATAGCCTGTGTCCTATAGCCTGTGTGTTACGTCTGGCAGTCCTTGTCCTGTGACCTATGTTCTGTGGACTCTCCTGCTGTCAGTGTTTGTGTCCTTTAGCCTGTGTCCTGAGTCCTGTGGCCTCTGTCCTATATCTCATATCCTGTTTCCTGTATCCTGTTTCTTGAAGCTGGTTTCTTGTAGCCTGTGTCCTATGTCCTGTAGCCTGTGGCCTTTGTCCTGTGACTGGTGTGGTGTGTCTTGTGGCCTCTGTACTGTGTCCTGTAGCCTGTATCCTCTTCCTTTAGCCTCTATGTGTAGCCTGTGTCCTGCAGCTTGTGTCCTGTTGCCTGTGTCCTATAGCTGGTGTCTCATAGTCTGTGCCTTGTGTCCTATACCCTGTGTCCTTTAACATGTGTCCTGTGTCAACTGGCCTATTTCTTTTAGACTGTGTCCTGTAGCCTTTGTCCTGTGTCTTTTGTCCTGTGGCCTGTGTTGTGTAGCCTGTGTCCTCTAGCCCGTGTCCTGTAGCCTGTGTCCTTTAGCCAATGGCCTATGTCCTGTAGCCTGTGTCCTGTGTCTCTTAGCCTGGGCCCTGTGCCCTGTAGCCTGTGTCCTGTGACCTATATCCTGTAGCCTGTGTGCTCTGTCCTGCAGCCAATGGTCAGCTGAGCCACTCAGGAAAGGCTGCTTGGCTACTTCCCACAGTCATGAGAAATAAGGCTGGGCTGCCAATCTTCTGCCTTTGATATCTACAGGCAGGGCCACTGAAGCTGGTGGCTCATTTGCTTCTTGGGTACAAAAGTACATGAGCAGTGTCACCTGGCTGCTTTTAGGGAGACAGGCAAATGGGCAGAGTCACCTGACTGCTTTCTGAAGGCCTCTACAAGCCAAGCCACTCAGGATGTGCATCCTAGGTTCTTTCCAGAGCAATGGGAGGGGGAGCGGGGCTAACAGACTGGTTTACAGGGCTGGGTCAGCTGGGCTCTTGGAAGGAAGCCAGAAGAAAGGCTCTCAACAAAGTTTTGTGCAGCAAGAGCCTGATATGAAGAGGGCAAAATGTAAGCTAGGATCTTTCTCTAAGGCCATGCAGCAGTGTGACACTCCTATAGGTCCCCACATTGGGCTCAGCTTCTGTGAGAGCCTCATCATTTTTAGAAAATATTTGCCATATAATTTAATTGAGTCAATAAATGTTTGCATACTAATCAATCAAATCATTCTGAATCTTTAGAAGAAGAAAATGATTTATTTTCTCTTCAAATAAATGCATAAGCGGGACCGGCGCTATGGCGCAGTGGTTAATGCCTTAGCCTAAAGTGCCGGCATCCCATATGGGCACCAGTTCGAGACCAGGCTGCTCTACTTCATGTCCAGCTCTCTGCTATGGCCTGGGAAAAGAAGTAGAAGATGGCCCAAGTTCTAGGGCCCCTGCACCCACATGGGAGACTGGGAAGAAGCTCCTGGCTCCTGGCTTCAGATCAGCACAGCTCTGGCTGTTGTGCCCATCTGGGGATTGAACCATAAGAAGGAAAAACTCTCTCTCTGAATTTAGTCTGATATGTTCTCTAGACTAAATTCATTTAAAAATATATAAGACCTAGAGCCGGTGCTATGGCATAATGGGTAAAGCTGCCACCTGCATTGCTGACATTGTGTATGGGTGCCAAATTGAGTCCTAGCTGCTCTACTTCTAATCGAGCTCTCTGCTGAGGCCTGTGAAAGCAGTAGAAGATAGCCCAAGTCCTTTGGCCCTTGCCCTGTGTGGAAGACCCTAAAGAAGCTTCTGGCTCCTGGCTTCAGATTATCTCAGCTCCAGCTTTTGCAGCCATCTGGGGAGTGAACCATCAGTTGGAAGGCCTCTCTCTCTCTCTCTGCCTCTGCCTCTCTATACTCTGCCTTTCAAATAGATAAATCTTTCTAAAATATGGAGTAAAATATAGGTTTTACTATCTTTTATTTGTCCCTGCTTTTGTTTTTGATCATGATCTACTGTCCACCAAATAAATATATTACATTAACATCATTTATTGGATACATGTGAAACTTTGGGAAAATTAATATATAAAGAGGAAGGAGCTAGTGCTACCTGATGGCTAAGAATTAATAATAATAATAATAATAATAGCAGTTTTCACAGTAGTTTGTAGAATATTTTTCAAAATTGTTAACTAGATTGGAATGCCTAAAATGAGGAAAAGAGAGATGAGACTTAAACTTTTCATACCTATTTATCTAAATATTGCTAATTGATGTAGGTCCATAGCAAGTTATACATTTTGATCAAAACTTATCCATTTCATATTGGTGATTACATTTAGTGCATCTCATTTGTATAAGCATCTCAGTTTCATATTTTGCTGTATTATTTAAGTTAACTTCTGCAATGAAAAATTAAGCACAATAAGCAAAATAAAGTGATCCAGAAACAAACAGAACTGAAATGCTACATAGAAAATTGCTGTGGAATATAATAATGCATATTAGCATAGTAAATGTTCTAAATTAATAAATACAGATATTGTGAATTCTGAAACTTCTTTTAGGTGGTATCCTTATTAATAACCCCTCTAATTATGTTGACAAATGTTTGATTATATAATATGTTTAGATTTTTTTAAAGATTTATTTTTTTATTTGACAGGTAGAGTTACAGACAGTGAGAGAGAGAGACAGAGAGAAAGGTCTTCCTTCAGTTGGTTCACTCCCCAAATAGCTGCAATGGTCGGAGCTGTGCTGATCCAAAGCCAGGATCCAGGTGCTTCCTCCAGGGGCCCAAGCACTTGGGCCATCCTCCACTGCCTTCCCAGGCCACAGTAGAGAGCTGGACTGGAGGAGGAGCAACTGGGATCAGAACCGGTGCCCATATGGGGTGCCGGCGCCGCAGGCTGAGGAGTAATCTAGTGCACCACGGCGCCAGATCCTAGATTTTTAAGCTAATGCTAAACTAGCATCTATAATCTATGTTTTTTAGTTATTTGATTATTTGATTATTTATTTATATTTATTCAGAAGGTACAAAGAGAGGAGACAGAGACTGAGCCAGAGACAGAGAAAGGCAGAGACAAAAATTTTCCATTTGTTGGTTCACTCTTAAAGTGCTTACAACAGCTACAATGGTGCCAAGCCAAAGCCAGGATCCTGGAATTCAATCCAGGTCTCCCATGAGGGTGTAGGAACCCACGTCCTTGAGCCATCACTGCTGTTTCACATGATGTGCATTATGGGAAACTGGAATCAGAACTGGCACTCTGATATGGAACGTGGCATCCCAGCAGCATCTTAACTGCTCTGCCAAACACCTGCCCCTGCAAGCTATGCTGATCTCCAGGCCATTCATAAGTGTTTGTTGTGCACCGCTAACAATGTTTACCAATCCATTTGTGTATGAAATTGACCAGCAAACTCTTCGATGAATTGAACCAAAAAGTTATTCATTCAATTATCTCTCCTAAAGAGGACATATCAGAGTTAATGCTCAGTACCTCAGGATGTGGTTTTATATGGAAATAGGGTCTTTCTAGATGCTATTTTGCTGTAATGAGGCCATTATCATGGTCTCTGATCCTATATGACTATTGTACTTAAAAATAGCCTGGTGTGGTGGTAGGGCGTGTTGTAGCCTAGTAGGTAAAGCTGCTGCCTGCAAGGCAAGCATCCTATATGGGAAACTCTCAGTGTCCTGACTGGTCCAGTTTCCATCCATCTCCCTTCTGATGCCCTGGGAAAAGCAGTGCAGAATGGCCTAGGTGCTACCAACCACATAGGAGACCTGGGAAACACCTGGCTCCTAGCTTCTAGTTTTTGCCTGGCCCAGCCCCGGCTGTTGTAGCCATTTGGGGAGTGAACCAGAGTTGAAAGTTTCTCTCTGTCTCTCACTGTGTAACCCTGACTTTCAAAATAAATAAATAAATCTTTAAAAGACAGTGACAGGGAGGGGATCGAGATGCTGAGAGTGTATGCACAAGAGAGAAATCCATGTGAAGATGAAGACAGAGAGTAAATTGCAAGTGAACACATCCTGCTTAGTAACATGAAAGGTTATATTTAGAAATTTTAGGAGCAAAATCACAGGTGAAATTGTGGAGGAGGCCTAAGGATCTAGCTTAGGAAAAAGAATGTAAATAATTCTTATTATCAGGAATTAGGAAATTCTGACTCTTTGCAGGCAGGTAAATATCAATAGGGAACTCTATGATGTTTGTATAGAGTGGCTTGAGCTTAAAAACCTTCTACATTTCACAATTAATGTCAAAAATATTTGGTCATCCCAGAACACTGATAAGATGAAAAATAATACAATCTCTGCTACCATGAAATGTTATCTCGTTGAATGTGTTTTTTCCTTTTTTAAAAGATTTATTTCATTTATTTGAAAGACAGAGTTACAGAGAGAGGCAGAGAAAGAGAGGGAGGTCTTCCATCTACTGGTTCAGTCCCTGGATGGCCGCAACTGCCAGAGCTGTGCTGATCTGAAGCCAAGAGCCAGCAGCTTCCTCCAGGTCTCCCACATGGGTACAGGCGCACAAAGACTTAAGCCATCTTCTACTGCTTTCCCAGGCCATAGCAGAGAGCTGGGTCAGAAGAGAAGCAGCCAGATTCAAACTGGCACCCATATGGGATGCTGCCACTTCAGGTCAGGGCTTTAACCCATTGTGCCACAGTGTCGGCCCCTCACCCATTGAATTTGAATGGAGGATATTGTCTTGAAAGTGAATATGAAGGGCTTGTAGCTTAAACAAGTGACATAGATAGAGGATGGATAATTTAGCATCTATATTTGATGAAGAATTGGTGAGAGCTGTTGGTAGATTAAAGGCAAGAAGTAAATAAAACATGTAGTGATGTATCTGGAGACACCAAAAATAGAAGTATATATTTTAATCACATAAGGAAGAAATATTTTATGAGAGGAAACTGTAATAATTTGAATCTGATGATAAAGGATAATTTTTAAATCTTTATATCTTGATGATTTGCATAGCACAATTTCCCTCACATTTGAAGCCAAATGAAATTCACATATCAATTTTATGGCAATAAATTTATCTTATTATTTGAAGAAAAACCATAAAGATTGAGTTGATTTGAATGGCTAACCACAAATATTTTTGAAAACAACTAATGTAGTATATGAGCAAAAATAACTTTATTTAAAATGTATGTGAACTTTGACCTAACTTATTCTAATTTGTGAATGGATTTTGTACTGTAGTTTGCAAAACCAACAAAAATTTCTTGTTTCAAACTCTCCATTGCGGGTTCTTCTCCTGAAAGTCTGGCATTGACCATAAATTGGAAGAAAGGGCCAAATGTAGCAGACATGACTTCTCATCTGCATCTGCTGAAAGCGATGCACATGTATTTCTATAGGTGGGAGATCAGATGTTACCAACCCAGCACACTGGGTTCTAGTCCCGATCAGGGTGTCAGATTCTGTCCCGGTTGCCCCTCTTCCAGGCCAGCTCTCTACTGTGGCCAGAGAAGGCAGTGGAGGATGGCTCAAGTGCTTGGGCCCTGCACCCGCATGGGAGACCAGGAGAAGCACCTGGCTCCTGGCTTTGGATCAGCGCGGTGCGCTGGCTGCAGCGTGCTGGCTGCAGTGGCCATTGGAGGGTGAGCCAACAGTAAAGGAAGACCTTTCTCTCTGTCTCTCACTGTCCACTCTGCCTGAAAAAAAAACTTAAAAAATATGCCTATTAAAGGTGAGCCTGTGTTATGCTTCCAGTTCTTCTCTTCATCATCATTATTAAGTGACCTTTGTTGGCACTTCAGTTTTCAGAAAAATGGGAGTAAGTTAAGGCAGCAGGTTGGAATCATGGTCTCTACAATGCCTCTCCTTATTCACAGGACACTAAATTCCCCTGTGTGTTTCTAAATTCAGTGTCACTCTGAATTTCATTAATTTGTTTTTTGATTATTTGTCTGTGCATTGGTTCATGTTTTAGTCTATAGAGATCATAACAAATCTCTACTATTTGATGAGACATACTAGAACACAAAGTGGTAAGAAATTAATTTAAGCTTTTGTATATGTTGTCTGAAAATTGAAAAATCAAAATCTTATTTTTACTGTGTTAAATGATATGCAAATTTTCTTTGGGGATTGTACAGTATGCAAAGTCAATTTATTGTAAAATCTTGTGTTTATGGAGATACACATTCATACAGTTACAAGTGCCCTGGTTAAAATTAGCATATAATAATTGAATCATGTCTTATAATTCGAAACCCTCCTGTAGATAATGATAAAATCAAAAGAGAAAAAATTTCATGGGGAAATCAATCATGCTTGATCCAAGGTGTTTTTATATCCTCCAGCTTGTGGTCTAATATAAAAAGTCTCACTAGCTTTGCCTTCCATTATTATAATGCCAGTAATTCTAAACTATACAAATATGTATTATGTTGTAGTAGATCACAATTAATCATGTATAACCAACTTATTTAAATGTTATAGTACATATCTGTTACATTATTATTTCAAAGTTTATGAGATTTGAAGCACAAGATAAAGAGTAATCCCTTCTATTCACTCTTTCGTCACTTTTTCACTCATGATCTCATTCTTTGTTGTGTGTGTGTGTGTGTGTGTGTGTTTAAGATTTATTTCTTTATTTGAAAGTCAGAGTTACATAAAGGCAGAGGTAGAGACAGAAAGAGAGGTCTTTCATCCGCTGGTTCACTCCCCAGACGGCCGCAATGGCTGAAGCTGGGCAGATCCCAAGGACTTAGGCCATCTTCTACTGCTTTCCCAGGCCATAACAGAGAGTTGAATCAGAAGTGGAGCAGCCGGGCTTCAAACAGGTGCCCATATGGGATGCCAGCACCGCAGGCAGTGGCTTTACCCACTACGCCACAGTGCCGGCCCCTCATTTCTTGTTCTTTAAACAAAAAAAAAAGTTTTTTGAATGTTAACTACGTACCAACCATTATGCCAAGTTCAGGATGATTAAGACTGAATCATGTAGGTATTGTTCTTGAGGTGGAAAGGATAAATATGTGTTTGATATAGGGAAAGTGGGCCCTTGGTGTTATAGTTCATTAAGTCATCTTCAAAAGTTTTCAAAGTAGAATTGTTTTAAATTCTCAGTTATTCACAAATATTTTGAAAATACTATGTAGAAATGTGTAGACAGTGGTCTGGGTGTTCCTCTTCTAATCCAGCTCCCTGCACATGGGAAAGCAGGGGAAGATGACCCAAGTTCTTGACTTGTGCCCCTGCACCCAAATTGGAGACTCCAGTGGAGTCCCAGGCTCCTGATTTTGGCCCGGCACGCTCCTGCCATTGTGGCCATTTAGGGTGCAAACCAGTGGATGGGGGATCTCTCCTTCTTTCTGTAATTCTGCTTTTCAAATAAACAATTCTCAAAAAAAATGTGTAAACAAGATCACACACATAACTATTTTATATTTAATTTGTGTTTTATGAATGAAACATCTGTGGAGAAATGCAAAAGTTAAGAGCATTGTTGCTATAGTCAAACTGCTGGGTTTGCATTGAAACAATTAGTGAAGATTTTGAGTTTCATTTTTGCCATGTTTAAAAGTGAAGAATAATATGTTTATCATAAGCATATAAATTGCTTGATCTTGCTTGTCTTCTAAAATGCAATGAGAAAATCTGTATCTCCTCCCCAAAACAAGATATTCTACATTTCCTACCTCTGTTAGATATAGCTCTTTGTATCCAGTTAGGAGATTCAGGTCTTTGGACTCTTACTCCCTGTGCCCTGTGTGGCAGTCTCTAGGAGATCCTGTAGCCGCAGCAGCCAGAGTGATGAACAGCCTTCAAATCCAAGCCCAGGACTCTGGAGAAAAGAATGCAGGAGATGTCCTTTGTCTTGAAATAGTTCCAAGAATCAGCTCAGACCTGGCTATTCTATCTCCTGAGAACTTTCCTATCACTTTCTGAGCACTACTAGTCATTTGCTCCTATGGGCTACCATTACGCTCTGGGATAGCCCTTGTTTTCAGCATTTACCCTATATGGTAAGTATGTGCTAATTTACCTAGCTTGTCAGTTTTTCATAAGAAGTAGCATGCTTCTTTTGGTTTGCATTCAATACCAGGTATCATGCATTGGTAATTATTCTGTAAGAGACTTTTTCTGACTGCTTAACTTTACATTGCTCATCATTCAGTTTCCTATTTTGTCTAGATGACAGTATAGTAAGAACAAGTCTTTTTTAAAAAAATTGAGCTGATTTTTTGGGGGCTGAATTGAATGAATGTGTTCAATTAGCTAGATATACCTCTATTTTGAATAATAGCTGTACTAAGCTGGCTTCAACTGATAGCTGTTTTCCATGTCCTATAGGCATTTTCATTTTTACAATTCATGGGTTCTTTAAACTTCCTGAACACAATTCTTTCTCTACACACATCAAAGGACACACACTGTTTCATGATCTCAATTGAGTGTTTTAACTTCTAATCCTCATGGAAGGGTTCAATCACTTTCCTGTGTACTAAAGTCTTTTATTTTTGTTAGTTCATATTCCTTGTTCATTTTACTTTCAAAACTAAATGAAACAAAATACTTCAAATGCTAAATTTAAAAATGCAGTAACCTACATATGTATTTTTTCTCCTTATATCATGCCTCTAGGTTTTTCTGATGCTTCTGCTTGAATAAGGTCTTTGACAGTCTAAAAACTGTATACTCCCAATTCCTATAAGCACTTTCTGATAAACATAGCAAACATGCAATGTCCATAATGTTTCTCAGACACTCACTGATTTACGTGCTCATTTCTGGAAACTGTTTTCAAATGTCCCCATATCTCATATACATGACTAGACACAGAGAAAGTGAAAATAACTGTTGCCTGAAAAGGAGAAAATACGGCATTGTGCAGAAAAGAATCATTTTAAAATTGCTGTGGAATTTCACTTACAGAAAAATTGAAGGCTGGTGCCGTGGCTTAACAGGCTAATCCTCTGCCTTGCGGCGCCGGCACACCGGGTTCTAGTCCCAGTTGTGGCGCCGGATTCTATCCTGGTTGCCCTTCTTCCTGACCAGCTCTCTGCTATGGCCCAGGAAGGCAGAGGAGGATGGCCCAAGTGCTTAGGCCCTGCACCCGCATGGGAGACCGGGAGAAGCACCTGGCTCCTGGCTTCGGATCAGCACGATGCACCAGTCACAGCGGCCATTGGAGGGTGAACCAACGGCAAAAAGGAAGACCTTTCTCTCTCTCTCTCTCTCACTATCCACTCTGCCTGTCAAAAAAAAAGAAAAGAAAAATTGAAAAAAGAAGAAATATAATTCCTATAAATCCTTCATCTACATTACCTAAATTTAAACATTTTATGAAGTGATATTTAATATGTCATTCTCTCATTTTCTATAAAATCTATACTTTACACTCTCAGAAAATGTTACTGAAATTATACCATTTACCCCAAAATTATTCACTGTGACTTCCTATAAATAACTTTAATAAACCATAAAATCAGAATATTAACATTTACATAATCCTACTGCTATTAATTATCTACTTCTCTTCTATAATATATAAACACATACTTACGTATTTAACTACATATGTGCATATATATTGTGTATACACATATATATCATCAGTATTTCTGTATCTTTAGCTTGTAAGAGACTGTTTTCAACACAGTATTAATTTTGCATTTCTGCTCTTTAATTTACCCCTATCATTTTAGAACATGGATATTTATAGATGTTACGGTAAGCACATTTTATCTATTGATGAATTAATGGTTACAAAAGTCTTCCTAGTTTCCAGTATTATTTCAGTTTCAAAATCTTTCTATTTTGCTCAACAATGAACACAAGGTAAGAGGGCTTTGGTATCTTGCCCTATATGATACAGTCTATAAGAATCAGAATCAGGAATTCAGACTCACATATACTGATGATAGATTTCAACCCATTAAAACTCTATCTGTTTTCTTCCTATATCCTTCTTCCTTTCAACTAGATTCAGTGGTTTTCAGGGATAAAGATTATTTATCTCAAAAGCAAAGTTACAGACAGAAAGGGAACAGAGGAAAGAGATAGACAGAGACAGAGAAGTCTTCCATTCAATAGTTCACTCCACAAATCTCTGCAAAGCCTTGGGCTGAGCCAGGCCAAAACCAGGAGCCTGGAACTCCTTCATGGCCTTTCAGGAGGGTAGCAGGGGAAAATTACTTGTGTCATCTACTGATTTCCCAGGTGCATTATTAGCAGGGAGTTCCATTGGAAGTGGAGCAGCCAGGATTTGAACTGGTGTCCCTATGAGATGTTGGCACTACAGGTGATAACTTAACCCACTGCACCACAATACTAGCCCCATGTGGCCTATTTTTGATTCAAATATCTCAATCTGTTTTGTGTGTGTGTGTGTGTGTGTGTAACACCCTAAAAGTCTATAGTCATCTTGAAAACAAGGTAAAAATCTCAGACACTTCTGACTTTCCATTTTAATAATCATACGTACTAGACAAAAATTTGATGAAGATAAATGGAAACTTATGGAGAGGTGGATGGAAAAGGCATGTTTAAAGAAAGCCTCTTTGCCACTTATGTGGATACCTGGAGATGTGAAGGAAAGAAAATTTTCCTTAAAAATGAGATGCAGATGAAGTATTCATGAAACAATTAGAAAAGCCTTGCATTGACTAAGGTTAAAGAGTTGTAGAGGGATACAGATGTGGAGGTGGGGAGCAGCCAGGTCAGGCAGGTGAGGTCACTAATGTATGGTTACACTGAAGAAATTAGTGAAGGCTTAAATTTGGGTTTTCACTAATAATTTGGTTCAAGATACAGTAATTTTGATATTTTACAAATGGAAAGGGTACATCAACATTGGTTTTATAAGGCTGTAGTTGAAAGAGGAATCTTGGTATTGAGAAAAATTAGCCTGCATATAATATGTAAAACCAAGGATAATATCTGTTCACCTAAGGAGTTGGGATGGACAGAGAAATCTATTCGGAGCAATTGAGGAATAGTGATGGGAATAAAAATAAAGTGTGTTATGGTGTACAACACAGGGCAGGTTGCCACATGCTTTTGTACTAATGGCTAGTGTTAACAGAGGGTGCCTGCCATTACGCAATCTGGAAGTCATGCGTGAAGTTCCTAAGAACCATTTCCTTGAGGTGATCAGGACAGTAGTTAATAGAAGTGGGAAGCAAGTGAGAACATATAGATGCTGAGTGTCTTCAGGTCCTTTGATTTTTTTTCCCACATAAAGGTGCAGAAAATAAAGTCAAGATATGCAGATCTGAGTGAATTTCTACAGAACTGTTTTCTTCAAGTTGAGGTTATTAAAGAGTAAGAGGGACTATCATTGACATTTGATCCTTGACAATTGAAGTATCATTTCAGGAATGCTGATTCAGAAAAAAATATAACCTTTTATCTATCTTTAATCCCTTTATGAAATGAGAAAGAATTTAGTACTTCCAAAGAGCTATGTAAGAATAAACTATATTTAACTATGAGAATGCACATTCATATGACAGGAACTATATATAAAGATTCACTTCACCAATTTATACCAAAACAAAAATGAAATAAAAACACTGGATAAATAATGTATCCTGGGAGATTACAATAAGCAGTACAATATGCCCACTTTAGTTTCAAAATAGAATTGATTTTTTTTAATTTTAACATAGAAAAACTTGTATGAGAATAAGTGGCAATGCTATCAGATCATAGTAGTCTATCTAAATAAACTTTATTTTTGAACTCCATTATCCACAAACATTTCAAATACACTCATATGCACACACATCAATTTTCTTCAATGAATTATTACTATTTTAAATTTTGCTGAAATATTTGTTCATGAACCTTTCATGTAATGATTCACCTACATAACACTGAGAGGTCTAGCTTGTGTTTCTGTAAGTGCATGCATAATAGCTCACATCCATACCCACCTCATATATTTTCTCCAGCTGAAAAAATATGCACAACACAGAGGGAAAAAACAAATATTTAAAAATTAAATAAAAGTATGATTAGCCCCTCAAAGTCACATTAGAATATTAATTTTCCAAGATTTACTGATACATGATTGACAAGTAAACATTGTATATATGTAAAATGTAGGATGTGATGATTTGATTTTATGTTTGCATAGCAAAATCATTACCAGAGTCAAAGTAATTAACATGTTCATCACTTCACATGGTCACTCCTCTTTGTTTCTGTGATAATAGTTACAATCTCTCTTAACAAATTTCAAGTATAAACTACATTAATATTAACTATAGCTACCATATTATGCATTAGATTCCCCAGTCTCATTGCTTTTTATTTTTATTTTTTTTTGACATGCAGAGTGGACAGTGAGAGAGAGAGACAGAGAGAAAGGTCTTCCTTTTGCTGTTGGTTCACCCTCCAATGGCCGCTGCGGCTAGTGCATCGTGCTGATCCGAAGCCAGGAGCCAGGTGCTTCTCCTGGTCTCCCATGCAGGTGCAGGGCCCAAGTACTTGGGCTATCCTCCACTGCACTCCCTGGCCACAGCAGAAAGCTGGACTGGAAGAGGAGCAATTGGGACAGAACTGGTGCCCCAACTGGGACTAGAACCCAGGGTGCCAGCACCACAGGTGGAGGATTAGCCTATTGAGCTGTGGCGCTGGCCTCTCATTGCTCTTATCACTGAAAGTTTGTGCCTTTTGATGGAAATCTCATTTTTCCCACTCTCCAATATTATTAACCATGTTTTTTTCTGATTCTGTAAGCTCAAAATTTTTTATATTCCATAAATATGTGATATCATAAAGTATTTCTATGTTTGGCTAACATTGCCTATTGCAATTTGTTTTGAGTCCATCCATATTGCTGCAAATAGCAGCATATTCTTCCTATTGAATGATGAATGATACTCCCTTAAACACACACACATGTGTGTCTATCTCATTTTCTTTACCAACTCATCTATTGATGACCATTTAGATTGTTTACATATCTAAATTATTGTGACTAAAGCTGCTATGAAACATGAGAGTGTTGACATATATTTAAGGTACTGATGCTGATGCCGTGGCTCCATAGGCTAATCCTCTGCCTAGCGGCGCCGGCACACCAGGTTCTAGTCCCGGTGGGGGTGTCAGATTCCGTTCCAGTTGCCCCTCTTCCAGGCCAGCTCTCTGCTATGGCCTGGGAGTGCAGTGGAGGATGGCCCAAGTGCTTGGGCCCTGCACCCCATGGGAGACCAGGAGAAGCACCTGGCTCCTGCCTTCAGATCAGCATGGTGTGCCGGCCACAGTGCGCCAGCCGTGGCAGCCATTGGAGGGTGAACCAACGGCAAAGGAAGACCTTTCTCTCTCTCTCTCTCTCACTGTCCACTCTACCTGTCAAAAAAAAAAGTACTGATATAATTTCTTTTGAATATGTGCCAGAAATGGAATTGTAGGTTCCCATGGCAGTTTTATTTGGGGAAATATACTATTTTTGATAATAATTATAATAATTTATAATTCCATCAACTATGTAATCCTATCTCTTTATGAAATGGTTTGTCCATCATAGTTATTTATATTTGTTTTTATTCTTGCACAAATACACTTTATGATTTTTATTGTATAAAGTGGTCAGTGAAATGATCTGTCATTTTTATGTTTCTCAAATGAATTATCTTTGCAAAAATCAATAAATATAATAAATATTTAAGCTTTATTTCACAATCATATTTTGGCATTTTAATGATTTGAAATTATAAATATTAGAAAATTTTTAAAATGTATTTATTTACCCAAAAATGCAGAGTTACAGAGAGGCAGAGAGCAAGAGAGAGAGAGAGATTCTCTCCCCAAATGGCAATAATGGTTAAAGCTGAATCATGTCAAAGCCAGGAGCCAGGAGCTTCTTCTGAGTCTCCCACATGGGTACAGGGGCCCAAACACTTGGGCTATGTTCCACTGCTTTCCCAGGCACATTAGCAGGGAGCTAGATCAGAAGTGGAACAGCTGGGACTCAAACCAACTCCTTTATTTGATGTTGGTGTTGCAAGCTGTGGCTTTACTCACTATGCGACAGCACCAGCCCCAAATTAGGAATCTGATCTCTTGATGTTTCAGCATTCAAGATTATGGCACTCAACATTGTCTTTGGGCTCATACCATTTTGGGTATCCAGTAACAATTTATTGTTGCTAGGGTTATTTTTAACACTTTGGGCTTCTAGTCTTTATACTAAGATAGATTTTTTACTTACATTTTCATATACTTTCATGTTATTAGAATCCTTTCCTTTTTTGTCAAATAATGTAATGCTTTATTTAATTACCAATAATAACATTTTATAGAAAGGGAACTATAATATTACACAGCAAAGTACGGCTGCAAAACCTCAAACTAGATGGGAATGCTTAATTTAGGTCACCATGCCGGTGCCGTGGCTTAACAGGCTAATCCTCTGCCTTGCGTCGCCGGCACACCGGGTTCTAGTCCCAGTTGGGGCGCTGGATTCTATCCCCATTGCCCCTCTTCTAGGCCACCTCTCTGCTATGGCCCGGGAAGGCAGTGGAGGATGGCCCAAGACCTTGGGCCCTGCACCCGCATGGGAGACCAGGAGAAGCACCTGGCTCCTGGCTTCGGATCAGCACAATGTGCCGGCCGCAGTGGCCATTGGAGGGTGAACCAATGGCAAAAAGGAAGACCTTTCTCTCTGTCTCTCTCTCTCTCTCACTATCCACTCTGCCTGTCAAAAAAAAAATTTAGGTCACCAAAAGTAATGTCTCCCAGAGATGCAATCAAGACAAAGCAAAGGTATAACTGCACATTTGCCATCAATTGCAATTCCTTCTGAAATACTTTGAGATTACATTTTGACCTCGGGTACAAACTAATATTTGTTAGAATTATTCAGCCTCATCACAAGAATGAAAATAGTTGTCAAAGATGTTTTTAATGCTAAAAAGTAACTAAAAAGTTGTTCTTTGCTAACAACTAATTGCAATGCCTACCAAAACAGCCTAATGCAAGTATACTTTCATGAACGTTTTGCAGTTAACACGGCTGCTCATTTCTTGCCCTCACAGATGGTCTTTGCAGTGTCTGAGCATGTTCAGGCACACAAGAAGTAAATCTTAACAGAAACAACTAGAAACAACTAGGGTAACTCAAATAACAAGGCCTGCCTCTGCCAGAGCTCCCTGAGTAGCCATGGCATTTGCACTCTAAGCGAAGAAGCTTATTGTTACCAGCAACACAATAATAAATTGCCCTGGGGTTCTTAGTGCTGTAGTGTGCCTCACAGGCAGCAATGTAAGCTGACTCTGGGAAGAAGTCATCATGGTATTCTGCCACAAATCTCAGAAAGAGATCAAAGTGCTTCAGTAAAGCCTTCAGATTCTTATCAGAAAAGAACATCTTTCCAAGGATTTCTGGGAGTTTTGGAAACAAGCGCAGCAAATGTTGTGTCCATAAATGTAAGAGGGTGGAAGTGGCTTGTCACCTGGTGGGCAGTTGTCAGGAACAAGCTTTCAGGAAAGAGCCTCGCTTATTTCATTAGTTCTTCTCCCTTCAAAGCCAGCAAACACACCACTCCCTTCCTTGCTAGGAGTCAGAGGAATAGGTGAGGGTGATCTGCTGTGCACAGGTGTCTTCTTTTCCAGGTGCAGGAACAGCTTGGGCATGCTGGCGGACGTGTCCAGCTGTCAGCGCTTGGGTGAGGCACTGCTCTCAGACAGCCTGTCACAGTAGGTGCTGTGACGCATGGATCATCTCAGAGACTGTAAGGCTTCCGGCTTGACTTTGCACCTTTTAGGGGTGGCCGGTTCACCCGCAACTGGCTGACTCTCTGTGGACTGTGGTGTGAATGGATTCAACAGACGTGGGCTAGGAGATAGCTCCTCCTGGATCCTATTTGTGGCACTTTCCTTCATTGAAAGAAAAAATTTAGGCTGGTGCCGCGGCTCACTAGGCTAATCCTCCGCCTTGCGGCGCCAGCACACCGGGTTCTAGTCCCGGTTGGGGCACCGGTCCTGTCCCGGATGCCCCTCTTCCAGGCCAACTCTCTGCTGTGGCCAGGGAGTGCAGAGGAGGATGGCCCAAGTGCTTGGGCCCTGCACCCCATGGGAGACCAGGATAAGCACCTGGCTCCTGCCATCGGATCAGTGCGGTGCGCCGGCCGCAGCGCGCCAACCGCGGCGGCCATTGGAGGGTGAACCAACGGCAAAGGAAGACCTTTCTCTCTGTCTCTCTCTCTCACTGTCCACTCTGCCTGTCAAAAAAAAATTTAGACGAAGTCACCTTTTTATACTGAGCTTGTTCATATGGATAAAGCAAAACCAATGGGAGAATATAATCAAAGGTTATCCTTAAGCCATCCACCATCTCCTTACACAGGTCAACATTCTTTTCTGCTGGGATATAGTGCACATTCATGCTGGCGTGCACCATAGCGTGATGGTGACGAGGCTTCTCGTTGGCAGAAAAGGCTGCATTGGTAGCAAAATGCTTCACATAGGATTCCAAAATAGTTATGATGTTGGTTTGGCATGGAAATTTCACCAACCCTTTCCTCCTGTTAATACAGTAACAGTCATCCTCCAGCTGCTTCTTCAGAACGTCAGGGATTTCTAGAGTAATTGTTCTTTCTTCCATTTCTCTGTTTGCAGCTCCAGTTCTTTCTCAGCCTTCTCTTCAATACCATTTTCCACTTTCTTCACTTATTTATTCACCCTTTTCTTCCCCACTGTCACCAGAAGAACCACTTATTGAGTTTTCATCATTTTCATCTTTTTCTTCAACAGGGAGACTTTTTAAGACAGAGTCAATACCAGGCAATGTGTAGCGCTTCTTCTTTCTTCCTGTGCTTCTCAGGCGAGCTACAGACTTTCTTGCCAATTTCCGCTGTAATCTGCGATTTTCATCAGTATCATGTAGTGCATGATCTTCCACTGCCCATCTATCCCAGCTTCTACTCCAACCATTAAAATGGATCAGATATTCTGGGATCTTTCTGCCTCTTTTGTCTTTTCCAACAATAACATCAACAATCTGGGTCCGATGTGCAGGGTGTCCCTCTGGAGCCCAGGAGATGCTGGGCCTCCTGGGATAGAGATTTAAAGTGAAAGCTGAGCTGTACGGTGGCAGGCCATCATCAAGGACAGCCTATGCCGCTGTCGCCTACACAAACTGTCAACCGGGCTTGCGAACGCAACTGGCAGTCGGGGACTGAAGCGCTACTAGCATCCTTTCATTTTAGCTAAAATCACTCATTTTGTCTTTTCTTGTAAGGAAGATTTAATGGTGATGAACTCTCTCAGCTTTTGTTGAGCTAGGTAGTAGTTATCGCTTCTTCACTTATGAAGAACAACACTGACTGGTATTAGATGATTTCTTTCAGCACTTTGGGAATATCATCCTACTCTTAGCCTGCAAGATTTCTCTAGAAAAATCCACCATTAATCTAACACAATTTACCGTGTGTGTGTGTGTGTGTGTATGTGTATATACACATTGCTTTCACAATTCTCTTTGTCTTTCATTTTTGGGCATTTAACTATCATGTATTTGGTCAAGTACTCTTTGGTGGAAATTCTTTGAGGACTTTTATACTTCACATCCCTGAGCAATCATAGCTATCTCAAGACTTTATATTTTTCAGCCATTATGTCTTTCATTAAACTTTCATTTGTTTCTCCTTCTCCTCCATCATAGAGTTCTTTTATATAGATTTTTTTTCTGGATAGTGTTTTGTAAATTTCGTAATCTTTCTTCATCCATTTTTCACTCATTTTTCTCCTTCAGAGGGATAAATTCAATGATGTGACTGCAGTTACAAATTCTTCTGCTCAATCAAGATTTCTTTGAATCTTTTTGTATAATTTTTCATTTCATTCATTACATTTTTAGTTCCAGAATTGCAGTTTGGGTCTATTTTGTGAATTGTATTTCTCATTCTATTCATGCATTGTCTTCCTAACTTTGTTGCCTATGCTCTCATTTAGTTTTCTTAGGTTCTTTTAGGGTATTATTTTGAATTCTTAGCCAAACAATTTTCAAATTTCTTTTCTTTGACATGGTCAATATATGAATTATATTTTTAGTGGTGCCACATTTATTATTTTCTTCTTTTCCATGTATATATTTGCTATATTTTCTTTTGAGAAAGTATTCATCACTTGTAGTTATGAACTTCCTGAGAAAAACACTTTCACCATCCAGTCTTCTTAGGGATTTTTGGAGTTTTTTCTGACTTTTTGTAGGGATGTGCCAACTCTACCCTCATGTTTCCTCTTGGAGGGATACTCATAAGGTCTTTTGCCTTTCCCTGATCCAAACGAGCTGTGTGAGATGCTGAGATTACTATTAGTTTTCACTGACATGATGCCCTGGTATGCAGAGTTAGGCTGCCTGTCTACATAGGCTTGAGAGCCATAGGCAAAGATGTACATTTGCATTTCTGGGTGCAAGCATGCAGAGGGAACTGTGTAGGGAGAAAAATGAGGTGAATAAATCACTGGAGGAACCTCTGGGTCAGTTTTGGGAGTTCATGGGTGAAGCATACAAACTATGGGCCTCCTGATAGGATATGTAAAGCCAAGGATTTTATCCCTTTGTTGAGTCTGATTCATCCTTGCTTTGAGTCTCCAACTGTCTTTCCTACTCCCAACCTTTCCTAGTGTGTGCTCTTGGTGTCACAATATATTATAAGCAGCCAAAATATGGCAGTAAATTCTGATAGTATCCTTATGGTATCCTTTGGTTTGACACAGGGATGAAATCACTTTTTAGTAAGGAAGAATGAACAATGACTTTCCTTTATTGCCTCAAACTAGCTCTGATCTGGATTTCCTCCATTTGGTCTTCTAAATCTACTCCACACATTTCTCTTTGTCCTGTGTGCCCTAATTTTAAACAGTATGAAATTCTACAGCAAATTCTCTTGCCTCCTAGATAAGTTTGCTTATCATAAGAAATGTCAACCAGAGCTAAAATAAATACTCATAGTTCTACCAGTTACAATAACTTTTCTATTTTATAAACCTTTATAGCACTGGATTCACCCACCATGACATTATGTAAGATCACTACAAAAAATCTTGACTCCCTCAGTATCATATAAGTAATTAACCTATTCACTTATACATTGCCTTTTTCTGGGAGGATTATTCAATTACTAGCTAAGAATAAAACTTTAGAAACATGACAGAGTGATACGCTATAGAGAATATTGCAAGAAAGAAAAGATGAAAGAGAGTGAGGGAATATTGATGAGAGCTGAACATCAGAGAAAGTGTATACCATAACATTTGTCTATTCAATTTTAGAGAGTCACAATCTTTTCTAAAAAATATCAGAAAAATAAAATATTGCACACTTTGTGATTCATTGTGTCAAAAAATGGAATATGATGAAATTCAACTGATCCTGGCACTAAAGTCAGTAGAGATTGTCTAAGATTTTCATTGAAGTCTTGCTAATGCTACACATCATGTTCAATACATCATTTAATATAAGTACAAATTGAATGGGCTTTTGCTTTATTAAAGTTTTGTTTATTGAATGGTTTAATTTACAGCAACAGCATCAAGATGGTTAATTTACATAAAAATTTTATTCATATACAAGTACAACAATGCATGTAGAATGCTATTATTGTACAAGTACAATGTGTACAACTAAAAGGGAATGGCTGAGGTTAAGGGAATGGCTGAGGTTAACACAGAGGAAAAGGTAAAATGAGGCATATCTTCCTACAGGGGAATATTTTCACATAAATAAATCCATTTAACTGGATATTCACAACTCTTGACCTATACTACGTGTGAGAGTTTATTTTGTTAATTTTCCATTAGCTATTGTTATACAATGCCAGTTAAGAAGAGGTTCGCAAAAACAATTGTGTTACAAGCAGCAAGGGAGAAAAGTAGAGACCTTTTCAGAGGAGGTTCAAAGGCTAATGGTGATTTGTGCTTGAAGGAACCACTTCTCAGTCTGCTTTGAATTGAAGAGATGGTAAAGCTATGTTTCCTCTTGGAAAACTATTGTTTTAACACTCTACCACCCTGTCAGCTGAGTAAGAAGGTCAGAAAAACTTAATTCAGCAAGCCAATGAATGGTAACTTTTAGTTTAAACCTAGCTCTATCTCATTGCTCAGTCTCTGATTTTTTGATACATATCAATAAAATTTTATTAGCTATTTCTATTAGTATTACTCTGAACATTATTCATGTTATTTGTAAATACAAATGATTCAACCTTTATTTGTAAATACGAAACACTCAAGTAATGGTGCAACGATCTTACTAAATATTGCCACTTCTCAATTGATTCCTCCAATGCAAAGTGGCCCTTCAAAAGTAGTTCTGGCAATTCCTACCAAGTGTCCAACTGCTCATTAAGAAAGAAAATGTGTTTCACATATGCTTGTCTTTGACCTTTCTTTTGTAGAGCACTTTACACTTAGGGTTTCATTGCCTCCTCAGAAATCCTGACAATACTTGGTGAGATTTACAAAATAGTAACTTGATCAGTTTGCCTTGGGGCCACCCAGCAAGTCAGTTGCAGCCAAATAAAGAGCAGACCTCAGACATTTTGATTCTCTCTCCCTATCTTTTACTTTATATTATACAAAAATATTTATATATCAAAAATAGCAATTTCTCCTTAAAATTTATTCAATACCTCAGTTTGATCAAGAAATTATGCAAAGCAAACTTGAGAAGTTTAACTCAGCTCATAATATTTCAGGTGCTAGATATATAAAACTAAAGATTGTTCAGCTGTTAGCACCAGTAAGGTAGAACTTTCTGAGCCATAGGAATGACACTGTGGAGCAGCATGTCATGCTGCCTTTTGTTAAACTGCTAACTCATATCAAGATGACTTTTCAAGTCCCTGCTTCTTGGCTTCTGATCCAGCTCTCCATTAATGCACTTGGGAAAGTAGCAAAAGATGGCCCAAGAACTTGGGTCCCTGCCACCTAGAATCCAGAGAGGCAATTGGAGTCCTTATTATATATAGCTAATGACTTGATAAAAAAGATGAAGTGACTTGTTCAAGTCACATAACTAACTGCTAAGTACAAGTGAGAGATCCTGACCTTCATTACATAACATTGTATTTATGGTCTATTTAATAGCTTTCTTTCTTTACAAGAGTGATAAATAGCTTAATCCTTGATCACAAGGATGCATCAATCCAACAAGTCAAATATGACACAGCTTAGAATGTCCATTTAGGAAAGATGTTTGCCTTATTCGGTTTACACAGCAAGGAAGTTGAAATAGTTAATTTCAAAACTAATCGACATGAATTACATCTGATGAAAAACAAATAAGAAAAAAACAGAACAACCTCTAAATATTCTAAGCAGTTAAAACTTAATAATACAATTTAGAAACATGTCAAAATGTGTTTTGTGATTCAATGAAAAGAAATTCAAAATTCTTAATATCAAGTCAGCTTACCAAAAGATTAAGAAAGTAGAACATAAATCCAAGTAATGATAAAGCACTGTGATCATTAATCAACAAAATTAAAGTCCCTTTTTGCTCAACTTTTGTTTTAGGTCCAGTCGACATGAAATAAAATGGAATGTAACTAGGCCTAATGAGAAAGAGTTTAGTGTATACGTTCCATACTAGATTGCTTTAATAAATAGTAATATCACAATGGCACAGTATGTTCAGAAACTAAATATAGATATTAGTAAAATTTCATTAATAAACACAGAGAAGTATTTTGGATACACAGGTTTGATCTGTTAAATCCTTAAAGATGAAAATCTAATCCTTGTGAATTTCTTGTCTCACCCAAGGAGCAAATCATTACAGCCACAATAATGTGAACAATAAAAGTACTTATTTTTCACATATAAATTGATTCCATAGATAATTGACAATGAGTATATTAAATATTTATAACATCTTTGTGTTTTGTACCTAAGTTTGTATATTGAGTTAGGAGACCAAAAGGAAAAATCCAAAGGATAGGATCAAAAAAATGTGTATGTTTGAAATAATAGAGAATAAAACTTCAGATTTTTTTTCAATTTAGAAGCTTGATCTATGAAGCAAATAGAGTGACAAAAGTACATTAAAAGACAATGCCAGTGAGAATTAAGAGAAATTCTTTTCCATAACGAACAAATTACAGATGATGTTTACCTCTTTGAAATTAAGAAAGGAAATTATAATGTATTACTTGAGATATAAAATTAGCCATGACAAAAAGAAAGTACTTAACAATATCTGTTAGTAAGAATGAGTCAGGGTGGGCATATTGGCACAGTGGTTAAAGATACCTTTGGGACATCCACAACCCATATCAAAGTGCCTGGATTTGAGACCTGACTCTGCTTCTGATCCAGCCTCCTGCCAAAGGAAACTCAGGTGGAGTTCCTGGCTTCTACTTTAGGGCTGACCACATCCTGGATGTTGCTGGCACTGGGGAGTGAACAAGAGGATAAAAGATCTCTCCGCCGGGATAACTCTATCATTCTTTCAAATAAATAAATAAATAAAATATATCACATTGAAATTAAAGAGATTACGTGAGCCCTAGGGAATGCAAAAATAGATTTTTTATATATATTTATTTCACAGACATATATATCAATGACAATTTTAGATTTGATTGAATGAGTAACTCTGACTTAATTTTATCATGAATATAATCCATTATCAGTAATCAAAACTCATTAAAGCAAAACAAAATTATAAAATAAATCACCATTCTAACAACATTTAACTAATATATTGTTAGAAAGATAGCCCATGTCTTGGAATGAACTTAATTGGCAGATTGATAGTTATTGCATATACATTAGAATAAATGAAAACAGTCCCCAGCTTATCATGAATATTAGGAACAAACCAGTAAAAATGCAAGCTAGTTCATTGGTGAGTATATTAATTCAATCTCACTGTTATCTGTGTTAAAAAATGTCTTTTAGAATTGAAATTTTAAATAACACTTTGAAATTAGTTGAAGATCATACTCTATATAAAACTGACTAAAATTGTTAGACGTTTTGAGAAAATAGATTTATGAACTCTAATAATTATCATCCTGTATATTTTTATTATTCACTCAGTGGGAATACTTAGCAACAGAAACAATGTTTTTCAAACGAGTGAGAACAAATCAGAACCATATATTCTAAGTGATTAAAATTAACCCATATTATTTTAATATTATTAATATTCTATTAATATGTCAGAATTCCAGAGTCAGCTTTTTTTTTTGTTCCTGGCAAGCATTTTCATGCATTTTGAAAGGTAGGAATATTTCAGTTCTTTTTTTTTTTTTGACAGGCAGAGTGGATAGTGAGAGAGAGAGACAGATAGAAAGGTCTTCCTTTTTGTCGTTGGTTCACCCTGCATTGGCCGCTGCGGCCAGCGCATCATGCTGATCCAAAGCCAGGAGCCAGGTGCTTCTCCTGGTCTCCCAGGCGGGTGCAGGGCCCAAGGCCTTGGGCCATCCTCCACTGCCTTCCCGGGCCATAGCAGAGAGCTGGCCTGGAAGAGGGGCAACCGGGATAGAATCAGGCGCCTCGACCGCGACTAGAACCCAGTGTGCCGGCGCCGCAAGGTGGAGGATTAGCCTGTTAAGCCACGGTGCCAGCCAGAATATTTTAGTTTTTAAGTACAATTTTAATTATAATATAAATGATGGAATGCATTTTAAGCAAGATGCTAAAATTTGAAATAATGTATTATAAAAAGTCTCAGATTAATTAAGAATTAAAGCAGTACACATGTATTATTCTGTCCTATGGAACATAATGTTTGCATAGCTATTTATACGTAGTGTAAAAGTTTCTGTTTGTGAATCTGACAAAAATATTTCTTAAGGTGAGTTGAGTGTCAAGAAATCTTTATTCCTGGCTTAGCTTTGCAAGTACGTGGTTATGTGACAGTACACAAATTAGTCACCTCTCTGCATTCATTTCACATCATTTTAAGTTATAAAATTCTAACCAATGAATATATTTCTAAGTTTTTAAATTGTCTTTTATACTCCTTAAGGTACAAAATACATTCTAAAGTCATCCCCCAGGACAAATTGGTCATTATAAGCAACTAAAATAACCAATGTAAAAAAGCCAAATGCCTTACATTAGCCCTATCTATTGAATGATGACAGTAGGTTCCAGGAACTTCTAGCAAACTGTAAAGTCTACTGCAACTAGAAACATAATGTAAATAAATTGAGCTGAGGTGTAAAACAGTAGGAGTTGAGCTGTAGAGAGCATACTTAATAAAAAAAAATGGGCAGGTTCATTTCACTGTGGCATTGGGAGGAAGTAGGCCTGGGATTTCATGTCTGGAATTTCTGCATAGAATTCATAACTCTGTTTCTTTTATATGAAATTACCAATTTTTAAATAGAGTAAATAAATTTATATTAAGAGAGTCAAACAAAACAAATCTACTGTCCATGTTGGTCCCATTGAAAATAATATTTTTCATGTACTTTTTCTTTTAACAATCTCTTTCTTTACTTGAAAGACAGAAAATGAGAAACACAGAGAACTTTCATGTACCAATTCACTCTTCTCAAGTGCCAAAAATAGGCGGGGTTTGGTCAGGCCTAGGTATGGAACTTGGAACTCCATCTGGGTCTCCCATGTTTGTGGCAAGGACCCAAATAGTTGGACCATTATCTACTGCCTTCCTGGGCATCACAAGGTTGCTGAATCAGAAGCAGAGTGATTGAACCAGCACTTCCATATGGGATGTGAGTGTTTTAAGGCACAGCCTAACCCACAGGGCCACAACACTCACACCTGCCACTTTGCAGTTAACAATTAAGAAATTTTAGTCCAATGTTACATAATAGAACACTTTATAGAAATATTTTAGCATGCTAGTTTTAACTAATGTTTAATTTATTTGAATATACCAATTTAACACTGAGGTTAAAGTAAGGTACTTTTCCAAACTTATGATATGCTTTGCTTCCTATTGAGATAATATCTGATTGAACCATTACCAGGTATGTGCATTTATAGATGCATTTTATCCAAAGAACTTTCCCACTTATCAGCCTCTAAAATGAAAAAACCTATATGTCTTTGGATCATAAGGAAGCGAAAATTGATTGTGAACTTGAAAAGGTAATGGTGAAGGTACTTCAAAAAGCTCAAAGGAAAATGAAATTAAAAGGTAAGTTCATTGTTGTGCAAAAAGATTGAATTACATGCATAGTTTTTTTTTATTGGTAACACACATTTTCCACGAAGTTTTAGGAGACTGTTCACATGCATGGCTTTAAAACATTTTTGCCTTAAAATAAACTTGCATTGTAATCCCATTTTTCAGGACCTTTTGAAGTCCCTAGTATTATTTTAATGTAATTCTGTGAGATGCATGAAATATGTCAATGTAGCATACTGGAGTATAATACTTTTCCAGTAGTTCAATTTGGATGGTATTTGAAGTAGAAAAATAATGCTATAATTTACAGTGTTATGAAATAAGTAATGTTATATTTACAATTATTCAGCATTCCAAAAACTAAGCAACTGTAAACAAACACACACAACACTCTGCCCATAGGGGTCTAACAACAATGCTAAAACCATATTCATCTCCAACAAAATTTATTCAATAAAAAATTGAGCTCAATGTTCAGACTGTATTATTTGTGTGTGTGTGTGTGTGTGTGTGTGTGAAGCCCACTGTATATACAAGTGCCTAGAATACTGACTGGCATGTGGTCAGTGTTCAACAAATATTTTTGGAATATATGAATACATGACACTCATTTGAGGAATGGCTTTTGTCTTCCCCATGGGCATAAATGTACAATGGTAGCATTAGAGAAATTGTTGAGAATTGTAGTAGGCAAAAAACCTTCCCAGAACCATAGGCATTGTGGGAGGGCAACAACAGAAAAGACAGTCTTACAAACCCTCTGCACAGAAGGATCTGAAGGGAAGGGAGTTCGCTATCTCTATAAGAAGAGAAAGGTGAACCAAACAGGCCATGTGGATTATCTACAGCAGAGAAATAAAACAGCTTTTCTATCAGTGAGCTTACGGTGTCACCTGTTTGTTTTGAACTAAAAGATTGAAAGAGAGTTGTGTTATTCAGGTTCAAACCCTTCACTGGCCTCTCAACTTTGACAAGGTACCTTAACAACTTTAGACATTTTAGTTATTGGTTCAAAGATAAAATGGTATGGGTGTGCACAGGGTTTGTAGCCTCAGTTGCAAATAACTTGCAGCAAAACTAATTCAATTTAATTTTACTCTGGCACAGTGAGTGAGTGTTGAGATTGGCCATTTGCAGCTCAAAGAAACTGAACTATGCTGTGCTTTTTGGATAAAACTTTTTCTACCACATGTATCCCATGTGATATACTTGTACCACACTTAAATAGCATTTCTTCTCATTGCCTATTAGGAAAGGGATTATAGTATTAATACAGCTTTGAAGGTTTTGAATGGAAATGTTTAATTTCAGTGAAATTTTTCAAATAACATGACACTATTTGTTAACTCTTACAAGGTTGATGGTATCTAAGGTGCCCACATTTCATTAAAATTACTAAATTCTTTAATTTCTACATTTTAGAATGTCAAACGACCCAGATATTATCTATTTTACCTGAAGAAACTCTGAAAAAAGTACAGACAATTGGTTTTTGGTGAATTAAAAAAACTGAATGTCCCAAGTTCTACAGTATAGAATGCATCTCTCTGGCTTTTTTAGTTATTTTTTTCTACTTTCTCTCCATGCGGTAGATAATTATTCCATTGCTCATTACAAGCTAGGAATCAGTTTTCAGAGAACAAAATCACCATCTGCATTTGCAGTATCAATCAGTAACATATATCTTTAGGTCTTTAGATCTGACAGAGACCTTGGATATCACCTTAGGCCAATTTGACATTTATATTTATGTGTGTGTATGTGTGTGTGTGCATGTATATATCATGGTTCTACCATAGATCTACTATGAACTATACATACAGTGTTCCAGCTAGGAAGAAAAGTCAAGTTTAAGTAGATTTCTGTTCTCCAGAGATACTAGTCTAGTAAAGAATCAGAATTTCTCACTGCTATGATTTGAATGTGGTTTCTCTCCTCGGAAACTGATCTTGAAATGTAATCTCCATTACCAGATATTCCAAGAACAAATGTGGAACCTGTAATAGGTGAGTAAAGCTCTGCCCCCATGAATGGATTAATGCATGCATCCAGTCAAGGATTAATGTGTTGGATTTCCTCAAGGGTATTTTTTCTAATATCTTTATGAGAGTATTTTTCTCATACTTTGAATCAGAGTATTATTTTTCTAGAGGTTCTGGATGACACATTTCTGAGTTTCTCCCATGCCCCTGCCTTTGCCTAGGTGATGCCCTACACTGCCTCAGGACTCTGCCAGCAGGAAAGCAGTCCCCAACTGGGCCCCTATTGTTGGGCTACCAATGTCAGCCAGAATAAAGGTTTTCTTTTTAGAATTTATTCAATCTGTGTTGTTGTGTTGTTAGCAATGGAAGATGGGAATGAGAATAAGCACCAATATCAGTATTAAAATGTTAATTATGATGTTGATGAAGTCACTTTGGCTCAACCATGGAGGTGATGAATGACAATATTGAGTGAATGAAAATAGTAAGTTTGCTAATTCAACAAACCACTGATTTGAAAACCACTCATCTTGTTTAATCTCTTTATTATTTTAAGGCTTTTTAAATCCATAGGGAATTGGTATAGAGCAAAGGGTGACATAAAATCCTAGAATAGGGGCTTGTGTTGGGGCATAAATCCAGTTAAGCCAGCAAATCGAAGCATCTAATATGAGCACTTATTCTAGTTCAAGCTGTTCCACTTCTGACCTAAATCCATACTAATGCATGCTGAAAAGCAATGGAAAATGGCCCAACTGGTTGGACTCCAATACCCACACCAGAGACCCAGATGGAGTTTCAGAACCCTACTTTCATCCTGCCTCAACCCCGAGCATTACTGCTATTTGGGGAGTGAACAGATGATCTTTCTTTCTTCTCTCTTCTCCTTTCTCCTCTTTCTTTTCCTCTTCTCTCTCTCTCTCCAACTCTATTTATCTCAAATAAATAAATACTTTTTTTAAAAAAAATTCTGACAAAATATCTCCTTTAAAACAAGTCTCAGCAGTATAAGCACAGAAGTTTACACCATTAATGCTTACATTAAAAAAGAGAATTGGGGCTGGCATTGTGGCAAAGTGGGTAAAGTAGACACTCGAGATACCTCTATCACATATGGGTGGTGGGTAGAGTCCTGGATGCTCCACTTCCAATCCAGCTCCCTGCTGATGTGCCTGGAAAACAGGGAAGGATGGTCCTAGTGTTTGGGCCCCTGCACCCATATGGGAGACCCAGAAGAAACTCCTGGCTCCTGGCTACAGATCTGCCCAGCTGTAGTGGCCATTTGGGGAGTGAACCAGAAGATGGAAGATTCTCTCTCTCCCCCATTCTTTCCCTGTAAACTCCATTTTTTAATTTCTGTTTGCTGTGAAAGGTCTTTATTTCACCTTCATTCACAAATGAGAGCTTTGAAGGATATAATATTCTGGGCTGGCAGTTTTTCTCTCTCAGTACCTGGGCTATATCTCGCCATTATGAAAAACTCATGGCCAGCATTCTATTGAATGGGGAAAAGTTGGAAGAAATTCCACTGAGATCTGGTACCAGACAGGGATGCCCACTCTCACCACTGCTGTTCAACATAGTTCTGGAAGTTTTAGCCAGAGCTATTAGGCAAGAAAAAGAAAGTAAAAAGATACAAATTGGGAAGCAAGAAGTCAAACTATCCCTCTTTGCAGACGATATGATTCTTTATTTAGGGGATCCAAAAAACTCTACTACGAGACTATTGGAACTCATCGAAGAGTTTGGCAAAGTAGCAGGATATAAAATCAATGCACAAAAATCAACAGCCTTTGTATACACAGGCAATGATGCCATGGCTGAGGAAGAACATCTAAGAACAATCCCATTCACAATAGCTACAAAAACAGTCAAATACCTTGGAATAAACTTAACTAAGGACGTTAAAGATCTCTACGATGAAAAGTACAAAACCTTAAAGAAAGAAATAGAAGAGGATACCAAAAAATGGAGAAATCTTCCATGCTCATGGATTGGAAGAATCAATATCATCAAAATGTCTATTCTCCCAAAGCAATTTATACATTCAATGCAATACCAATCAAGATACCGAAAACATTCTTTTCAGATCTGGAAAAAATGATGATGCTGAAATTCATATGGAGACAAAGAAGACCTCGAATAGCTAAAACAATCTTGTACAACCAAAACAAAGCCAGAGGCATCACAATACCAGATTTCAGGACATACTACAGGGCAGTTGTCATCAAAACAGCATGGTACTGGTACAGAAACAGATGGATAGACCAATGGAACAGAATAGAAACACCAGAAATCAATCCAAACATCTACAGCCAACTTGTATTTCATCAAAGATCCAAAACTAATCCCTGGAATAAGGACAGCCTATTCAATAAATGGTGCTGGGAAAATTGCATTTCCATGTTCAGAAGCATGAAGCAAGACCCCTACCTTTCACCTTACACAAAAATTCACTCAACATGGATTAAAGAGTTAAATCTATGACAAAAAACCATCAAATTATTAGAGAGTATTGGAGAAACCCTGCAAGATATAGGTACAGGCAAAGACTTCTTGGAAAAGACCCCAGGAGCACAGGCAGTCAAAACCAAAATTAACATTTGGGATTGCATCAAATTGAGAAGTTTCTGTACTTCAAAAGAAACAGTCAGGAAAGTGAAGAGGCAACCGACAGACTGGGAAAAAATATTTGCAAACTATACTACAGATAAAGGGTTGATAACCAGAATCTACAAAGAAATCAAGAAAATCCACAACAACAGAACAAACAACCCACTGAAGAGATGGGCCAAGGACCTCAATAGACATCTTTCCAAAGAGGAAATCCAAATGGCCAACGGACACATGAAAAAATGTTCAAGATCACTAGCCATCAGAGAAATGCAAATCAAAACCACAATGAGGCTTCACCTCACCCCGGTGAGAATGGCTCACATTCAGAAATCTACCAACAATAGATGCTGGAGAGGATGTGGGGAAAAAGGGACACTGACCCACTGTTGGTGGGAATGCAAACTGGTTAAGCCACTATGGAAGTCAGTCTGGAGATTCCTCACAAACCTGAATATAACCCTACCTTACAACCCAGCCATCCCACTCCTTGGAATTTACCCAAAGGAAATTAAATTGGCAAACAAAAAAGCCATCTGCACATTAATGTTTATTGCAGCTCAATTCACAATAGCTGAGACCTGGAATCAACCCAAATGCCCATCAACAGGAGACTGGATAAAGAAATTATGGGACATGTACTCCATAGAATACTATACAGCAGTAAGAAACAATGAAACCCAGTCATTTGCAACAAGATGGAGGAATCTGGAAAACATCATGCTGAGTGAATTAAGGCAGTCCCAAAGAGACAAATATCATTTGTTTTCCCTGATCGGCGACAACTAACTGAGCACCAAAGGGAAAACTTGTTGAAGTGAAATGGACACTATAAGAAACAATGACCTGATCAGCTCTTGTCCTGACTGTTAATGTACAATGTAATACTTTATCCTTTTTAGTATTTTGTTTTGGCTGTTGTTGTTCTAGTACTAGTGATTGAACTCTGTAATTAACACACAATTTTTTTTTTGACAGGCAGAGTGGATAGTGAGAGAGAGAGAGACACAGAGAAAGGTCTTCCTTTTTGCTGTTGGTTCACCCTCCAATGGCCACTGCAGCCAGCGCACCTCGCTGATCTGAAGCCAGGAGCCAGGTGTTTCTCCTGGTCTCCCATACTTGTGCAGGGCTCAGACTTGGGCCATCCTCCACTGCCTTCCCGGGCCATAGCAGAGAGCTGCCTGGAAGAGGGGCAACCGTGATAGAATCGGCGCCCAAACCGGGACTAGAACCCGGTGTGCTGGCTCCGCAAGGTGGAGGATTAGCCTGTTATGCCACGGCGCCGGCCAGTATTATTCTTGGGTGTTTAAATTTTAACTAAAAAGTGATCCCTGTTAAATATAAGAGTTGAAAAAGAGAGGGAGGAGATGTACAATTTGGGACATGCTCAATCGGACTTGCCCCAAATGATGGAGTTAGAAATGGGCCAGGGTATTCCAATACAATCCCATCAAGGTGGCATGTACCAATGCCATCTCACTAGTCCAAGTGATCAATTTCAGTTCACAATCGATGGCTCTGATAGGTCTAAGAGTCAAAGGGATCACACAAACAAGACTAGTGTCTGCTAATACTAACTGATAGAATCATAAAGGGAAAAAACGATCCAACATGGGAAGCAGGATACACATCAGACTCATAGAATGGTAGATGTCCCTAATAGCACTCTGGCCTCAGAATCAGCCCTTAAGGCATTTGGATCTGGCTGAAGAGCTCATGATAGTATTGTAGGCATGGAAAGCCAAGACACTCTGGAAAAAAAAAGGAGACCTAAATGAAAGATCTCTGCAAGTGAGATCCCAGTGGAAAGAACAGGGCCATCAAAGAGGGAGGTACTTTTCTCTGAAGGGAGGAGAGAATTTCCACTTTGACTATGACCCTATCGGAATAAGATCAAAGTCGGCAAACCCTAAAGGCTTCCATAGCCTTGGCAACTCATGACTAGAGTCTAAGGAGATTACTGATGCCATAAACAAGAGTATCAAATTGTTAAATCAACAACAGGAGTCACTGTGTACTTATGTCCTACGTGGGATCTGTCCTTAATGTGTTGTCCAATGTGAAGTGATGCTATAACTAGTACTGAAACAGTATTTTTGCACTTTGTGTTTCTGTGTGGGTGCAAACTGATGAAATCTTTACTTAGCATATACTGAATTGATCTTCTGTATATAAAGATAATTGAAAATGAAAAAAAAAACCTGGTGTTAAATTGGATATTGCATAAAAAATTAATCAATTTTTTAAAAATATCAGGTAGGATTTCTGTCTTTAATGTGCTGCACACTGTTATTTAATGCTATAACTAGTACTCCAACAGAATTTTTTCACTTTATGTTGCTATGTGGGGGAAAACTGTTGAAATCTTTACTTAATATATACTAAACTGATCTTCTGTATATAAAGAGAAGTGAAAATGAAACTTGATGTGAATAGAAGGGGAGATGGAGGTGGAAAGGGGAGGGTTGCAGGTGGGAGGGAAGTTATGGGGGGGAGGCATTGTAATCCATAAGCTATACTTTGGAAATTTATATTCATTAAATAAAAGTTAAAAAAAGAAAGAAAATAACACAGATTTATAATATGGAAACTGGGAATAAAATGAACAGAATTGGCATTTGTCTTAGTGCAGTTTCTGTTACTAACAACACAATACAACTGGGCCAAGTACACAGGAAAAAGACTTACCCTGGTTGTGACAGTGGCCCAAGTTTGGGAGGCCACATCTGGTGATGGCTTTCTTGCTGGTGGAGACATCATCTTGCAGGTGGAGGGCTCCAGTCACTACGGAGCTTCTGTTGCTGGTCTGTTCTCAAGATAATCTGTTAACCCAACAATCACATGCATAGGTTAACCCAGTCATGAGAAGGTCCCACCTTGGTCCCATTTCTTAATATCTCATAATGGAGATTAAATTTCAACAACAGTTTCAGAGGAGGCAGATACATTTAGACAATAGCAACAATCTATAACTGTTTCAAATATCATCTGACCACGTGCTCTTCTTATAAAATTTTGCAGAACTCATTACTGAGACATTTTGTAAGCTTCACATGTCATGTTTTAGGTCCAACATACTTTTTAGTTTATTTTTGTTTATTACACATAATATTTTATTAAGCCATGAAGCTAAAATTATTACTTGTCATTTGTATAGGAATTATTTTGAAAATATAATGAGACTATAAAAATATCTAGAAATAACAGTTGCTGGAATAACCTTAATCTATTTCTCTGCGGTTTGAAGGATTTAGATGAGGTACATAAAAGAAGTGGTAAGATGGAATTGGGTGCTATCTATATATTTTATGAATTATTTTTTCATTTTTAAAAGTCAAACATGCAAAAGTACCCCAGGCTGTACTTGAGTTCACTCTACAAAGACTTTATGCCTCCCAGTAGATTTATGGTAGGAAGTGGCACTGAGAACTAGGGAAAAGGTGAAATAGGCAAATCTAAGAAAAAGAATAATTTTTGTGAATAATTAAATCACTAGGGATGAGATGAGCTAACAGCATGAAAATTTTCCAGAAGGAGCTTGCCTAAAATGGACTTGGAAATATTCAAGGTGCCTCCTTTGATGTTACTATGAAGTAGTCAAATTAAAATTAACCAGTATTTACAAAAGAATTAGTTTGTCAGATATGTTATTAAATAACACTCCCATTACATAGCATGCTTTTGTGATGACAAGTGTAATTGTCTCCCAGCGATTGAAACTGAAGGGAGAAATGTGGATTTCCAGACCAGTGAGATCTCTTAAATAAAGGGAATTGAATGATCATTAGAAAAACAGACAACTAAGAGGGTCTCAGGATTAGACAATAAATTATATATAGTAAAACTTTATGAGATCAGCATATTCTTTCTCTAGGAAATTGGACCAAATGCTCACAGAGCTAGGATTGAATGCTGAAAGTATCTAGAGTGGTAGTGCTATTAAGTTGTGGCAACTACCTGAAATTCCAGCCAGTGACTTCTCAGAAGTTTCAGCTGAGCAGTTCAACCCACAGCCAAAATCAGGATCATGAGACCACTGGAAATATTCCTGGTTGGACACAGAAAGAACCCTATGATAATGATGGGGTTGCTAGAAACAACATCTGAGGTTTGTTAATACATCTCTGTTTTTTAAGAAAGCATGGACAACACTTACTCTATCAGCAACTGAAGAATTAACCAGAGTAAAATCCATTTTGTGTGTATATTCCTCTGAGGAAATTCATAGACCAACTTTGTGATCTATTGTTTTTGGAACTGCTCCACATTAGAGATGCCTTCATACTTTATTCAAGAATTATTTTATTTGTAATAAAAAAAAATTCAAGACACCAAGAAGAGAAATCTAGAACAAGGTTGGTTCATATTCAGTTTGTTATTGTGAAAATAAATACACAATACACACAATACAGTTATCTAGTATGTGCCTAAATGTTGAAAATAACAAGAGTTTGGGGCAGACATAGTGATACAGCAAATTAACCGAGTGCTTGGGATGCTTGCATCCCATGTTCGACTACCTGGGATCAAGCTCCACCTCTGCTTCTAATCCAGCTTCCCATTAATTAATCCTAGGAGTCTGGGGCTAATGGCCCAGGTGCCTTGACTTCTGCTATCCATACAGAACACCAAGGTGGATTTTCTGAGCTCCTGACTGTACTTTGGCCCAATTCTGGCTACTGTGGGCCTTTGGAGAGTGAATCACTGAGCCAAAGTTTCTATTTCTCCCTCTATCCTTCTATCTCTGATTTTTTTTCCTGTCTTGTTCTCACATTTTCTGTCACTCTGCCTTTCAAGAATGTGAAAACAAACAAGTAAAAACAAAAACAAAAACAGCAAGTGTCCAGTTGGTCTTGAACCCCAGCTGGCATTCCTTGTTGAGGTAGTGATTTATGAAAAGGCAAGCATTTGCAATTTCCAAGAAAACTGCTGATCTTTACTATTACGAAATTCCTGGATACTAATGAATAACTTCTAGGCCCTGAGAAGACAAGATTCACCTGTCTCAATCCCACTCACTTTTTGTTTTTCTGACAGATTTATTGTTTTTAGTTTATTTGTTTATTTGATAGACTAAGAAACAAAGATAAAGAAATCTTGCATGCATGGTTTCCCTTAGGAATTCCTGCCACAGCCAGGATTGGGCCAGTGTGAAGCCCATGCCTAGGAAAGCAGAGGGAGGCAGCCCAAGGACTTAGGACCCTGAACCCACAATGGAGTATTGCATAAAGTCCCTGGCTTCTGCTTCGGCCTGACCCAGTCCTGGCCTTTGTAGCCACCCGTGGGGGGAACTCCCAGATGGACAATCACTGAGAGAGAGAGAGAGAGACAGAGAGAGAGAGAGAGAGAGAGAGAAAGAGCTCACGATGCCCCCTGCACTGCTTCTCTCCCCAAAAGGCTTCAATGGCTAGCCTGAGCCAGGCAGAAGCCAGGAAGCAGGGGCTCCAGTCAGGATTCCCACGACAGAAGCAGGAAGAGTCCAGAGTACCTGGGCCAACAGTGGCTGTGTCCCTGGGTCAAAGCCTGGAGCAGTGGGCCTGGAAGTGGCCCGGCGGCATTGACGTTGGATGAGGCAATGCGCATAGGTGTCTGCCGGCACCATGGCGGCCTCCCATGAGGAGTGCGCCTGCGCTGACGCTGTGACCTGGAAGTGCAACCGCACAGGCAGCCTCTTCTGCCCTGCAGTGCTCAGGTGGGAGTCCGTGCCCATTCTCACCTGTCCAGGGCCTGCGCAAGCCCTGAGGTGCTGTCCTCCATGCTGCTGGCTGATGCTGCAGGCCAAGCCTGGGGGAGACCCAGCGCCCCCAGGGTCAGGCCGGGATCAGGAGAGGCTGCGGCGGGAGGCGGCGGTTTTGTTTCCTTTGGCTTGTGGAAATATCTGGACGCGGTCCTCTTCTTTGGCCCCTGTGGAAGTCTACAGCTCAGGATTCAACTTTGGTTCCTAAGGAGCAGAAACGTTCTCTCTGCCAGGTGTTTAGCGCAGTGGCATTCCTGTCACTGGGTAGGCGGGTCCCGGGTGCACAAAGCGGGGAGGGGGTGTATGTGAGCGGGGTCGGAGGAGGAGCCAAGGGGGAGAACAAAAAGGGGGCGTGAAGGTGGGGAGGCGAGGAAGGGAGGGGGGAGAGTGACAGGAGTCCCGGTGGGCGGCAGGGCCGGTGGGGGGGGGGGTCGGGAGGTTGGGAAAGGAACTTTTCCCACAGCCCCAGTTCTGTTTTTTGGGGTTTTCTGTCCTTGAGTGGAAGTAGCCTTGACCGCGTCAGTGAGAAGAGGTCGTGATGGCCTCCCTTATCCGGGTTGTTCGGAAGTGTAACGTGTGTGCAGGAAAATGGGCACTGGGCGTTTGAATTAATTTGCACATCATCTGGTGAATTTTCACAGACCACACACACTGAAGAGAAAGCTGAAACGTAAGAGGAACCCCAAGAATTGCTCTGTGCTCTGTTCCAGGCTTCTGACACTTCACAGTAAGTACTAGTTCTTTTTTTTTTCTTTCTCTGTTTAAAGATTGGTTTGAAAGGCAGAGTTATACCTAAGGCGGTGTGGGAGAGATCTTCAATGTATGAATTCTCTCCCCAGGTGGCTACAATGGCCAGAGCTGGGCCAGGACAAAGCAGAAGCCAGGGACTTTACCAGTACTCCAGTGTGAGTTCAGGGGCCCAAGCCCTTGGGCCGCTTCCTCTGTTTTCCCTGGCATGTTAGCAGACAGCTGGATCACAAGTGGAACAAAAGGGAAGGGGGGGGGGTGCGGAGAGCAGATGAAGCCACCGCATCCAGTACGAGCATCCCATATGGGTGTCGGTTCACGTCCAGCTGCTCCGCTTCCGTTCCAGCTCTCTGCTAGGGCCTGGCAAAGCAGTAGAAGGTGGCCCAAGTCCTTTTGGGCCCTGCACCTGTGTGGGAGTCCTGGAGGAAGCTCTTGGCTCCTGGTTTCAGATCAGCTTAGCTCTGGCTCTTGCGTCCATTTAGGGAGTGGACTTGCAGATGGAAGACTTTTCTCTATCTCTCTTTCCCTCTGCCTCTCTGTAATTCTACTTTTTAAATGAATAAGTAAATCTTTAAAATCCAGTTGGCCTCTATATGGAATGACATTGTTCCAGGCAGTGTCACAACCTGCCATGCCACAAGGCAGGTCCCTGTAAGTACTTTTCTGCCCACTGCTTCTTTTTAGCTGAACAAAAACAGGATATGTGAATTTAATCACTAATATATATTTAATAATTTTCATTATACTTTATGTTTCTGTAGTTATTATAAATTATAACATTTAGTAATTATGGAAGCATTGAAGTTTTTGTTTCTCTTTGTGTGAATTTTGGCATATTCTACTTTTCAAGGAATTCACACAGTTCATTTATCTTATGAAATTTTTGGTCCTAGAGTTGTTCATACTATTCCCTTACATTATCTTGATCATGGGGTCATGGTGTCACCGTTTCATTATTAATATTGGTAATTTGCACCCTTTTTTTCTTGGTTGGTCCTGATAAGAAGTTCACGAATTTTGTTGATGTTTTCAAAGAACCACATTTCAGTTTTGTTGATCTTTGTCTGCAGTTGTACTTTTTACAGTTCCATTAACTAGTACCTCTAACTTTCATGATTTATTTTCTTCACCTTGCTTTTTGTGGTTAAGTTGCTTTTCTTCCTCTCACTTCTAGGGTGAAAGTGTAGCTCATTGATCTTGGTTCTTCTTTTCTAAAATATGCATCCATTCATATAAATTGGCAGGATACAGTTTCAATTTAGTTTGAAATATTTTTTATTTGAGATCTATAAACGTGTTATTTTGAGGTTTGTTGATTTTTCTCCAAGTTTTTGATATTTTCCAGCTTTTTTGTACTGACTTCTCAGGTAGTTGCATTGTGATCTGAGAGCTTACATTGTGTGGCACCTCTTCCTTAGGAGTTGAGGTCTGCTCTACACCTACAAACGTGGTCAGAGTGGATGTGCCGTGTGGGTCTGAGAAGTGTGTCGTGTTCTGTTGCTGTGAACGGAGCATCCTCTAAGGATCCATTTGGCACATGGTTGATTTAGGTGCTTTTCTGTTCAGCTACATCCTTACTGATTGTCTAACTGCAGATCTGTTAACGAAAGAGATGTCTTGATGTCTGTGAGTGTGATAGTGCATTCGTTTATTTCTCTTTGTAGTTTAACAATTGTTGTTTATGTATTTTGGCATGAGGTTTGTTTTTGGACTCACAATCATACTCCATTGAAATGTGTATCTTCTGTTCTTTCACGAATCCCAAACCATCTTGGTTATTGTAGGTTTATTGTAAGTCTTGAGACGCAGTATTGTGATTTCACCCAGTTCATTGTTAACATTGTGGACATGATAGTCAATTGTATGAGGTTTTCCTGATTACAGTCAGGTTTGTTTTTTGCTCAAAAACCTCTTGCTGGAATTTTTATTTAGAGTATCTTAAACCTATAGAACCATTTTACAAGATGTGGTATCTTAATAATATTCAACCTTCCAATGCTAAGCACAGCAAATTTACTTAGATCTTCTTTAGTTTCCTTCATCAGCCTGGCCCATTTGGTCTCCCTTAGGGCAGATCACTGTACAGAGCTGCCTGTAATAGGCCTGCCACCTATCTTTACATTGCTTCTCATGTCCAGTTTTCTTTTCCTCCTGGATCTTATTAAAGTAGACCAGAGAATGCAAGTCAAGGGAGTGCTCAGTCCCACTTCTAATTTTTGTTGTCTAGACTAGGAGTCCAGAGTTATAAGCATGTTTCTTATGAATATTTAGCTGGGCTGAGTTACTCTGCTTTCTGAACATGGTTGACCTTTAACAGAACTGACTTATGTCCTTACCCAAACAGCTATGCAAGGATACTGCCAGACTGTCACTACAAAATCTTACCAGTTACCAGCCATGCTTGAAACACCTTGCACCACCAGAGGCAAAACAGATATGTTACTGTGCATGGTGTTGCCTGGCAGCGGCTTTAATTTTCTACACTAGTCTTTAATCCAAGTAATTAAGTAATCTCACAAGGAATAATCATATATGGCAATAGGGTCAAAAAGGCAGGGCAGTTCTTTCATACACAAACATTTTAAGAGTAATATCAAATGAAAACTTAGGAAGCAGATTCAATTATTAGACAACAACTTAGGAAAACACCTACCAGAAGGTCCAATGTCCTTCACAAATTTTAAGAATACATGTACTCGGAAACATCTCTTAAATACCTAACATGGTGTAGCTTGTTTAACCGGCAAATTTAAGCACAAGTATATAAAATATTTTCAGTTTTTTTTCTTTTAACAAGTTTACAGATATTTAGGTTACACGAATTTTTGATCACCTTTAGCCTTTTTACGCGAAACATTCCGTTACAGATTATAATATAATCAAGCTCTACAGCAATATGTAACACTTGAAATAACTTTCTTGTATACGGAACATTTAGACCAGCAGAGACATACATACATAAATGATACAGAGGAGTGTGCCTCTCCAATTCCATGGGGAATATACAGTCACATCAGAATATGAAAAGGATAATAAAGGCCTTGTTCAAAAGCGCCGGGATGCTGGTTGCGGGAGAAAGGAGGGAGCAATTAGCACATATGTAAAATGAGAAATAGTAGTGACAAAGTGTCCGGACTACCCATTCTCTTTTTGTATTATGCGCTAACTCTACCCTATTATTGATAGGAATGCTTCAACAGATTATGCTTAGTTTACTTTACAAAAAAGTGTAATAATTACAAATAATAATAGGCTAATTCCCTCAGATATGTTTCAATTTATCCTTAAAACACATTGACAATTATTATGTTTAACTGCTGGATGTATGCTTGTATGAGAAATTTGTATTGTATTCTTACGATGTGTTAATTATGTCTACCTCTCAATGCAACCCTAGGGCCAAATGTAAGGACAAATTTTTGGGATGGAGAGGCTTGTATCTAGGTTCAGCTCTGGTGGACAAGTAACTTTGTTGCTGAATTACCTTCTCCTGCTCCTTGAGAGCCTGGCCAGTTCCCCAGGAGAAGGATAAAGGAATCTTTCTGATAAACAGGTGGGCACGCTTCCTGTCTTGGCTCTCTGGCCAAGATCCAGGACGGGACGCACTGCTTTCCTAAAATCTCGACAATGAGCCACCCTTGTCCTTGGGGCTTTGAGAGGGAGCCAGAACAAGCCTCTGCTTCATCCCAGGGGAACACACAGTCAAGCTAAATGTTAAACATGCCTGTAATGATTACTGATAATGTCTGATTCTCAGTATGGACTCTTTTCCTGTGCTTTGTAAAGATTACCTAGTGATGCCCACAGCACTATAAATTCTGCTAAACGTAAGTACAATGTAAACATGAATCAATTTGCTACTGTGGCTGAGGTGTTCTGTGACAGTCCCTTTCATGAAAAATTAACAAAATAAATTCACTTAAAAACAGGACATTCAGGACCTGCCGCGCTACATTACAAAAATCATCAAGGAGGACTGCCTAATAAATGAGGGTATTATAAATGTGAGCAGCAGGGACATGTACAAAAATTGTCCAAAAGTCAAAAATCAAAATAGGGCTCCTCCTGGTATTTTCCCCCAGGGCTAAAGGGGAAGGCATTGGGCCAATAAATGTCACTCCAAAACTGATAAAGAAGGTAATTCATTAAAAAACAGAGTTCAAAAAACTGAAAGCGGGGCCAGCCTCAGGCCCTCCCAACAAAAATCAGTGGACCGTCTTGCTATAGTATCATTAAAGTAATGGAGCCATGTTTATTGCAACATTCTGTTAATCTATACTCCTTTACCATCTTTCCTCTAAATAATTTTAGTGTGCACTATAAGGCTTGCAGCGTATTTCTTGCAGATTAAACTAAAAGTAACTAAGTCTGTACACAGCAGACAGCTAAAAAATAATTTGCTGTCACAAATTGGTGTATTCCACAGGATCTGCAAGTATACAAAGCAATGCCTTTCTTTAAAAGGAAAACTAAAGTTGCATGTGTAACCTGTGACGTTCCTGGCTGGAAAGACTCTCAGTTCGCCTCTTTGGCATAGGAATGGTCTCTCTGCTCAGGATTGAGTGAAAATTGAAATGGCAAGTTACGGAGTGCACAGCCTCCACAAGTTATTAAGGTTTTGCAATCGGTAAAATGAAGGGATCCTATCACCAATCAATGGAATGCACCTAATCCAGTACTGGTATGGGACATGGACTCCTAAGGGATGGTTTTTTATGTAGCAAATATGCCTTCACATCGTTAGCCTCTGATAACTTCCGCAACTGCTCCCTGGACTGTGTGGCCCCAATGCTGACATCTGTATTTACAGCGGCAGACACAGTGCATCGGCGGCATGCTTCACCTAAAGACTGTAATGGCAACACCATCCTAATAGGACAGGACACTGCCCTGGCCATGGCTGTATCAGTAGTAAGTGTTCCTAGACTGGCCTTTGGGAATAACCGTGGACTGTAAAGGCTTGCATGTTTAGTGACCAAAACAATTAATCTTACTGCTACTGGACTGTCCAATATAGCCAAAGAATTGGATCAAGTTCACTCAGGAGTACTTTTAAACCATACAGCTAACAATTACTTAATGTTAAAAGATCATATAAGTTGTAAATCTGTAACAGGAAAATGTTGTTTTAACATTACTAACAATGTGCCATACACAGAGTCTGTCGTTAATAAACTTAAGAATAAAATGCAACATATGTTTATTACTAACCCTCTAACATTTGGAGGGTTTCAATGGATTCATTGGTTATTAATACTGACTGGACCACTACTGCTTTTCCTACTTTGTATGGGATATCTTCCGTGTGTTCTGCATTTTATGCTGACTTCGCTACAGTCTGTATGGACTGACATTCATCATTTTTCTTTTTTTTCTTTTTTTTCTTAAACTTTTATTTAATGAATATAAATTTTCAAAGTACAGCTTATGGGTTACAATGGCTTCCCCCTCCCAAACTTCCCTGCCACCCACAACCCTCCCCTTTCCCGCTCCCTCTCCCCTTCCAATCACATCATGATTCATTTTCAATTCTCTTTATATACAGAAGATTAGTTTAGTATATATTAGGTAACGATTTCAACAGTTTGCCCAGTTTTTCACACAAAGTGAAAAAAAATACTGTTGGAGTACTAGTTATAGCATTAAATAACAGTGTACAGCACATTAAAGACAGAGATCCTACATAATATTTTTTTAAAAAATTAATTAATTTTCTATGCCATTTCCAATTTAACACCAGGTTTTTTTTTTCATTTCCAATTATCTTTATATACAGAAGATCGATTTAGTATAAAATTAGTAAAGATCTCATCAGTTTGTACCCACACAGAAACACAAAGTGTAAAAATACTGTTTCAGTACTAGTTATAGCATCACTGCACATTAGACAACACATTAAGGACAGATCTCACTTAGGATGTAAGTACACAGTGACTTCTGTTGCTGACTTAACAATTTGACACTCCTGTTCATGGCGTCAGTAATCTCCCTAGGCTCTAGTCATGAGTTGCCAGGGCTATGGAAGCCTTTAGAGTTCGCTGCCTTTGATCTTATTCCGATAGGGTCATAGTCAAAGTGGAAGTTCTCTCCTCCCTTCAGAGAAAGGTACCTCCCTCTTTGATGGCCCCGTTCTTTCCACTGGGATCTCACTCACAGAGATCTTTCATTTAGGTCTTCTTCTTTTTTTTTCTTTTCCATGGTATCTTGGCTTTCCATGCCTACAATACTCTCATGGGCTCTTCAGCCAGATCCGAATGCCTTAAGGGCTGATTCTGAGGCCAGAGTGTTGTTTAGGACGTCTGCCATTCTAGGAGTCTGATGTGTATCCCACTTCCCATGTTGGATCCTTCTCTCCCTTTTTGATTCTATCAGTTAGTATTAGCAGACACTAGTCTTGTTTGTGTGATCCCTTTGACTCTTAGACCTATCAGAGCCATCAATTGTGAACTGAAATTGATCACTTGGACTAGTGAGATGGCATTGGTACATGCCACCTTGATGGGATTGTATTGGAATTCCCTGGCCCATTTCTAACTCCATCATTTGGGGCAAGTCTAATTGTGCATGTCCCAACTTGTACATCTCCTCCCTCTCTTTTTCCACTCTGAAATTTAACAGGGATCACTTTTCAGTTAAAATTTAAACACCTAAGAATAATTGTGTGCTAATTACAGAATTCAAGCACTAGTACTAGAACAACAACAACCTCAACAAAATACTAAAAAGGATAAAGTATTACATTGTACATTAACAGTCAGGACAAGAGCTGATCAGGTCATTGTTTCTTATAGTGTCCATTTCACTTCAACAAGTTTTCCCTTTGGTGCTCAGTTGTCGCCAATCAGGGAAAACAAATGATATTTGTCTCTTTGGGACTGCCTTAATTCACTCAGCATGATGTTTTCCAGATTCCTCCATCTTGTTGCAAATGACTGGGTTTCATTGTTTCTTACTGCTGTATAGTATTCTATGGAGTACATGTCCCATAATTTCTTTATCCAGTCTCCTGTTGATGGGCATTTGGGTTGATTCCAGGTCTCAGCTATTGTGAATTGAGCTGCAATAAACATTAATGTGCAGATGGCTTTTTTGTTTGCCAATTTAATTTCCTTTGGGTAAATTCCAAGGAGTGGGATGGCTGGGTTGTAAGGTAGGGTTATATTCAGGTTTGTGAGGAATCTCCAGACTGACTTCCATAGTGGCTTAACCAGTTTGCATTCCCACCAACAGTGGGTCAGTGTCCCTTTTTCCCCACATCCTCTCCAGCATCTATTGTTGGTAGATTTCTGAATGTGAGCCATTCTCACCGGGGTGAGGTGAAGCCTCATTGTGGTTTTGATTTGCATTTCTCTGATGGCTAGTGATCTTGAACATTTTTTCATGTGTCCGTTGGCCATTTGGATTTCCTCTTTGGAAAGATGTCTATTGAGGTCCTTGGCCCATCTCTTCAGTGGGTTGTTTGTTCTGTTGTTGTGGATTTTCTTGATTTCTTTGTAGATTCTGGTTATCAACCCTTTATCTGTAGTATAGTTTGCAAATATTTTTCCCAGTCTGTCAGTTGCCTCTTCACTTTCCTGACTGTTTCTTTTGAAGTACAGAAACTTCTCAATTTGATGCAATCCCAAATGTTAATTTTGGTTTTGACTGCCTGTGCTCCTGGGGTCTTTTCCAAGAAGTCTTTGCCTGTACCTATATCTTGCAGGGTTTCTCCAATACTCTCTAATAATTTGATGGTTTTTTGTCATAGATTTAATTCTTTAATCCATGTTGAGTGAATTTTTGTGTAAGGTGAAAGGTAGGGGTCTTGCTTCATGCTTCTGAACATGGAAATGCAATTTTCCCAGCACCATTTATTGAATAGGCTGTCCTTATTCCAGGGATTAGTTTTGGATCTTTGATGAAATATAAGTTGGCTGTAGATGTTTGGATTGATTTCTGGTGTTTCTATTCTGTTCCATTGGTCTATCCATCTGTTTCTGTACCAGTACCATGCTGTTTTGATGACAACTGCCCTGTAGTATGACATTCATCATTTAAAACTTTGTACCAAACCTCCTTTGTAATCAAAAATAATTAATTTTTGAATGTATGTTTCATCTCTCACCTAATGTTGGGCTGGAATTGTACTCAGTGACTGGTAAGACGCTCAGCATCCTGTACCAACCTAAGACAGCGCTCTAGGCCAAGCTGCCAGAGTTACCGATGACAGGTAAGGACAATAATGACTGAGGGCAACCTATGACAGAGGCCATTCTCAATTAAATAAAAAAGGGGGAGATGTAGGCAGCTCATAAACAAGTCATAGACCTGCCTCCCTGCCTAGCCCTGCCTGTAGACTGATGTGAAGTAAAACAACCAAATGTTCCCACCGTTCCAATGTGCACAGAGAGGCTATCAAAAGGACAGTACATTCCCTCAAGGACTCTCTCTAAAACAGGGGGCTGCGGTATGTGATATGCTATGGAAGCCTCGATCTCTCTCTTCCTAACTGCCTCATTGACCGCTTGCTCCTACATTGTTCTTAGGGTGGACCGCTAGTCAACAATGGGTAAGCACTTGTAGGCTTCTCTAGCAACCTAAGACAGAGGACAGGACATGCTTCCTGTATCCTTGATGACGCATAAGCAGAGTAAGCACTGCAGGGCACCTAAGACAGGCAAGAGTTCACGCCGTTCAGTGTTTAACGCGAGGGACTTGTGGGGGATGGATCCTCCCCCGTGGCCCTCTGGACAGTGTAGACACTGGTTACCATAAACACCAGGCCATTATTGTACAAACAAGAAGGGGGAGATGTCGGGGCTAGTGGCCCTGGCCATGAGATGCAGCAGGCTGAGGCTGTCCCTTATCTAATCCTGTTTCCTGTGCCTATTGTTCTGAAGCCACAAGACTCTTCGTCCCACATTCCTGCAGGCAGGATGTGACTTCTGATGAAGGTTTATGATGTTCTTTGCTCTATCAGCAGAGCTTGTACCCTGATCTTTGCTACCTTGTAAACTTGTTTTGTTCCTGTGCTATGCATGATTGCACACAATGAATGTTATCTGTATGGGGCCTGGGGTATATATCCTTGTCTTTCTGTGTGCTCCAGGCTGGAGGTTGAAGAGTTTCCCCAGGGAGACGGCCTCCAGTCCCTCATCGCCGCGCCCCCTACCTTGGCCTGGAACGTGATGAGGCAATAAACGTGGTGATGAATTGACTGAGTGCTGCGTCTCCATGTGGTTTGTCGGGTGGCCTCCGACAGAGGAGTTGATTAGATAGATGCATTTAGTTTCATAGCAAACTACAGTGTCATATACATCAGAACAATAAAGCAGTTTCAGTGATAGTTGTTAGAATCTTTAACCTTTTTTATAAATCACCAATTGATTTGAATTACTTTCTGATCTTAGGAACCTCAGTTAACTATACTTTTTTTCCAGTTGGTACCTGTAATACATTATTGGCTTTATCAGTTTACAGAGTCATCCCAAAGTACTGAATACAATAGATGTAGCTGGAAAAAGTCCATTGCAACTTATAGGAGGACAGTTAAACACAGAACCAACAATGCTTTAGTTTTAGGAGCAATAAATCTGATATACAAAACTGTGGATGACAAAAGACCTTAAGTTGTCATATTTAAAATTACAAGCTTGTAAACCAAGAAGAGACACTTGTTTAGTTTACATAGCATTTTTGAAAGCACCTGTAAGATTTTACAAGGCACACTTAACTCTTTTAGGCCTCTGGGGCCCCTTCACCAAGATGACTATTATGTTTAGTAACACTAGATTACCAGACTTTATAATTTTCAGACATTTGTATCAATACTATTTTATATCATGACATAATACTGGCCAAATTTGATCATTGTTACAAGGTGATTATTTAAATGGTGAAATGTTTAAAGTAAGTTGAAGAGGGTGTGTGGAAGTCACAAAAGGTTATAAGAAAAAGAAGTGTTAAACATGCTAACTGCTGCTCCAGGGGGTATCTGTGCCATGCTCCAGGAAGAATGTTGTCTCTGAGTCAATCAGACTGGACAGGTACAAACCCAAATTTGTACTTTTCCTGGACAATTCCAAACAGCTCCAGGGCCAGGCCAAGCAGGGCTGGGATTTCTGGCCTGACATCTGGTCATGGAAATCCTGACTATTTCCTCTCCTTGGCCCAATAACGTCTGTAATCTTGCTGCTTCTCTTTGGACTGTGTGTTTTTAATGCCCTTATTCCTTTTGTCTCTAACAGACCAAAGGCTGTCAAACTCCAAATGGTCATCAGACAAGCCTTCCAGCCCATTCCATTGGACGACCTGAGCAACCCTCTGGACTGAGCAGGACAGTCTTTCCAAGGCCACTGTTGCACACCATAAGACAGATAGCAAGAGGAAAATACCCAAATCTCCCTCGATGCCCACATGCCAGCTTTGAAGAAGTTACAGAAGACGGAACTCCATCCATAATCCCAAAAAGAATTTTGGGTATTACCTCTTGAGGGGGGAATGTTAGGTAGGAAGTCAGTTATGAGCTTATGTGTGTGTAACAGGCCTAAAGAGAAGACATCTATGTCCAGCATATGCATCTGCATCTCAAAGTCATCCCGATAATGTTTCAGGGGCAGCCTGGCCCTGGCATCCTGCCCTGCCCCCTTCTGCCTTCCACAATCTCCCAGGTGCAGCCTAGTATCTGCATCTCAAACACCCTGCTCCCTTCCTCTGGTCTGATAACATTTGCATCCATAAAGTCCTTTGTTTCAGACCTTCAAGAGAAGTTTTTCTATTTACATCCAAAAAGCCCTTTGTTCCAAGAGGAGCAGAAGTGGGGAAGCCAAGACCCATCTCCTTAAAAACCCCCAGCCTCAACTGGACTGCGCACTCAGCTCTCTGCATCTTTGCTGAGCCGCCCGCCTGGCCTGGTCAGGTGAAATCTCTCCACTCAACATGTAACCTGTACCCTCCCCCCCCCCCAGTCTCTCAGGCTCTGTCGGGAGAGGTGCCCATCCGTCCTTACAGATGTCCCTTCCTAATAAACCTTGCTGTTTTACCTCCCACTTAAAAAAATAAATAAATAAAGGTTTGAAAATTAGCACATGTTTAAATAACCCATAGCTCTTACTAAAAACTCAGTTGTTTTTAAACAATTAGAATTTAACAGAGACATCAAGAGAGCATAATAGATTCTTATTGCTCTAAAAGAGAATCAGTAATAGCTTTCGTATCCAAAATTTTTTTCTTATAACTTTTTGTGACTTTTACACACCCTCTTTAACTTACTTCAAACATTTTATTTTTATACTTGTGATGTTTTTCATCTGTCAATTTTCTTGCTTTACATTTTGAAACAACCTATTAAAATATTTAAATCAAGACAACATTTTTAAACAAGGTAACACATCAAATTTCAGCATTAATTACTTTTAAGTGATGTTGAACTATTTTTATATGAACAATCTATGAAAACATGTTAGCAAATTCAAGTAGTTTTTCTATAGAACATAAGATGTTGAAAGCACCAAAGTTTACATTTAGACACTTACCTCATTTGTCTTTACCCAATTTAAATTAGCAGTTACACCTAAATGACTTAAGATGGTGATATTATATATATCTCTATCTGAATTTAATTTAATTTAATTTAATTTAAATTGTATTTATCTAAAACAAGTGCTAATTACCTACTACTATTTCACTGAGTACTGACCACCCAGAAATTTGTTAAAACAAATTGCAAAATAAGTTCAGCAAGCTACAAACATTATATCCTGGCTTGCATGAGATAAAAGAGAAGAGCCATCAGAAGGGTGGGATACCCGATTTGTTTCATTGATAAGACAGAGAGAGTAGACTTTGGACCAGACCTGGTTCTAAGGTAAAGTTCAAATTCTGAGATAAGGCAAGGGGGAGGAGAGTTACCCAGTCCACACCAGTCTCTAAGGCCAAATTTGAATTTTGTGCCAATCTTGCGCGCTGCCACTTTGAGACCAGCCAACAGAGCCTGGCGATAGACATGGAGTCTTTCCTTTACAGAAATTAACCCAATTGTAATTGTACTTTTTAACATTTACATTGTTCCAACATGCCAGAGGCTGTTTACCTTGGAGACCTGCAGTAGATATGGGTATGGCCTGGCGAGAGATTTACACCCTCTTCCCCAGATTTTTGAGGGCCAGCAAGAGCTCACCGGATGCTGCAGCCGGCCCCCAGGGCTCCTGCTGGCTTCTCTGCGCTTCACTGAATTTTACTTTGACATTCAGAGCACTGGGCAGAAATCACATTGTGTCAACACCCGCCACCGGCCCTCACTATGCTTTGTTTTACTTAAACAGTTGGAATCCTCTGGTCCGCACCAGTTCTAAGTTGGCTGCTAGGCGTTGGCCAAGGCGAGGCACCTGGCAGTACTGCGGCCCCAGGGGCGGACCCGGGGCAAGGGGGAGACTGCGCGGCACCACAGCGCCAGGGGAAAAGGAGAGGAACAAACACGGGCCTGTACAGAATTTCCGCAGACAGATTTAGATGGTCATATTACAGAAGGTCTCAACTGCTCCGAGGGCGAACCTCCGAGAGTTTGAAGGAGATCAAAGACCTTACAGATGGGACAAGAACTCTGCAGCAGTCCTTCTTCATCCCCAGATACAGATTGGATCTTCCCAGGTGCCCAGATACTCCTTTTTACAACTGCTCACTAAACATGGGTTCCAGATTGCCCCTGAAAAGGTTCAAAAGGTACACCCCTTTAAGGTTCTTGGGGCTGTCTTAGAACTAGATACGGTCTCTCCCACTCAACCGCAGCTTCAAATCCAACAAACCTATTCTTTATCTCAGCAACAAAAACTCGAGGAAATTAATTGGATGAGACCTTGGATCCCTATTAGTACCATGGAGTTTACTCCCCTGTTTGACCTCCTTAAGAGAGGTACCTTGTATAAGACTATTACTTTAGAAAAAACACACCAACACATTCTCCTTAAGCTCCAACAGGCTATAGATTGTTCCTGCCTGAGGTGTTATGACCCTTCCATGTCCCTATTCTTCTATATCTTCAGCAGAAAATCCCTCATCACAGGCCTTTTGGCACAAGGGGGAGAGCCCATCCACTGGGTTCATCTGTCCGTGGGAGGGGCCCCCTGGATCTATGCCACCCTAGACCACCTCGGTGACTGCATCATAAAGGGTAGGGAACTGTCTAATCGTCTCTTTGGTCATCAGCCACATACCCTTGTTGTACCGTTTCGGTTGACTAATTTCGAGTAGTTACAACAAAACAATACCCGCATTGCAACTGCTCTAGAAGGCTTTGCGGGAAAGATTGATTGCCACTATGGCCCCTATAAATTGGTAAACTCCTTCTCCAAACTTGACTGGATACTACCCAAATTATTTTTGGCTGAAGCTGACCCATCCTTTCACACTGTGTTCACCTACAGGGGAAAAATAGGAGCAGCAATTGCCATATTTCTGCCCCATATGCAGGGACAAGAAGTGCCAAAAACTGTAGTTCATTGTGTTCAAGGGTCGGCCCAATTCAAGGAACTTTATGCCATTGTCCTGGCCTTGAAAACAATACAGGGACCCTTTAGCCTGTTTACTAACAGTCTTTACCTGGCCAATCTACTCCCCAACCTCCCTTGTTCACACATTAAACCTGATGATAACCCTATCACTCCTTTAATGATTCAAACCAGAAACTTTCTAAAGTCAAGGACTAAGCCTATATTTTTACAACACCTCCAGGGACATCAACATCTCCCAGGTATTTTGTCTCAAGGTAATGCCATTGTGGATTCATTGGCGTCCTCATCCCAGTGCTACCTTACACAAGATGAGGCTATCTCCTTTCACGACCTTACTCACGTCAACTGGAGGGGATTACAACATTGATACCCCCTTGTCCCAACTAAAGAATTAAAAAAAATTGTCCAAACGTTTGTAAGACCTGCTCACCATTCATACAGCTACCTCCCTTACAGGGGCCTGGGGCCAACCCTCGTGGACTGGCGCCCAACCACCTCTGGCAAACTGACGTCACACATTTCACTTCTTTTTGAAAGCTTAAGTATATTTTTGTAACTGTTGACACCTTTTCTCACACCTGCTGGGCTACAGCCTACACAGGCGAAAAGGCTAAACACACTAACAATCATTTATTGCAATGCTTTGCGGTTCTTGGCATTCCTAAACAAATTGAAACTGATAATGGACCTTGTTTTACCAGCGCCTCATTTGCTACCTTTCTAAAGTGTTGGGAAATTAAACATGTCACTGGTATCCCCTACAACCCTATGGGCCAGGCAATCATTGAAAGACAAAACAAAACATTAAAGGCCCAACTTTTAAAACAAAAAGGGGGAGCAACACCCCCCATGACCAGCTAAAGATAGCATTATGCACCTTAAATATTTTAAATTTTTCAAAGACTGACAACTTCCCTCCTTTCCAGAGACACTGGACAACTACTCTTAAGTACTCCACTGTTAAGGTCCAAGGTCCAATGGAGAGACCCAAAACACCTTCCCCCCACTGACCTTAATGACCTTAACCCAAGAGCCCAGCCCTCTTGAAGCCCTGTCTCTCTCTCTCTTTCACAGGAATGATGAGATACCTATGGCTACCTGTTGCAGGGGCGGTCCTCCCAACCCTGCTATTGGAACTGTCCCCTGGTGAGACGTCATCCGGCAGGGGACACTGGGAATATCGGATCTTGGCTATTGGGATCAATCCTTCACTAGTCCTCAACACTTCCAAATGTACCTCAAAGGAAGTTGAGCTTTACTTTGATGCTTGCCAACACACCCCAGGTGGGGATCCTGTACAGATTGGGAAAAAACTTATGCAACTAACCATAAATACATATGCTAGAAAACATTACAAAAGGGAGATTGTGTGAATAGCCAGGAAGGTATTACCCCTACTGGAGCTGCCCACATTCACACACAGGGTTGCTTAAGAGTCCTCTAGAGCGAACTCCACCCAACGGGGAGCTCCTGTAAAAGAAGAACTTGCAACCCAGTAAAGTATAAGAAATTCCAATGATCCTAAATGGCTCTCAGGAGAGGATGCAGGAATTCGAGTGGATGGGAAAGGAAGAGACCCATACGGCCTCATTAGAATAATAAAGGTATGGATCCCTGCTCCTACTTCCTCCCCCATTGAGGAAGTACTTCAACAAGCAAAAATACATCCCAGCTAATCAGTAACATGGAAAACGAAAATAGCCCATAACAGTCAATAACCTTTTTGACCTTACTAGAGACGCTTAACCTTACTTACCAGCTACTTAACACCTCCACGTTACCTGTCCAGCAAGGCTGTTGGCTATGCGTACCTCACCAAAGGAGACCCCCTATTATGCTCTCGTTGGCATGGAGTTAAATGCTAGCTCTCTTCTCCCGTGCCCCCTGACAAATTCCCTGACCCTTGGGCAGGGGGCGTGTCAACCAATGTCTCAAAAATAGATAATACAGCCGGCACCGCAGCTCAATAGGCTAATCCTCTGCCTGGGGTGCTGGCACACCGGCTTCTAGTCTCGGTTGCTCCTCTTCCAGTCCAGCTCTCTGCTGTGGCCCGGGAGTGCAGTGGAGGATGGCCCAAGTCCTTGGGCCCTGCACCCGTAGGGGAGACCAGCAGAAGCACCTGGCTCCTGCCTTCAGATCAGCGTGGTGCGCTGGCCGCAGCAGCCACTGGAGGGTGAACCAACGGTAAAGGAAGACCTTTCTCTCTCTCTCTCACTGTCCACTCTGCCTGTCAAAAAAAAAAACCATAAAAAAATAGATAATACAACTCTACTGCCTAATCGGTCTTACTGCGCACCCAGAAATGCTTCCTTCCAATGCCAGCATCTATTAACCCGTACCATGAGAGGTGATAAAACCTGCTCCCCTGTCTTGTTGCTTCTCCACAGGCTGAAATCGCCTTGGCTACTGAGCCCCTTCCTATTCCCCTCACTGGAAAAGCCCAGATAGCCCGGGCGTTGGCCCTTATCCCCTTGCTTGTGGGGTTGGGTGTTTCCGCTGGGGTGGGTACTGGTGTGGCTGGGATCTCCTCCGCCTTTTATCTCAACAACCGATTACATTCTCAGGTTGTCAAGGACCTGCGAGAAATAACCCAATTGCTTAGAGTCTTACAGGAACAGATCTCCTTCCTGGCCTCAGTAGTCCTTCAAAACAGAAGAGGATTGGATGTACTAACGGCAAAGGAGGGAGGCCTTTGTGTCTTCCTCAAGGAGGAGTGCTGCTTTTTTGTTAACCAATCTGGAGTCATCCAGGATCGAATTAAACAATTTCAAGACAGCCTTGAATGTCGCCGGTGACGCCTAAAGGACTCTTATAATGGCTGGAGAGGGATGTGGGGAGGGTGGCTGCCCTACCTCCTGCCATTGTTTGGTCCAATCACTGCCATTATTGCACTTCTGCTCATAGGCCCCTGTGTGGTTAACGCCTTAGGTTCCTTTGTTAGAAAACAGTTTCGTTCAATCCATGTCAACCAGCTGGAAGTCAGGTACCAGGCCCTTGTTAGTCAACAGGATACCCCCCGGGTTACTAGCCAAACCTCTCTGCTTACCCCCTCATCTCCTAAATAGGGTACTGGTAGCCAATGACAGGTAAGATCCCCCGGGAATGGTCAACCTAAGACAGGATGGCCAGGCGGGCAACTTCCAGCTCCTGGTGGGGACAGCATAAGACAGGCATGGTTACCCTCAAAGTAAAAGCAAAGGGGGAGATGCGGGGGGCTCCAACTGAAAAGGAAACAAGGCCACTAAGCCTTTGCTAGAGTTTGCCACACTTCTGCATTCCAGTGACTCAGCGTTTCCAACAACTCAAGATGGCCCCCGGGGGAGGTACCTAGCCTGAAAGGAGACTTCCATACAGTATGTGTCCTCGGCTGTGATAGGCCCTTGAGGGCATGCCCAGCTCATGTCCTGCCTGACCTTTCAGCTGGTTGGCTAGGTTCCCTGTGCCTTGGACAGCCCCCTTTTTGTGTCTATAAAAACTTTTCCCCCTCCCAATAAAGTCGAGAACCCGGCTGCATGCGCCCTGGGCATTGACCGATCTCCTGGCTCTGGTGTGGTTCCTTTGCTGCTGACATTCATCATCCCGCTTGGCCCCCGAGCTCCCTAGGCTGGCCCTGAGGAGCTCCATCGGACCTGCTGCCCCATAGTGAGCAGCAGGCAGAAGCAGAAATAATGAAGGGTCTGCATCACCCTCACATTATAAAACTTTTGCAGCTAAGGCACACGACAGAGAGAGCCTACACTTTCATGGAATATGCTATCAGGGGGGACCTTAGGTGGTACATGATAGAGCAAGGCTGCCTACAGGATGAAGAGATACATTGGCTGTTTAACCAAACTTTATTAGCTGTGCATTACTACCATGAGCAGCGTATCATGCACAGAGATTTAAAGTTAGAAAATATCCTTCTAGCTGCCAATCTAAATATTAAGTTCATTGATTTTGGGCTCAGCTGCAAATTGGCTGATGGAGAAAACCTGAAAGATTTGTGTGGGACATTTGAGTATTGTACCCCCAAGGAATTCTTAGAGGAGAAGTTTGGTGGGTACAAGACCGATGTCGGGAGTCTGGGCATGGTCCTGTACACCATGGTGACATGGGCACTACCTTTTCACGGGGAGGATTTTGTGCAGCTCAAGGAAAACATCTTGTCCAGACACTACCAAATTCTCACCTATGTAAACCTAGAATTTAGTAATCTGTTGGAAAGGTTACTGACCCATGACCTGGAGGTGAGGCCCACAGTGGCAGACACCATGGACTACCAGTGGCTCAGTGTAGGCCATGAAGTACCTGAAACAAGTGAAGAGTTTCTGTCTCTCCCCCAGGAACAGGAAATACAGGAATTCCCAGGGGGCCTATGCTCTCAACTGTGCCTTAAAGAACGGATGACCCCTTGTCTTCTGTGCCACACTGGGTGAAATCCCAACAGCAGGGCTATAGCATGCATGAAATCATGCATGAAATACGTGGACATAGTGAAGTGGAGCCTTTAGTATCTCCTCAGGGTCCTGAAGCTCTAAGGTCTTTTGAGGACCTGGGATTCCAGCTGGACCATAAAGCAGGCTCCCTGCCACTCAGGCTCCAAGCCAGTGCCTTGTCCCCAGGACTTCAGAAGAACCACAACAAAGTGAAGCCCATGCCTCATGCCATCCCCAGTGTTCAAAGCTGCCCCATTCTCCATTGCCTCCAGGGACACTCAGGCTGCAACAGCAGAGCCCGTGAGTGTGCTTCTCTCAGCTCCCAACCACTGATGCTTGCAGAAGATCAATCGGGGCAGAATCCTTGCCATGGGACTCCCAGTATGAGTAGCAGTGAGTCCTGCAGGACAGATAGTTCCCAACTGGTCATGTTGACAAGGATCCCCGCTGCCTGTGCAGTCCTTAGCCAGGATCCTCTGACCTCCCTCTCCACCACACTGAGCACCAACAGCAGTGAGGATGATTTAGAAGTCAGGAGCTGCTCCCAGGCAGCATCAGAGAAACAGAGCATCCCAGGCAAACAGCAGCAGGAGGAGGAGGAGGAAGAGGAGGAGGAGGAAGCAGGGACCTCAGACACTCAGGCTAAAAAGAGCAAGGGTCACCCGGGGATTGGCAGGAGGATCATCAAATTCTTCACCTGGATGTGTTGTATCCGGCCAGCCCCAGAGGAAAGCCCTTGAGTCCAGAGTAGAAAGTGGCCTCTCAGTAGCCTCTTGGGTAATGCCCAAGAGGACGGGCCCTTATATGAGAAGTGAAACAATGAAGGGGTATTCATGGAATCCTGTCTGGGAGGAGGGAAGGTGAGGAGGTAGTAAGAGAAATTATAGGCAGAGAGGGAATATACTGTCCCATTTTTCAGATGGTCAATAAGGTAACATTTTTTCATGGTTAGGGGTCATGACCATTTCCCAAGAGAGAAGATACAGACACGTGGTATTCGATTCTGTTTAGAAAATGAATCCATTAATATCACTCCCTAATTAAACTTCCTGTACCCAGGCCTTATTGGACCCCTCCCTTAGTCCCCCTCCTGGCTAGCAGGAGTATTGTTTTCTCAAGAAAACCTACTTTTGCTTTTGCTCCCCCACCCTCATGATCCATGTTGGGATTATTTACTGCTGTGAGACAAAGAATGGACTTGAAATTCCTGCAGCATCATTGGTGCCATGACTTGGATGGACTCAGATACATTGGAAAGGTGAGTAAGGCAAACTGTTTCTCTGGTTTTTGTTGAGGGACTATGTAAATATTTAAATATCAACCATACAACTGGTACTCCATATTGCCCACAACCCCAGGGAATGATAGAGCGAGCCAATCAAACATTGAAAAGTACGATGGACAAATTTACAGACAAGGTACAGACTATTGAGACTCAATTACAATTGGTACTAATAGCTCTTAACAAAAAAAGAAGGGGAGGAATGGGAGGATACACCCCAATGGAGAGATATTATTATCAACAGTGGACTGTTTCTACTCAAAAGCTAGCATTACAAAAACTACATGTAGAAAAATATTCTTGCTTTTATCGATTACCAAACAGTAAAGACTGGAAAGGGTCCACTGCCATCCTCTGGAGAGAGAAGGAACAGTAGTGATTGACACACCTGAAAAGGGGATTATTAGCTTGCCCCAATGACATGTTAGGATAGTTCCAGCTCCAGAAGACACAAGTTAGAGACTGCACAAGAATAGACCACAACCGAATATGTTTATAAATTAGAAGATCCATACGAAATCTTCCATGGAAATTTAATGAAAAATTGTATGATCATTGGCCATGGACTAGTGCTATTCTAACAACCAAAGATCCTAGGACTATAATAATAGCAAATGGAAAATATGGGAAATTTGACAGGGATGTTAGACCATCAGCAGAGCAACAATGGGTACCTGGAATATATGGGCTTGCTTTGAGGGCAACTAGTTGCTGGTATTGCAAGAAAAATAAAAACTGGAAAAAGGTGACCAGAACAGGAAAATTGGAAGAAGGTGTGATATGTAGAATATTTTTGGTGTGCTGCTTAACACCTCAAGGAACATTGCAAAGATTGGCAGCCTTAGCGTACACATTGTAACAACCATTGATTTTCCTTTTGAAGCATGGACACATAAAGGAACCCTTGGATATTCTCGCCTATAAGGACATATATAAGTGTTGGTCTTACCTCAAGAATTGGGAATTTCCAATTAGGCACTAATGGAATATCAACTGCAATTATCCTGTCAAAAGAATTCATGTGTTTGTAAGGAATGTAGATACCACTGTCAGTTGTGCTTTTTACAGAAAGAATTAAGGATTTCATATTCCAGAGCTAGGACTAAAGAACTCCAGAGATGGCAACAGCAGCAGCAAATGGAGAAATGTACATTAAAGGAAGAGAAGCAAAAGACCACTATGAACAGTATATACTTAAACAATTAAGTGAGGAAGAAAATCCACCACTTGTAAATCCTTTTGAGGGAGTGTCTGAGGACCAACAAGATGAATTAGCAGCCCGACTACAAGAGCATCTACAACAGGTAAAAGAAGAACTAAAGAGATGGGACCCAGATAAAGGTAAGTTAATTGGAGGTAAGCAAACACTTAAACAATTTAAAGTATTAGGTAACTTAATGAGATTGTGGGAAAGATCTGAACTACCTATGCTCAGAGCTTATGGATTAATAATGACAATTATCATCTTAATTATATTACCCAGTGTAAAAACAGAAGAACAAGTGTTAGGCTTAGTAGAAAACCCACCAGCCTATACACACCCTGATATTAAAAATGTACCCTTTACCTGTGAATCAAACATACCAAGGTCAGGATGTGAGCCCACAGAGACTCTATCCATCATTCAGACAAAAGTTAAAAATTATACTATTCCTTGGGTAACCCATGCTAAGGAATTGGTGGGACCTTGGAGAGATTTAATTGAACAATTTTTCTCTAGCAACTGTAAAAGGTCTGAAATAGAATGCGGTAATTATACTTGTCATGCACACAACAATTATACAAATTGGACATGCAGTGGTGTAGTACCAAAATTCACAGGGCCCTTAAATCTAATAACAAAATAAAGTATATCCTTTTGACTGATGTAGGACCCATGGAATGTATAGACATTACAGAGATTAAGAAAAATACCCCCTTAACTTACACAATGAGAGGATGCCCACTGGAAGGAACTATTTATGAAGCATGTGATGAGTTGAAACAAACAATGTTTGAAGCAGGATTAAGTAGACTGTGTGTCAGAATCCCATTTGCATTAATTAAATGCTTAGAATATAAGACATATAGCCTCAGCAGAGATGACAAATTTTACTGGGGAAAGCCTAACTGTACTTCGTGGGTAGCAACAATGTGCACAGAAGAAATACCTTTCTTAGGGCCAGATCTAACCCTATTAGGATTAGAACATTCATATTTAGAACCATATGTTAATAATACTAAGGAGAGGATGGATTACTCAGAATGGGAAACTGCATTTGCCCGTGACATAGATCCCAGTCTTACTATAACAAAGATTCAGGGGCATATCAATTGCTCCCGGGTAGCTGTAAAGGACTCTTTAGTGTAGATGACCTTCAAACAAAACAGGGGAGTCCAAATAGGGGAGCGACAAGAAAAGGATCTAGAGAGAATTAGTCATGTAGAGTGTTCCTTCTATTATGAAAATGAGAGTTACTACCTTAATGAATCAAACATACCCTACAATTTATCAACTCCAGACTTTGGATATAGCATGTATATGAATGAGACATATAAAATACAATGGTCAACAATTCGAGATGAATTTTCTGTCTCTTTTATTTGTAAAAATGGCTCAGAGCATAGATGTATTAGATGCAGACCTCCAAGTAATAATCAGTCAACACACTGTTTTTGGCAGGCAGAATATGAAATGTTCCACAAACATTTTGTAAAAACTCCAGTAAGAGAAGACCCAGGAAACTGCACATGCAGGACCGAAGGGGAGGTATTGTATGCTAGATGCACACACTCATTAGATTCTAAAAAGGAGATCGGTTGTTATATAAGGGACCTGGAATGGCAAGAGAGAACGATAACATTCTTGGTTCCATATGTGGTGGTAAAGGAAACTCCATTCACATATGTACCAGTAAATATGTCTGATTTGACTATACCAATAAAACTGATGTGCAAAAAAAGAGACTTTGGAGTAACAGCAGCCATTGTCACTACAGCAGTGTCAGCAGCCGCGGTAGCTGGCGCTGTGACTGGAGCATTGGCTCTAAGCACTACCCAAACACAGGTAGATGCTTTAGAGTCCCTCCTGAAGATAATTCAGGAGCAGCAGGCTCAGCTAGGTGAGCAGTCAGCACTGCTTAAGACACATGCTATGGGGCTCCAGATGCTCGAAGCACGCACGGTAAAAATAGAACAGATAATACCATACTAGCTTTGGAAAGAGAACTCAAGTGTGAAACTATTGGAAGAGTTTGCATTACCACCATTCCATGGAACGATATATCCATTCCTAATGCAACACAACTAGCTGATATGTTCAAACACAACCATTCTACCTGGCTAGAGTGGGTAAATGCAACTGCTCATCTTGAGGCTAACATTACTAAGAGAGCTCTACATGTCTAATACAGCTTCAAAATACAGCAGCATTTAAGACAGGTCAAGTCAAAACAGTGGAACAAATAAATACTCTGATGACACAGTTTCCTCTTGGCTTCCATCCTGGAAATGGTTTAAAATAGGAGCAATATTTTGTATAGTCCTTGTATACTTGCCTATCTTACAGCACCTCTTCTCAATTGGACAAAATTTCGCCAAGGGATACCTGGCCTTCCGAGAGGAACCCAGCCCACTGGAAATAGAAGAAGAAGAAGACCTCAAATCTGGAAATCAATCCGGGATATGCTCAAGAATGTTCATCCCTTTGGCCCAACAGCTCAACCGGCTTTACAGGGCTATGAGAGCATTTAAAGCAAAAGAAAAGGAAGGACTGTTAGGGATCAATTTGTGATGAAATGAAACTCATCATTTATCAGGGAAAGAAACTGCACTGTAGCAAAGCTTGCAAGAGGAAATGGCCTAACTGCAAATTGTTGTTATAACTATGTAACCGCTGCTGCCATGACTATGGGGCCCAAAGGGAGCGAACATAGGCAGGGCTGACCCTAAACAAGTGTATATAAGAAGACCCTCAGATCCTTGTAAATCGGAGCATTACTCAGCCTCCCTCCCCTGTCCAAAAAGCCTAGTGCCCACTGGGAGAAGCTCCTGGTCTGTAAAGCCTAGTGCCTGCAGGAGCCAGCTGAGTGGCCTTCCCTCCTAGTGCCGGTGTAACAATAAAGAGCATTTAACCTTCTCAGTCTCCTCTGTGAACCCTTCGTCAGCATCCTGGCCAGTCGTTGGTGGCAGGAAAGCTGACAATCATCAAAGACACATGAAAATGGAAAGACATCCTCTGTTCATGAATTAGAAGATTAACATTAACATGTTCATATTCCTTAGGAAATATACAGATTCAAAGCAAGTCCTATCAAAATACCAATGGCATTTTTATACAGTCAGAAAAAAAATTCAAACATTCATATGGAACTACAGAAGACCCAGAGCAGCCAAAGTGATCCTACACAAGAAAAAACATACAAAGCTGGGGGCATAACAATACCTGATTTCACAAAGGTATAGTAAATAAAATAGGATGAAACTGGAATGAAGATGGATACAAAGATCAACAAAAACAGAGAAAAATACATAAATGCAAAATACATACATAACAGCTAACTGATTTTTGATGAGAATCCCATAGTCTTTTCAATAAGTGGTGCTAACAATAACGGATATACATATGTAGAAGAATGAAATTAAATGTCTACGTTTCACCACACATAGAAATCAACTCAGATGGATCAAAGACCTAAATCTGAGACCTGAAAATATAAAATTGCTAGAATAAAACATAGGGAGACATCTCTTAAAAAGTGGTAGAGGCAATGACTTTTTGGTTAAAACTCCAGAAGTTCAAGCAGCAAAAGTAAAACTAGATGAATGGGACTACATCAAACACTGAAGCTTCTGTACAGCAAAGAAAACAGTAATAGAGTGAATAAACAACCAATGGAAAGGGATAAAATACTTGCAAACTAGTTATCCAACAAAGGATTAATATTCAGAATATATCAGGAACTCAACAAACTCAAAATCAGGCATCCAATGCAGTTAAGAAATGGGCACAAGGGGCCTAAAAAGACAATTCTCAAAAGAAAAAATACAAATGGCCAACAAATATATGAAAAACACTATTACTAGCCATCAGAGAAATGAAAATAGGGGCTTGCAATGTGGCACAGTAGGCGAAGCCTCTGCCTGCAGGGCCGGCATCCCATGTGGGCACTGGTTCATGTCCCAGATGCTCTTCTTCTTATCCTGCTTTCTGAATATGGCCTGGAAAGCAGTGGAAGATGGCTGAACTGCTTGGGTCCCTGCAACCACATGGGAGACCTGGAAGAAACTCCTGGCTCCTGGTTTTGCATGGGCTCAGCTCTCACCATTGCAAACATCTGGGGAGTGAACCAGTGTATGGAAGACCTTTGTGTGCTTCCTTCTGTGTCTGTTAACTCTGCCTCTCAAATAATTTCAAAAACTCTTTAAAAAAACAAAACCCCAAAAGAGTAGTATTACCTCATAATGATAAAATGCCTATCATAAAGAAAAAGTAAAAAAAAAAAAAAATCCCGCAAGGATATGCAGAAAGCAGAACTCTTGTATACTGAGCATGGGAATCCAAATGAGTACAACCACTGCAGCAAACACCGTGGAGATTTCTAAAAACTAAGAATAGAACTGCAATATGACTCAACAATCTCAATACTCAGTATATGTCCAAAAGACATGAAATCATTGTATCTAAGAGAAACCTATTCCACCATGATTACTGCAGCACTGTTAGCAATGGCCAAGATATGGATTCAACCAACGTATCCATCAGCAGATGAAGACATCAAGAATTTGCTGTGTATATACTAAATGGAATACTATTCAGCCATTTAAAAATGAAATCCTGTCCTTTGCAGCAAAATGTATGCAACTGGAGGGTATTGTGTTTAGTGCAAAAAGCCAGACACAGAAAGACAAATAATACATGCAAACCTTCACATAAGCAAGCTAAAAACATGAATGCATAATGATTAATAAAGGATGGCAGGCACTGCAGGGGATGAAGGGAGTTTTGATGATGGGCACAAAATCAGAGTTAGATCAAAGGAATAAATTCCTATTGTTACACAGCACAGTGAGGAGACTAGCTCACAATAACCTAGAATGTATTATATGAACATACACAAGAAATTCCAAGTCTTCCATCATAAAATATTGACAAAGGAAAGGAAATGTTGATTATCTCATTTTTCATCAGGACACATTGTAGACATGCACCAAGACATAATACTGTAGCCCTTAGGTAGGTGAAATTATTGTTAATGTCAAAATTTTCAGAAAACAGAACCATACCATCAACCAGCAACACCACCACTGGGTATATGTCCCACAGAAAGGGACTAAGTAGTTCACCTATCTATAGTCCCATATTTGAAGCACATTTTCAGCCATGAAGGAAAGAGCAGGGAGCACTCTGGTGTGGTTATCAACAATAATAATCACTTGCCTCTTGCAACAGCAGACCAATTAAATCCACGTGCCAGGTGGCATGTGAGAGTAATCACCTCTCCAAATGCCACCATGGGAGAAAAAGGAAAGATGTAAGTTTTGTCTGCAAAGCAGACATTCCTGGGGGACTTTCCAACTGAGTTGGATGGAATAGGAAAACCACAATCAGAAATCCAAAATGACAGCCATAAGATGTCCCCAAATCAGATATGCCTGGGACAAGAAACTCATTCTGGTACCACAATAGGAAAATGTCCCCAAATCAGATATGCCCAGGAGTTCAAACTCATTTTGATACTACAGTCTCCACTATGAGGGCAGGAATGCAGAAAAAGTAGACTGCACTTTTGTCTCACTACAAGGGAATAGTATCTCGGCAAACAAAATGAGTTGAGAGTTCATCAGACGAAGGGGTCAACAGTTTGTTGTACATATATGAAATAGAATACTACCCAACAATTTGAAAAGAATGACACCCTGTCACTTAAGGCTAGATGTATGGAACTGGAGGTAAGTGAAAACAATCCAGACACAGAAAGACAAATACTGTACCCACTCCCTCACAAACACAAGCTACAACAATCGGGGGCCAGTGCTGTGGCATGGTAGGTTAAGGCTCTGTCTGTGGTGCCAGAATCCCATGTGGGCACTCATCAGTTCATATCCTTGCTGCTCCTCTTCTGAACCAGTTCGCTGGTTATGGGTTGAGAAAGCAATGGAAGATGGCTCTAGTGCTTGGGCCCCTACATCCACTTTGGGAGACCCAGAAAAAGCTCCTGGCTCCTGGCTTTGAATTTGCTGATGTAGTTGTTGCAGCCATTTGGGTAATGAATGAGCAGAAGAAAAATATCCCTCTGTCTCTCCCTCTTTCTCTAGCTCAGCTTTTCAAATAAAAATAAATAAATCTTTAAAATACACCTATCAGGATACAGAATAATTAATAAAGGATGTAAGAGGATGGAGGGAAAATGCAAGGAGTTTGGATGATGGGTACCAAGTCAGAGTTAGATCAAGGAGTAACTTTCTAATGTTACACAGAAAAACGGAGAGGATAGCTCACAATAACTGAGTGTGTATTGAATGAACATATAGAAGAAATTCCAAGACTTCAATCCTAAGTACTGACAAATAAAGGGGAATATTGATCATCCCATTTTTAATCAGGACGCATTGCAGACAGGTACCAAAATGTCACACAGTAGCCTCTGAGTATGTACAATTATTCTTAATTTCAAAATTTTCAAAAAAAAAAAAACCCTTCCCATGAACTAGATACTCCATCACCGTGTAATCACCAAATGAACAGGAACTAAGTATTTCAGATACTTTCGGTCCCATGTTTAATGCACCAGGGATGAAGTACTTAGAATCTGGTGACAATTTCAGCCATTAACAAAGAAGCAAAGAGAAGTCTGGTGTAGGCTTACAGAACAGTAAGAACCTGCAATTTGCTATGGCAGGTCAATAAAATCCACTTGCCAGGTAGCATGTGAATAATCACCACTACAAATGCAACAATGTGAGAAGGAGGAATGATAGTTTTGTCTGTACAGCGGGCATTCCTGGAAGACTTCCACAATTGACTTGGATACAACAGGAAATCTACAAGCACAAATCCAAGTTGATAGGCCTATGATGTCCCAAATCATACAAGCCTGGGAGGCTCCACTATGAAAGCAAGGATGTAGATAATGTATAGTGCAGTTTTGCTACATTAAAAGGCAGTAGAATTTTGGCAAGCAACATAGCTGAGTTGGTTAGGGAGGTTAGGCCAGTAGCACAGATATCAACAGTGACCCACCAAAGGAGGTACTCCAACTTAAGGGTATGGATGGTCCAGTTTGAGGCCACACAAAGTCCATTAGCAATTGGTGATGTCCCTAGAATTGGTGGACATGTGAATTTCAAGACGGCCTTGAGTGAGGGTGGACTGCTTAATGTCAAGTAGGATGATCACAAGTTATGCCCCTTGAGACACATGACACTACCCCTGTATCTGGAAGGAGGTATCTGATGTGAGATGACTGATGATGGCTCTCCAAATAGACAAAGTGTCAGTGGCTGACATCCTCATTAAGGGCACAGACTCCTCAGGGTGTGAGTTTGGGCTCTGAAAATACCACTTCCATTTAACAAGAGATTCTCAGTGGCTGGAGGCCAGGACCCATGTGGCTCTTGATGCTAAGGGAGGTAGTTCAAACTTTCTGTGAGTCAAACAGTAGCGTCACTAAAAGCTCAAAGCTAATTTGAAGTCCTTTACCCATGTGACCCTCAGAACCAAAAACTATCCACAGAGTAGCCCTTAGCTTTTTCTTTGGAAGTGTGCCTGACCAAGGTGCATCCTTGTGGGTGACTGGTGATATAGGTGGGTCTTAGCATTCACTAGAGGTGAGGATATTGGTGTTATCAGAAAGTGAAAATGTGCCGGGCTTCCTTGGTTGAAACCGAATCACTGAGGAAAAGGAGATATATGTGGATTTCTTGAGGATTTTTTCTGAATTCCTTTTTCAAAATATAGACCAGAAATTTGAGGTTGCAAGCTCTCATATTGTATGGAACTAAGGTCCACACCCACTTGGTCAAAAATTCAGGTGCTGATGTTTGAGGCCCATTTTTCCTCCTCCTCTTATCAGTTGAAACAATGTCCTCAACATAGTGTCACAGGTGGATGCTAGGTGACAACTGAAGGCCAGCCAGATCCTGTTAACAGACCATGAGCCCTAGAGGACCATACTCTCATAAAGGTGCATTGTTGGCCTTTAAATTAGAGTAAATGGTGGGGCTGGTGCTATCGTTCAATGGATTAACACCCTGGCATGAAGTGCCAGCATCCCATATGGGCGCCGGTTTGAGATCCACTTGCTCCACTTCCCATCCAGCTCTCTGCTATGGCACAGCAGGTAAGGCTTCAGATAATAATGCTTCCAATGTCATTTTGTAGTGCTGGGTCATGCCCCAACTACTGTATTTCCAGTCCAGCTTCCTCCTAATGTCCATGGATAGACAGTGGGCGATGTCAGATCTCAGGACTCTGCTACCTATGTAGGAGAAGAAGATGGAGTTCCTGCTCCTGGCTTCACCTTGGCTAATCTGTAGCTGTTGCAACCATTTGGAGAGTGAGGTAGTGGGTTGGATGAAATCTCTATGTCTCCCTCAATAACATTTTTTCCAAATAAAAAAATCATTAAAATATAACAATGGCCAAGGAACTGTGACAGAGTTGTTAAGATGCCATTTGGTTTACCCATGCCCCATATCAGAGCTCCTGGATTTCAGTATAATCTTCCTGCTGTCAGATTTCCTGCTAATGTACACTCTGATGGAGAGCAGGCATTGGGTCAGTTACTTAGGTCTCTTCCACCAATATGAGAGAACTGGATGGAGTTCTTGGCTTCTGACTTTGGCCTAGCCCTTCCATAATGTTTGCCGGCTTTAGGGGTGAGGCCAACAGATGGAAACATCTTTCTCTATCTCACACTGCCATTCTAATCAGAACATAAAGGCATGAATACATTGTATTTGGCATGGCAATTAAAAACATCATTTTTGGTGGCAGCATCCTATCACAGAGTATCTAGGATCAATACCTGTCGCACATTCAAATCCAGGTTCCTGCTCATGCATACCCTGGGAAACAACAGAGGATGGCTCAGATATTTGGGCCCTTGCCACTCAAGTGGAGTGATCCAGCAAATGGGAAATCTGTTTTCTTGTCTTTCAATGAAACATAATGAATAATGCTTAAGTAAGTAGATAAATAATTCCACTGGGTCCAACGTAGCTTGTTTGGGACTGTCCTAGGGGCAGCTTTGCCATTCAGGGGTGTTGGCTGCACATACTCACTGAAGAATGCCTAACAGCCTCAGTAGCTCTCTTTTGTTCTTAATTGTACACTGTCCATTGAAACAAAGAGGCTCCTGCTGTAGTGTGGTGTTTCACATGCTCTGGACACCCACTGCAGTAGAAAAAGGGACAGTTTATGTTCACCCTCCATGCCAACATGACACCATCTGTTTGTGCTTTCCAGACAAGTTGGACAGGATCTTGAAGTAGTTCAGTGAGAGCTGCCAGCTGCCAACTCTGTTGCCCAGTGATTTACAGACTACTTCCTGTCAGGAACACAGCAAGGTTGCCCTTCTCAACGTGGCCCTGTCCAGTCTTTGAGCAGGCTTTGTGTCTCCATCCACAGCAAGGTGTGTACATCTGTGTGGACTTCCTTGGTGTCTGAGATATGGCACTTCACCATCTGAGCCAGTTGCAGATGAGGCATCAACTTTCTTAACCATGTCCTGGGTGGTACTTGGCAGCATGTGAGGGGCAGCCAGCAGTCATCTGGTGCATCTAGACTCACCATCCCACAGCACACAAGACTCTGCATTACCCAGGTGGAGGTGCCAATGTCTGAAATGATCCCATGAGACCATGATACTTATATGCTGCTGCCAGTAACACTCTGCAAACAACCTTGAGTATAGGCCTTCCCTTAAGAACTCTCACTGTCTCACTGGGAGTCTGTGGAGGGACATGGAAAGCAGTGATAAACCAAAATATTGAGGTTGCAAGCTCTCATCTCGTATGGAACTAAGGTCCACACCCACTTGGTCAAGAAGTCAGTTGCTGATGTTCAAGGCCCATTTTTCCTCCTCCTCTTGTCACAGGTGGATGTTAGGTGACAACTGAAGGCCAGCCAGATCCTATTAACAGACCATGAGCCCTGGACGACCACAAAGGCAGCTCACTGGAAGCTGTGTGGGTGCATGCACCCATTAGCAATGGTAGTCCACAAGTCTGCCAGGTACTACTCTAATTCCCATATAGCAAATGACAGAGAAATTTTCCACAGGTAACCTTTAAGCCTTTTTGACATGCTCTTATATTTATGACATTACATATTCCTCAACACAACTGTTAACAATAACTGAATTCAACAACATTGTAGAATACATAATGCTGTGCATGGAGAAATCTAAACACTCCACCAAAAAATGGTTCAAGATGAAAAGCCAATTCAGTGACATTACAGGTTACAAATCAACATACAGAAACAGTAGCTTTTTTATATTCTAATAACCAGCTTGCCAAAAATGAAATCTAAAAATTAATCCCATACACAATAGAGACAAAAATAAAATATTTAGGAATAAATGCAACCAATTAAGTGAAAGATATCTACAATGAAAATTCTAAAATGCTGAAGAAATAAATCATCAAGGACTCTCAAAATGGAAAAATATCACTTGCTCATGGATTGGAAGAATTAGTATAATTAAAATGCCTATATTACTTAAAGCAACCTACAAAATAAATGAAATTCCTATCAAACACCAATGAGATTTTTTACGGAATGATAAAATAATCCTAAATTCCCTAAAAAATCACAAAATATCAAGAATAGCCAAAATGATCCTGAGCAAAATAAAAAAAAAATCAACTTGGAGGCATCAGAATACCTGACTTCAAAGCTTACTACAAAGCTATAACAATCAAACAGCATGACAGTGGAAATTAATTAATTAAGTAATACAAACAGGTAGAGCCAATTGATTTTTCATGAAAATGCCCAGACTATACACTGGGAAAAAAGTATAATCTATTCAGCAAGTGTTGCTGGCAAAATTGGATGCATACATGTAGAACTGAATATTACCGTACTAAAAAAAAAAATGAAATCCTGTTATTAGTATCAAAATCATTGCAACTGGAAGACTTCATGCTCACTGAAACTATCCTGACACAGAAAGACAAATATTAGATGTTCTCCTTTATACATGGGAGCTAAAATTTTCTTTTAAACAATTAGACAAAAATAAAAGAAAATCAGAAAAGAAACTAATGCTTATGTGTATCACTATTGCTGCAAATGTGGTTTTGTTAAACTTTGTTTTGTATCTTTTTCAAATTCTTAAGAATGATCATTTTAAAATTTACTGTGTATGAGTATAGTAGACATTTTTATAGAAACCTTTGATTTAATAAACATAAATCTCGTAAGTACAACTTTCAGATTATAGCAGTTCTTCCCCCCATACCCGCTCTCCCACCCACAAACCATCCCAACTCCTACTCCCTCTTCCATCCCATTCTTCATTGAGATTCATTTTTAATTATATACAGAAGATCAATTCTATACTATGTAAAGATTTCAACAGACTTCACCCACACTGAAACACAAAGTTTAAAGTACTATTTGAAGACCACTTTTACCATTAATTCTCATAGTACAACACATGAAGGACAGAGGTCCTACATGGGAAGCAAGTGCACAGTGACACCTGTTGTTGATTTAACAACTGACATTCTTATATTTGACATCAATGATCACCCTAGGCTCTTGGTCTTGAGCTGCCAAGGCTATGGAAGCTCCTTGAGTCCACAAATTCCAACATTATTTAGAAAAGGCCATAATCAAAGTGGAAATTCCCTCCTCCCTTCAGAGAAAGGTACTAATCTCTTTGGCGGCCCTTACTTTCCCCTGGGATCTCACTCTCAGAGACCTTTCATGTGGGTGATTTTTTTCCATAGTGTCTTGGCTTTCCATGCTTGAAGTGCTCTCATGGGCTTTTTAGCCAGATCCAAATGCCTTAAAGGCTGATTCTGAGGCCAGAGTGCTGTATAGGGTATTTGTCATTCTATAAGTCTGCTGCGTGGCCTGCTTCTCATGTTGGATCATTCTCTCCTTTTTTTTCTTTGACAGGCAGAGTGGACAGTGAGACAGAGAGATAGAGAGAAAGGTCTTCCTTTGCCGTTGGTTCACCCTCCAATGCCTGCCATGCTGCAGCCAGTGCACCACGTTGATCCAAAGCCAGGAGCCAGGTGCTTCTCCTGGTGTCCCATGCAGGTGTATGGCCCAAGCATTTGGGCCATCCTCCACTGCACTACTGGGCCACAGCAGAGAGCTGGCCTGGAAAAGGGGCAACCGGGACAGAATCCAGCGCCCTGACCAGGTCTAGAGCCCGGTGTGCCAGCGCTGCAGGCAGAGGATTAGCCTATTGAGCCATGGTGCCGGCCATTCTCTCCTTTTTAATTTTATCTATTATTATCAGCAGACACTTGGTCTTATTTATGGAATCCCTTTGATACTTAATGCCATCTTACTAGTTAAAATGATCAGTTTAAGTTCATAAGTGATCATAAAGAGAGGACTTTTAGTGTTTGATTATTTTTATTGCCCTTACCTAGATTCTTCCTTACTAGCTGAACTCGAATGATTATAAAGCTCTTAAGAGGTAAATTTAAAAATACACTATTTAAAAAATAAAAGATTTAAAAAGAATTACAAGCCCTCACTTTTTATTTTTTTTGCATTTTCATTACCTATTTATTTATTTATTTACTTTTATTTAATAAATGTAAATCTCCAACGTACAATTTATGGATTATAATGGTTCCCCCTCATAACTTCCTTCCCACCCGCAACCCTCTAATCTCCCACTTCCTCTCCCATTCCATTCACATCAAGATTCATTTCCAATTCTCTTTATATACAAAAGATCAATTTAGTATATATTAAGTAAAGATTTCAGCAGTTTGCACCCACTCAGAAACACAAAGTGTAAAATACTGTTTGAGTACTAGTTATAGCATTAATTCACATTATACAACACATTAAGGACAGAGATCCTACATGAGGAGTTAAGTGCACAGTGACTCCTGTTGTTGACTTAACAAATTGACACTCTTGTTTATGGCTTCAGTAATCACTCTACGCTCTTGTCATGACTTGAGAAGGCTATGAAAGCCTTTTGAGTTCGCCAACTCTGATCTTCTTTAGACAAGGCCATAGTCAAAGTGGAAGTTCCCTCCTCCCTTCAGAGAAAGGCACCTCCTTCTTTGATGGCCTGTTCTTTCCACTGGTATCTCACTCACAGAAATCTTTCATTTGTTTTGTTTTGTTTTGCCAGAGTGTCTTGGCTTTTCATGCCTACAATGCTCTCATGGGCTCTTCAGCGAGATCCAAATGCCTCAAGGGCTGATTCTGAGGCCAGAGTGCTGTTTAGTACATCTGCCTTTCTAGGAGTCTGCTGTGTATCCCGCTTCCCATGTTGGATCCTTCTCTCCCTTTTTAATTCTATCAGTTAGTATTAGTAGACACTAGTCTTGTTTATGTGATCCCTTTGACCCTTAGACCTATCATGGTCAACTGTGAACTGAAATTGATCATTTGGACTAGTCAGATGGCATTGGTACATGCCACTTTGATGGGATTGAATTGGAATCCCCTGGCACGTTTCTAACTCTACCATTTGGAAGCCCTCACTTTTTAAATTTTTGGTTCGTTAACGATAGTGTGCAAATTGAAATGCCGCTGTAGTGATTCTCACAAACTAGTAAAATCCCAAATATGAAAAACAGCTTATCTCGGATTCATTGTATTGCTCTGATACTATTCAATTTCACATACACATGAAAACACACTTCCAATTTTCTTAATTAAAGGAAACAATCTAAAATAAATATCCATCACCAACTTAAAACACAGCATTGTAGCCTTTCAACTGAGCATGACAAGAAAGAACAGTTCAGTTATTTACAGGCTCTGGTTTTGCTTGTCTTAATTAACGATTTTCAAATACCATAATATTAGTTGTGACATTAATCATTTAAACCCCCTAACTTCATACACCAAGTAACATGTTGCTATTTTTACTTACATTTTATCAAGAGGAGTTGTACATATTTATGGGCTAGTGTGACATTTCAGTACTCATATAAAATTTGTAATGATCAAATCTACATTAATCTTTTGACATTATTTTATGGATAGAGCCTTGAGCTAACCTTTATTTCATTTTCTAATAACAGATATAATTGGATTACTGTGAGCTACAAACATCCACCTGTATGATTCTAGGAAATTACTCAATAATCTAATGCTAAATCTGTGTCCATATTTTCTACCTAGTTTTAATATTGCAATTGGTTTCAATCAATAAGGGGGAGGTGGAGAGAGAGAGAGAGAAAGATAAAGACACCACCCATCTATTAGTTCATTACCCAAGTGCCCAAAATACTCAGGGCTGATCTGACCCAGGCTGAAGCTGGGAGATGGTCTCCAATGTGGTAGCAAGAATCCAACTACTTAAGCCATCACTGGCTGCCATTGGTATCCTGAGCATTGTCTTTCCCACTATTGCCAAATGTCTACCCTTCAAAAAACTTTCTGACATACCCTCAAATGGCCCTGGCTTCCAGAGCAGGAGGCCACAGTCCCCTGTCTTAACCCCATTACTGCATGGTCTCCTACTCCCCAATCACCACACATGCCAAGCTCCTGCTCAACTCCAGCCACAGCATCTGGTTTAATGGATCCAAATGAAGACACTGGGGACCCTGGCCCACCAGGGTTACCAAACATGCAGTCACTGGACATAAAGGCCCACATCTGAGGCAGAAGCAACCTGGATAACCACATGCCCCAAACTGAAACTGGATCATTGTTACACCACATATTAAAATCAACTCAAAATGAACTGAAAGTCCACACAGAAGATCTGAACACTTACAACTTATAAAATAGAAAATTCCTTGACATTAGCCTCAAGAGTGGTCGCTTATGTGTTAACAATTAAACACAGAGAGCAAAAGCAAATAAAAGGAAATGAAACTACAACAAACTAGTAAAGCAATAAAGCAAAGATCAATGAAATGAAAAGACAAACCAATGAATAGGAGAAAATATTAGCAAACCATATGTGTGATCAAGGGAGTAATACAAGGAATGCATACACTAAGAAGCAAAGAATAGAATTAAAAAAGGACAAAGGAAAACAGAACATACAGTATTGGAGGGAATGTAAATTGTACCATCCATTAGGAAAAGCAATATGGAAGTTCCTCCAAGAAAATTAAAAAAGGAACAACCTTTATTAGCCATGAATCCAAAAGAAAATCACCATCTCAAAGAACTGTCTGCACCCCCACATTCACTTCAGCATCATTCATAATTCCACGATATGGAAATAACCCAAATGTTTGTTGACGGAGCCATAAGGAAAAATGGGATACACACACTGTGGAATCCTCGCCAACCCTTAAAAAGAAAGGAAATACTACTACTTGTCACAAGATGGATCCAAAATATGGAACTATAGGACATTACAAGGAGTGAAACAAGACACAGAAATAAGAAATACTACATGAGCACACTTACATGTGGAATATACAAAAGTCAAACTAACACAGTCAGAAAGCAGGATGGTGTTTGTGATGAACTGGGAGCAGGAAAATGAAGAGATGTTAGTCAAAAGATACAAATATATGCTTATGGTGCTGGAGCTGGGGTGTAAAAGCATGAGCCTCCACCTGGACTGCCACCATCTCCTTTGGGCACCAGACCGAGTCCCAGCTGCTCCACTTCCCATTTACCTCCCTGCTATGGGAAAGCACTAGAAGATGACCCCATGAATTGGGCCCTTGTGCCAAAGTGGGAGACTTGGGGCCCAGCCCTGCCAATGAGGACATTTGAGGAGTGAAATAATGCATGAGATGAGATATCCCTCACCCTCTCTCTCACTCTGTCTCTGTCTTACACTTTCTCTGTTTCCTGCCTTTCTTTTTTTTTAATTTGACAGGTAAAGTTACTGACAGTGAGAGAGAGACAGAGACAAAGGTCTTTCTGTTGGTTCACTCCCCAAAAGGCCCCTATGGCTGCGCTGATCCGAAGCCAGGAGCCAGATGCTTCCTCCTGGTCTCCCATGCGAGTGCAGGGGCCCAAGCACTTGGGCCAATCTCCACTGCCATCTCAGGTCACAGCAGAGAACTGCACTGGAAGAGGAGCAACCAGAACTAGAACCTGGCGCCCATATGGGATGCCGGCACTACAGGAGGAGGATTAACCAAGCGAGCCACTGTGCCAGCCCTTGAGTTTCAAATAAATCATTAAAAAATCAAATTTACAATTATGAGATAAGATTTTGAAAATCTAATGTAATCACTGGGTAACCAGTTCACACTATATTCTGTACTTGTAATTTCCTAGGTCAATATTCTTAAAAAACATTATAAAAAGGATAGGAGTGTAAACGAGAAGGCAGGTATCGTAGGAAGAATGACTATGCAGTTAAAGCTATATTGATTGAATGCACGAAGTATGTATACCTAAAATAAAAGCTTTCTGGAAAAATACATAAATAAATAAATTAAATAATGTAAAAACACTCTAAGAGTGATAAATTTGTTAAATAGCTTCACTGTACTAATCCTTTCATACTGTACTGTAAGTACCAGGAGAGTTGCAAGGTTCGTGTGAAAATGCATTATGAAGATCAGACTCATATCAAAACGCACATTACGTGCCTTGAATATATACAATTTTTATTTCTCAGTTATACTGTAATAAGGCTGGAAAAATAAAACATGCAAAAATAGGTTCCTATTCTAAAGATGTAAATAAAATTAAGTAACTTAGGTTAATATTGTGGGGTTTTGGTAGGCTTCATGGGACAGAAATGATTTTTTTGACAGGCAGAGTGGACAGTGAGAGAGAGAGAGACAGAGAGAAATGTCTTCCTTTGCCGTTGGTTCACCCTCCAATGGCCGCCTCGGCCGGTGTGCTGTGGCCGGTGTACCGCGCTGATCCCAAGGCAGGAGCCAGGTGCTTCTCCTAGTCTCCCATGGGGTGCAGGGCCCAAGCACTTGGACCATCCTCCACTGCACTCCCTGACCACAGCAGAGAGCTGGCATGGAAGAGGGGCAACCGGGACAGAATCCAGCACCCCAACCGGACTAGAACCCAGTGTGCCGGTGCCACAAGGTGGAGGATTAGCCTATTGAGCCGCGGCACCAGCCCAGAAATGATTTTTAAAACATTCATGATTGGGGCTGGCACTGTGGCGTAGCAGGTGAGGCCACCAAATGCAGTGCCAGCAACCCACATGGGCACTGGTTCAAGTTCCGGCTGCTCCACTTCCGATCCAGCTCTCTGCTATGGCCAGGGAAATCAGTAAAGGATGGCCCAAGTCCTTGGGCCCTTGCTCCCATATGGGAGACCTGGAAGAAGCTCCTGGCTCCTGGCTTCAGAGCAGCACAGTGCTGGCCATTGCGGCCAACTGGGGAGTGATCCAGCAGATGAAATACCTCTCTCTTTCCGCTTCTCCTTCTCTCTCTGTGTAACTCTGACTTTCAAATAATTACATCTTAAAAAAATTCATGAACTTGACTGAACTAAAATTCACGCGGTTTATATCTTGAAAATACAGATTCAAGAATTCTATCAAAAGAATACTTATGACAATATCCAAGTAACATATTACACTGTCATCTCACCTCCCTCAAAATGAAAACTCAGAAATAGAAAATGAAAGGAAGTGTATCTGAAAGAAACCAGGAAAGTGAAAAGTGAAATGAGAATTATAAATTACTACATGCTATTCTCCCACCGATGGGTGTACATTCCTATGTCCATGTAACAGTTACATATTACAGGCAAGTTGAGAATTAGCCCAACTAAACCATGGAACTGAAAATGCAGGGCCTGCTTCATCAGGATATGACCAGTGACACTGAAACTGTACCAAACTCTAAAGAGCATACTCCCTGCTGTCGAAATTCTTACTGAATTTAACTTGAATTTGTGCTTCGTAAATGAAGTCTGATAGGAAGATGGGGCCAGTGCACAGTCTGAGCTCTCACTGACTCACTGGGACAGGTCTTGGTCACAGTCCTCAGGTTCACTGCCCTAAAAAGCCTTCCATTTCCCATCACAGGTGACCACTATGGCCCTTGGTTCAAAGCAATACTTGGTTGTGGGCACATTATGTTTACAGAACACATGCTTGGGGAGGCACCATGGTAGTGTATCACCTAAACTCAATCTAAATTCCTAGGGTTTCCACATTTAAATGCAGGACAATTTTTAAACAACACAATCTGCATTTTCAGTTCCTACTAGGAGCTACACATTATGGAGTTAGTTCTGTCAAGGTTTAGAATTTACACTTTAATTTTCACAATGATATTCTTTCAGTTCATTTTATAATCACAAGAAAGGAAGGAAGAAGGAGGGCAGGATGCTGGGGGGAGGAGGGGAAGGTGGGAAGTATCACCACACTCCTCAATCTCTGTATATGAAATACATGATATCTGTTCACCTTTATATAAATAAAAATTATTTATAAAAAGAAATTTAGCTGTGAAAACTGCAAGATGAAATATACAAACCAAATGGAGATTCCGTGTATTTAAGTTGAAGAACAAACCAAAACATGACAATACCAAAATATTAAACCAGGATGCTCACAGCAGTATGGCAGGGCCTTCTTCGTGGAATGAGTAGCAGCACAGATCTACAGCATCTTAGTCACCAGGGGTGTAGCCTCTGCCAGGGTTAGAGGTGCTCCCTCTGGACTTGTTTCACTGGATCAATAGGTGGCAATGTATTCACTGTTCAGGTTGCTTTACAGCCCATTTTCATAAATGGCAGGACCCCAGCAGATATCATGAGATATTTTACTGGAAAACTGTGGATCCCATTACATTTATCATGTTATCTCTATGTACCTCAAAATACAGGGGTCTGCCAAGAATTACTCAAATTCTACCTGCACAGAGCAGAGGGCTATGCACCATGAACATTAGTCTACCACAAGAATATTTCTTGGGGACGGCACTGTGGCAGAGCAGGAAAAGCTTCTGCCTGCAGTGCTGGCATCTCATAAGAGTGCTGGTTTGAGTGCCCACTGCTCCACTTCTGACCCAGCTCTGTGATATGGCCTAGGAAAAATGGAAGATGTCCCAAGTGCTTGGGCCCCTGCACCCACGTGAGAGACCCAGAAGAAGCTCTGGGCTCCTGGCTACATATCAGCTCAGCTCTGGCCACTGCGGCCTTATGGGGAGTGAACCAGCAGATTGAAGACCTCTCTATTTCTCTCTCTCTCTCTCTCTCTCTGCCCCTACTCTGTGTAGCTCTGCCTTTCAAATAGATAAATAAATCTTCAAAACAACCTTTCTTTCCCCGTTTGGCACTCACATGTCATCTTCCACAGTAATCAAGGGGGAAATCAAGCAAGGAGATTCATTAGTGTAGAAGATTGTTACCAATCACATAAAGCTCAATGTTTGTTGAAGAAGCAATTTGAAATTTAACATCATATGTAAGAAACTGTTTACAAAATTTAAATGTCTTTGAAAGCTGCACTCTGAAAACTACACATATAGCAAGTCACTGAAGGATTTCCTGGACTCCATGCCTGTTCTCTCACTACAGCACTTCAGTGGAAAGCTTCAAAATATTTCCAATATCGAACTGCAAGTCACAGTTTTAGTTTTCCCATTCATAATTTTTGAGGCCTACAAAACTCACAAACAAAACTGTATAAAGGTGAAGCAAAGGCATTGTTTGTAGCAAACTCTCCATCTAGTTTTCCCTCAAAGATCTGACTTTAGTTAAACAGAGGAAAAGCATCTTAAGATGTCTGGCATAAACCATTCTAATTTTGGAATTTCCCCAGAAAGCATCTATATTTTAACTTCTTATTTGTAGTGCACTAGAAATTGCTAACCAAGGATTTTTGTGGGAGATGCTAAAGTTTAATGGTGGTCACAGGAGCAGAGGTGTAGAAAAGGTGACAGAATTGAGACATAAAAGCAAAAAGCATCACATATTTGTGTGGCTTCGAGAAGGGTGTAGGGACCAGCCAGCCTTTGAGATGCCAGGTGATTGTTATCAGAGAACATCTGTGGATGGGAGCATGAGAAAACAAAAGAACAGATTTTTCTTGGTGTGTTGTGTGTGAGGGAAAGGAATTATCGAACCAAGGAATCAAGTTTTAAAATTGCCAAAAGGAGAAAACCATGGTCAATATAAACAGGTCTAGCTAATGATGGGAGAAAAAGCCAAGACCTTCCTGAAACACAGTACAGAGATAAGGCTGTCTAGGATGGGAAGAACAGTGTGAACAAACAGTTAGACGTAACATGGGGTCATTTCAACTTCTGGATCTGAACAATCAGGACCAACAGGATCAGCAAGAGTGGATAATGAGGAAACTGGAACATCCATGAGGGCTTGCCCCAAAGGGTGGTTTCTGAGTAGTCACTGGTAGCATCTCATTAGATGAGGTTCAAGGAATGATCCTTCGGTGTCAACACGAGTAACTGCTAGCCAGAAGGAAGGGAGACTTAATTCACCACATACTGTAAGAACCAAACCACAAAACACAATACCTACGGATTTTGAAATTCTGTGTTGTTTAAAACACAAGAACAAATAGGGATTTCATTTCATCAACCAAAGTTTTAGAACCAACTATATGGCAACCATTGTAGATACTACGCAGAAACAATGCCCCAGCCTTCTCAGAACTAAAAATGCTCTAAACATATCATAATCCAAATGATTTCAATATTTCATATTTCAAAATCTAATTCAGAAGTAAAAAGAACCTGTATTCAGTATTCAGAACCTTATAGTTTTATAACTGCAACAAATATACTTAGGAAGTAATGCTGACTTCTACAAATTTCGGTGCCATCCTCTGATCTAGGTGCTTCTGATGATAAACAGAGTCCCCATATTCCTAGTTAATGCAATAATATGACTGGGACATGTAAATTTTACATGATATGTCTCCCCACATAACCACATTCATTAACACAATATAACAATGTATTCCTCAGGAACTTTTTCATAAAATTAGGGAAACACTGGATAGCATCAGATTTCAGTGGGGCAATGACAACAATATACAACCATCTTTTTGGGTTTACCACTCAATGCTATCACTGCTGTGTGGCAGAACCTTCAATGCCAACTGTGATAAACTATCTTAGCAAATTAGGAAAAACAGGAAGCAAATCCTGAGAGCAGAAACTTCCTTTCTGGAGGACCAGATCCATTTTCTCAGCTCCTATACACTAAGTAGAACTATAAACCCAGAAAATAAAGCAAGAGACCTGGAAATTAACACAGTCACTGGGCATCTTAATTGCCCACCCAAAAGAAGATGACTCACCTGCTGGTTCACCCATCCTGGCATCAGAATTCAGCCAGGCAGGCTCACACCTCCTGGAACTGTACATGATACCTCCAAGCACATAGATGTTTTACAATATACAATTTAAAATCTATTTAGAACATATGATATGAAATTCACAATATGTAATAAAATATATAATATATAATAAAATATATAATAATATATAATATTCAATTTATAACATACAATATAATACACAATTTTTTCATTTTTCCCCCTGGATCCTGAAGGCCCATGTGTCTCCTGCCTGCATCCGAACAGCATATGATACGCACAAACATTTCAAGAAGACTCACCAGGTGAGGATGGTCAAACCTGAGGGTCCTGTTGAGTCCACTGCCACTCCCCGACACCAGCAGCCTGACCCATCCTGCAGTGTTGTTTTCGGCTGTTCACCTCCTTATTCTTAGTGCCAGGGCTTAGCACATGTTCCAATGAAGAATTCCACATCGCTGGACACCAAGAAGAGAAAAGGGAAACAGCAGCACTGAGCACCCTTTTTATAAACTCAGAATTCAATGGCATGCATCAGTTCTGATTGTCCAGTCAGAAAACAAAGACCAAGCCTGCACAGGCCTGCACAGGGGGTATGGCTCCAGGCTTCTCCTGAGCTCCTGCTGTCTGTCCCAAGTAGGAAGCAAGGCCAGGCTCCAGTGTGTTGGGGACACAGGTCGATTGTTTGTTTCACTTTTGTCATGGAATTTATTCCACCATTCCATTTAAAATTTGACAGAGTTTTTCTCTTTAGGTACCGTATATACTCATCTGCTTTTTCTCCTGAGAGTGTTAAATAAAGTGAAACTGCTTTCATACGACTCATGCCTTCGGAGTGGTGGTTGTTTTTCAACCTCTGGATTACAGAAAGAAAACAAGTATGGGATGCTGGCATTGCAGGTGGTGGCTTAACCCACTGCACAACACTAGCCCCTACCCACAGAATTTTAGAAGCCCAATGATTCAGAAACTGATTGTCTCATATGTGGAAGGAATGCAAATGCATAGTTCCGGTAAGTCAGAATTATTTTCATTGCAGTAAACAAGAAAACAAAGATATCACACAAAGGATTCATTTAGGATCATCGTTACCACTGCTGTATCTTTTCCTCTAACAATTGGTTTAGACGCTTGCTTTAAGTTTCTGGCCAGCCTTGGAAAGCTGGAAATCTTGATGCTAAACAGATGTGAGATGAAATTTAAAACAGAGGCATACCAACCAGAACCACAGCCTAGACCTAATTCTATAGTGTTTACCTCTTGGCAATAATTGGAAATCATAAAATATATATAAGTAAGAAAACACCATCTCCAGATTCCACATTAAGCACCATGTGCACTGACCAATAATGCTTTACTCCCTCCTCTTTACTAAAAGAAGAATAATAAAAATAAGTCTGTGATTGCTACACTATGTTTATAAGATACCTCTGCTTAAAGAACCACCATTAAATACAAAATTTCAAAATTGTATAATTACTCTAAGAGGTTTCTAACTCAGAGAAAGTTCCAAGAGGCAAGGTTAGGCCTATCCTTCTCTCTAGAAAAGTGGGCAAACCCTCAGGGCCGCAACTATTCCCCCAACCCCCGAGGGGAATGAAAAACATGTGAGTAATATTGAAAAGTCACAATTTGAGAGACTGTGCACTAATGGAACCCTGCAAACCATCTAAATGAAAAGAGAACCATCATGCAGACATTGTGCAGATACCACACCACCTGTGGGCAAGACATCCCAGGTGTGCACAGCACCAGCCCTGGAAATGCCAGTCACAGAGTGTAATGGTGCCCACGGGAGCTGTGCAGTTTGACCACTTTGCCAGTAATAACATCTTTACCCAAGAGCTCTCGAGTAGCTCAAGAAAATAACAGGTACATCGTGTAAAAACTAGCAGAAGTGATTTTAATACTTTCAAAAATATCTACCAGCTCACCTCACACAAGTCAATATGTGTGATTTCTGGTGAACACTTTATCAGAAAACTTCAACAAAAATTTCAGTCAAGGTTTTAGGTCAGTGAGTACTGTGCGTCACCAAGATTCTTTTTCTTTCTACTTGATCCTTTCTTTGAATGGTTAAAGGTTCTTGTTTTAAAATATTTCATATGTTTTAAAGGCAGAGTTACCGAAAGAGAGGCAGAGATACAGAAAGAGAAAGGTCTTCCATACACTAGTTCACTCCCCAAAAGGACAAAATGGCCAGGGCTGTGCCAGACTGAAGCCAAGAGCCAGGAGCCTTGGAACGTACACGTCGGCCTGACAAGGCTCTTTCATGAACAGCCCACAGAGCACTGACATCACACCCAACGCGAGGAACCCGAAGCTGGCCTCCGAGACCAGCAAACAGACACGCGCTTTCGCTCTCCATCCTCCCAGCAACAGTCTCGGAGGTCTAGAGCAGGGCGGCTGGGCCCTCAGAAAGCAAAGCGACGGGAACGCGGGGCCCTTCCGGGAGGAGACCGAGCCACCTCTGCTCTCGCACAGCTGCTCGCACCCTGGGGACCCTTCCAGACCGTCCGCACAGCACCACCGCGACTCCACCCGCGCCTTCGGGACCCAAGAGCAAGAGGCACGCGGGCAGCCAAGACGCCCAGCGGGTAACCGCAACAGCCGCGCGCGTCACTCACCTCCGACGGGGGCCCGGGCTGCTGCCGGGTCACAGGTCCGCGAAGGCCGTTGCTTCCGGAAGGAACCAAAGAAGAGCCACGCGCCTGGGAAACGGCGCGGCAGCCTCGGACACGCAGCCTCTCTGATCCCAGCCTGACCCTGGGGCCGCTGGTTCTCCGTCAGGCCTGGCCAGCAGCATCAAGGACGGCTCATCTGCTCACCGCTTGCGCAGGCTCTCCAGCAGGAGCGGACCCGCAGCGCTGACTGCCAGCGGAGCACCGTGGGGCCGGCCGTTGGCGCAGGGCGTGCGGGTGCACTTCCGGGTCACAGCGCCAGGCGCAGGCGCACTCCCCACGGGCCGTCACCATGGCACCCCAGGACGCACCTGCACACTGCTGCATCCAGCGTCCAAAGCCCCAGGGCCGCTTCCAGTCCGCCCCTCCAGGCTGCGACCAGGGACGCAGACGCTGATGGCCCAGGTTCTTTGGGCTCCACCTTCCTGCCTCGTGGCAGTCCTCAATGGAGCTCCTGCCTCCACGCTTCTGCCTGGCCCAGCACTGGCCTTTCGTTGCAGCCGCTTGGGGAGACAGGCAGTGCAGGGGGCATCGCCAGCTGTCTGTCTGACTGTCTGTCTCTCTCAATCTCTCTCTCTCTGTCTCTGAGTGATCGTCCATCTGGGGGTTCACCCCCGCGGTGGCTACAAAGGCCGGGACTGGGACAGAAGCCAGGGGCTGAAGCAGAAGCCAGGGCCTTTACCCGGCACTCCATTCTGGGCCCCAGGGGCCTAAGTCCTTGGGCCGTCTCCCTCTGCTTTCCCAGGCAGCTTAGCAGACAGCTGGATCCCACGGCGCACGGCTTCCGGGAAGGTTGGCACTGTGAGGTAGCGGGTAAAGCCACCGCCCGCAGTGCCGGCTTCCCATATGGGCGCCAGTTCGAGTACGGCTGCTCCACTTCCGACGCAGCTCTCTGCTGCGGTCTGGGAAGGCAGCAAGAGACGCCCCAAGTCCTTGTGCCTCTGCACCCATGAGGACATCTCAGCGAGGCTCCTGCCTCCTGGCTTCAGATACTCTCAGCTACGCCCATTGAAGCCAATTGGGTAATGGACCTGCAGATGGAAGACTTCTTCCCTCCCTCCCTCACTCCCTCCTTCCCTACCTCCTTCCCTTCCTCCCTCCCTCCCTGCCTCCCTGCCTCCCTCTCATCTCCTCTGTGTGTAACTCTCAAGGTCGAATAAATAAAAGAGATCTTCAAGAAAAGTAAAGAAATTCAGAAAGGAAGACATTGCTACAAATAAAATACCACATCAAGGCCAGCTACTAGAGTTTTTTTAGAATTTGGTATTATATGCATTACCTACCCTATTAACCCAGAATTTGAAAAAGAGTTTAACTCGCTCTTAGAAAAGATTGTGGCACCCAGTCATTCTCTTCTTCCTTACAAACATTCTGTGGGGCATTATCTCTGACTTGCACATGAGGAAATGTTTGGAATTTACGTATTCAGACACTTAACGTACCCACTGGCACAAGGACTTGAAACACCTGTGATCTACAGCGTTCTCCACGGAACACAGCTCTGCTTCCCAGTCCCCGCCCTCCACAGTCTAGCCCTGCCTTTAAAGCATGGATCCTGTTGGAAATAGACCAAATCGTGCCTTCCACAAAGCAAGAGAGAATACAGAAAGGAAGCATCTGAGGTCACTGTGGACATTTTCGGCGTGCACATTATCATGTTGGTACTTTTTCCTCTCACTGCTCAATGTTCGTTACATATTCGGAGGGGGGAAGTCCAACTATCCCTATTTGCAGATGACATGATCTATATATATAGGAGATCCAAAAGATGCCACTAAGACACTATCAAAACTCAGAGGAGGGTGTGCTAAAGTGGCAGGAGAGAACATCAGCAGCCTATTGTATACACAGACAATGGCATGGCTGAGAAAGGACTTCAAAAGACCAATCCCGTTCACATAGCTACAAAGACAAGACAGTAGCTTGGAATCAATTTAACCAAGGATGTGCAATAGCTGAGAATCACAAAAGATTAAAGAATGAAATAGAAGAGGAATCCAAAAAAAATGATTAAATAAAACACAACAACAACAAATTGAGCAGCTTCTGCACTGCCAAAGACACACTCAGCAAAGGGAAGAGGCAAACTGACAGTTGCAAAGCATGCAACTGATAAAGAATCAACTGCCGGAGCCTTTCAAGAAACTCAACACCAGCAAAACAAACCACCCACTCAAGAAATGGGCAAGGGACTTCAACAGGCTAAATATTTCAAGAAAGCAAATCTAAATGGCCAGCAAACACATGCAGAAATGCTCAGGATCACTAGCCATCAGGGAAATGCAAGTCGATACGACAACGGCCTTGAGGATGTGGGGGGAAAGGCACCCTCATCCACTGCTGGTGGGAATGTAAACTGGTATCGCCCCTGTGGAAGGCAGTATGGAGGTAAGTCAGAAATCTGAATGCAGGCGTACCATATGAGCCAGCCATTCCACCCCTGGGAATACACCCAAGGGAAATGAAATCAGCATACGAAAAAAAGAGTGATCTCTGCCCCCGTATTCACTACAGCTCACTTCACAACAGCAAAGATATGCAATCAGCCAACATGCCGATCCCCTGAAGACTGAATAAAGGCATTATGGGCTATGGACACCATGACATGCATATACAGACTGCATAGCCTGGCTACTGTGCATCCTACTGCAGTAATAAGCAGAGGCCTGTGAAAACCTCTCTGTCTACACCATGACTTCCTTTCCTTCAATATGTTCCCAGTAGTGGCTACATCCATACAGTTTTCCATGTTGTCAGGACTAATTTCACATGAGAAACTGTATTGCTATACAGGTATATATTACAGAATGCAGACATCCGAGGAGCCATACACCCAATTTTGCCTTCAAACACTAGAACAGCAAAGTACATCTTAAGAAACTGGAAGGAGGAAAAAGATTCACGGAAATCAACCCAACGGCACAGCAAATATCACAACAGACATTCAGTGAGACCAAACTACAGGGCTTGAAAACTCAGTCAACCTGACAAAACGTTTATCCACAGGAAGCGGGGGGGGGGGGGGCGGGGAAGGAGAACAGAATCAAGGGACTTGACAACAGAAATGACAGAGAGGACATCACTACCAACCTTGCCAAAATAATCATCCAAAAACACTATGGAAACAACAAGCCACCAGGATTTGGTCAACCTAGATAGAGTGGATGGACTCGCACAAAGACGCAAACCACTAAAACTGGGTACAGTGAAACAAGAGACTCGGAATACACCTATAATTTGCAAAGACACTGTAGTAGCAGGGAACCCGAACCAAACAAACCAGACAGACATGAAGAAAAGTCCAGGACCAGATGGCTCCACCGGTGAGAACGCCCATGGAAAAAGACGATTAAAATCCGTGATTCGCAAACCCTTCCGACACGCAGATGAAGAGGAAAAGCCTTCCATTTCATCCCATCAGAGCAGCCTTATCCCAGCATCCAACACAAGCACATCATAAGGAAAATGGCACACACAGATCCGTCACGAATGTGTCACATGCCACAACAAAATATTACCAGACGCCATCCAGAAGCACAACCAAAGCTTAGCACACTGTGCGCAACCGAGAGTTACTCTGCAAATGCAAGGGTGGCTACCCTACACAATCAATCGATCCCAGAACAGAACACACATGGGCAAAGCCCACAAACTATCCCGACAGACACAGCAAACCTCGTTCATAAAAACCTCCGTGACTTTTGCGATACTAAAACACAAACCATCAGATCAGGAACGGAACGTACACCTCGGCCTGACAAGGCTCTTTCATGAACAGCCCACAGAGCGCTGACATCACACCCAACGCGAGGAACCCGAAGCTGGCCTCCGAGACCAGCAAACAGACACGCGCTTTCGCTCTCCATCCTCCCAGCAACAGTCTCGGAGGTCTAGAGCAGGGCGGCTGGGCCCTCAGAAAGCAAAGCGACGGGAACGCGGGGCCCTTCCGGGAGGAGACCGAGCCACCTCTGCTCTCGCACAGCTGCTCGCACCCTGGGGACCCTTCCAGACCGTCCGCACAGCACCACCGCGACTCCACCCGCGCCTTCGGGACCCAAGAGCAAGAGGCACGCGGGCAGCCAAGACGCCCAGCGGGTAACCGCAACAGCCGCGCGCGTCACTCACCTCCGACGGGGGCCCGGGCTGCTGCCGGGTCACAGGTCCGCGAAGGCCGTTGCTTCCGGAAGGAACCAAAGAAGAGCCACGCGCCTGGGAAACGGCGCGGCAGCCTCGGACACGCAGCCTCTCTGATCCCAGCCTGACCCTGGGGCCGCTGGTTCTCCGTCAGGCCTGGCCAGCAGCATCAAGGACGGCTCATCTGCTCACCGCTTGCGCAGGCTCTCCAGCAGGAGCGGACCCGCAGCGCTGACTGCCAGCGGAGCACCGTGGGGCCGGCCGTTGGCGCAGGGCGTGCGGGTGCACTTCCGGGTCACAGCGCCAGGCGCAGGCGCACTCCCCACGGGCCGTCACCATGGCACCCCAGGACGCACCTGCACACTGCTGCATCCAGCGTCCAAAGCCCCAGGGCCGCTTCCAGTCCGCCCCTCCAGGCTGCGACCAGGGACGCAGACGCTGATGGCCCAGGTTCTTTGGGCTCCACCTTCCTGCCTCGTGGCAGTCCTCAATGGAGCTCCTGCCTCCACGCTTCTGCCTGGCCCAGCACTGGCCTTTCGTTGCAGCCGCTTGGGGAGACAGGCAGTGCAGGGGGCATCGCCAGCTGTCTGTCTGACTGTCTGTCTCTCTCAATCTCTCTCTCTCTGTCTCTGAGTGATCGTCCATCTGGGGGTTCACCCCCGCGGTGGCTACAAAGGCCGGGACTGGGACAGAAGCCAGGGGCTGAAGCAGAAGCCAGGGCCTTTACCCGGCACTCCATTCTGGGCCCCAGGGGCCTAAGTCCTTGGGCCGTCTCCCTCTGCTTTCCCAGGCAGCTTAGCAGACAGCTGGATCCCACGGCGCACGGCTTCCGGGAAGGTTGGCACTGTGAGGTAGCGGGTAAAGCCACCGCCCGCAGTGCCGGCTTCCCATATGGGCGCCAGTTCGAGTACGGCTGCTCCACTTCCGACGCAGCTCTCTGCTGCGGTCTGGGAAGGCAGCAAGAGACGCCCCAAGTCCTTGTGCCTCTGCACCCATGAGGACATCTCAGCGAGGCTCCTGCCTCCTGGCTTCAGATACTCTCAGCTACGCCCATTGAAGCCAATTGGGTAATGGACCTGCAGATGGAAGACTTCTTCCCTCCCTCCCTCACTCCCTCCTTCCCTACCTCCTTCCCTTCCTCCCTCCCTCCCTGCCTCCCTGCCTCCCTCTCATCTCCTCTGTGTGTAACTCTCAAGGTCGAATAAATAAAAGAGATCTTCAAGAAAAGTAAAGAAATTCAGAAAGGAAGACATTGCTACAAATAAAATACCACATCAAGGCCAGCTACTAGAGTTTTTTTAGAATTTGGTATTATATGCATTACCTACCCTATTAACCCAGAATTTGAAAAAGAGTTTAACTCGCTCTTAGAAAAGATTGTGGCACCCAGTCATTCTCTTCTTCCTTACAAACATTCTGTGGGGCATTATCTCTGACTTGCACATGAGGAAATGTTTGGAATTTACGTATTCAGACACTTAACGTACCCACTGGCACAAGGACTTGAAACACCTGTGATCTACAGCGTTCTCCACGGAACACAGCTCTGCTTCCCAGTCCCCGCCCTCCACAGTCTAGCCCTGCCTTTAAAGCATGGATCCTGTTGGAAATAGACCAAATCGTGCCTTCCACAAAGCAAGAGAGAATACAGAAAGGAAGCATCTGAGGTCACTGTGGACATTTTCGGCGTGCACATTATCATGTTGGTACTTTTTCCTCTCACTGCTCAATGTTCGTTACATATTCGGAGGGGGGAAGTCCAACTATCCCTATTTGCAGATGACATGATCTATATATATAGGAGATCCAAAAGATGCCACTAAGACACTATCAAAACTCAGAGGAGGGTGTGCTAAAGTGGCAGGAGAGAACATCAGCAGCCTATTGTATACACAGACAATGGCATGGCTGAGAAAGGACTTCAAAAGACCAATCCCGTTCACATAGCTACAAAGACAAGACAGTAGCTTGGAATCAATTTAACCAAGGATGTGCAATAGCTGAGAATCACAAAAGATTAAAGAATGAAATAGAAGAGGAATCCAAAAAAAATGATTAAATAAAACACAACAACAACAAATTGAGCAGCTTCTGCACTGCCAAAGACACACTCAGCAAAGGGAAGAGGCAAACTGACAGTTGCAAAGCATGCAACTGATAAAGAATCAACTGCCGGAGCCTTTCAAGAAACTCAACACCAGCAAAACAAACCACCCACTCAAGAAATGGGCAAGGGACTTCAACAGGCTAAATATTTCAAGAAAGCAAATCTAAATGGCCAGCAAACACATGCAGAAATGCTCAGGATCACTAGCCATCAGGGAAATGCAAGTCGATACGACAACGGCCTTGAGGATGTGGGGGAAAGGCACCCTCATCCACTGCTGGTGGGAATGTAAACTGGTATCGCCCCTGTGGAAGGCAGTATGGAGGTAAGTCAGAAATCTGAATGCAGGCGTACCATATGAGCCAGCCATTCCACCCCTGGGAATACACCCAAGGGAAATGAAATCAGCATACGAAAAAAAGAGTGATCTCTGCCCCCGTATTTACTACAGCTCACTTCACAACAGCAAAGATATGCAATCAGCCAACATGCCGATCCCCTGAAGACTGAATAAAGGCATTATGGGCTATGGACACCATGACATGCATATACAGACTGCATAGCCTGGCTACTGTGCATCCTACTGCAGTAATAAGCAGAGGCCTGTGAAAACCTCTCTGTCTACACCATGACTTCCTTTCCTTCAATATGTTCCCAGTAGTGGCTACATCCATACAGTTTTCCATGTTGTCAGGACTAATTTCACATGAGAAACTGTATTGCTATACAGGTATATATTACAGAATGCAGACATCCGAGGAGCCATACACCCAATTTTGCCTTCAAACACTAGAACAGCAAAGTACATCTTAAGAAACTGGAAGGAGGAAAAAGATTCACGGAAATCAACCCAACGGCACAGCAAATATCACAACAGACATTCAGTGAGACCAAACTACAGGGCTTGAAAACTCAGTCAACCTGACAAAACGTTTATCCACAGGAAGCGGGGGGGGGGGGGGGCGGGGAAGGAGAACAGAATCAAGGGACTTGACAACAGAAATGACAGAGAGGACATCACTACCAACCTTGCCAAAATAATCATCCAAAAACACTATGGAAACAACAAGCCACCAGGATTTGGTCAACCTAGATAGAGTGGATGGACTCGCACAAAGACGCAAACCACTAAAACTGGGTACAGTGAAACAAGAGACTCGGAATACACCTATAATTTGCAAAGACACTGTAGTAGCAGGGAACCCGAACCAAACAAACCAGACAGACATGAAGAAAAGTCCAGGACCAGATGGCTCCACCGGTGAGAACGCCCATGGAAAAAGACGATTAAAATCCGTGATTCGCAAACCCTTCCGACACGCAGATGAAGAGGAAAAGCCTTCCATTTCATCCCATCAGAGCAGCCTTATCCCAGCATCCAACACAAGCACATCATAAGGAAAATGGCACACACAGATCCGTCACGAATGTGTCACATGCCACAACAAAATATTACCAGACGCCATCCAGAAGCACAACCAAAGCTTAGCACACTGTGCGCAACCGAGAGTTACTCTGCAAATGCAAGGGTGGCTACCCTACACAATCAATCGATCCCAGAACAGAACACACATGGGCAAAGCCCACAAACTATCCCGACAGACACAGCAAACCTCGTTCATAAAAACCTCCGTGACTTTTGCGATACTAAAACACAAACCATCAGATCAGGAACGGAACGTACACCTCGGCCTGACAAGGCTCTTTCATGAACAGCCCACAGAGCGCTGACATCACACCCAACGCGAGGAACCCGAAGCTGGCCTCCGAGACCAGCAAACAGACACGCGCTTTCGCTCTCCATCCTCCCAGCAACAGTCTCGGAGGTCTAGAGCAGGGCGGCTGGGCCCTCAGAAAGCAAAGCGACGGGAACGCGGGGCCCTTCCGGGAGGAGACCGAGCCACCTCTGCTCTCGCACAGCTGCTCGCACCCTGGGGACCCTTCCAGACCGTCCGCACAGCACCACCGCGACTCCACCCGCGCCTTCGGGACCCAAGAGCAAGAGGCACGCGGGCAGCCAAGACGCCCAGCGGGTAACCGCAACAGCCGCGCGCGTCACTCACCTCCGACGGGGGCCCGGGCTGCTGCCGGGTCACAGGTCCGCGAAGGCCGTTGCTTCCGGAAGGAACCAAAGAAGAGCCACGCGCCTGGGAAACGGCGCGGCAGCCTCGGACACGCAGCCTCTCTGATCCCAGCCTGACCCTGGGGCCGCTGGTTCTCCGTCAGGCCTGGCCAGCAGCATCAAGGACGGCTCATCTGCTCACCGCTTGCGCAGGCTCTCCAGCAGGAGCGGACCCGCAGCGCTGACTGCCAGCGGAGCACCGTGGGGCCGGCCGTTGGCGCAGGGCGTGCGGGTGCACTTCCGGGTCACAGCGCCAGGCGCAGGCGCACTCCCCACGGGCCGTCACCATGGCACCCCAGGACGCACCTGCACACTGCTGCATCCAGCGTCCAAAGCCCCAGGGCCGCTTCCAGTCCGCCCCTCCAGGCTGCGACCAGGGACGCAGACGCTGATGGCCCAGGTTCTTTGGGCTCCACCTTCCTGCCTCGTGGCAGTCCTCAATGGAGCTCCTGCCTCCACGCTTCTGCCTGGCCCAGCACTGGCCTTTCGTTGCAGCCGCTTGGGGAGACAGGCAGTGCAGGGGGCATCGCCAGCTGTCTGTCTGACTGTCTGTCTCTCTCAATCTCTCTCTCTCTGTCTCTGAGTGATCGTCCATCTGGGGGTTCACCCCCGCGGTGGCTACAAAGGCCGGGACTGGGACAGAAGCCAGGGGCTGAAGCAGAAGCCAGGGCCTTTACCCGGCACTCCATTCTGGGCCCCAGGGGCCTAAGTCCTTGGGCCGTCTCCCTCTGCTTTCCCAGGCAGCTTAGCAGACAGCTGGATCCCACGGCGCACGGCTTCCGGGAAGGTTGGCACTGTGAGGTAGCGGGTAAAGCCACCGCCCGCAGTGCCGGCTTCCCATATGGGCGCCAGTTCGAGTACGGCTGCTCCACTTCCGACGCAGCTCTCTGCTGCGGTCTGGGAAGGCAGCAAGAGACGCCCCAAGTCCTTGTGCCTCTGCACCCATGAGGACATCTCAGCGAGGCTCCTGCCTCCTGGCTTCAGATACTCTCAGCTACGCCCATTGAAGCCAATTGGGTAATGGACCTGCAGATGGAAGACTTCTTCCCTCCCTCCCTCACTCCCTCCTTCCCTACCTCCTTCCCTTCCTCCCTCCCTCCCTGCCTCCCTGCCTCCCTCTCATCTCCTCTGTGTGTAACTCTCAAGGTCGAATAAATAAAAGAGATCTTCAAGAAAAGTAAAGAAATTCAGAAAGGAAGACATTGCTACAAATAAAATACCACATCAAGGCCAGCTACTAGAGTTTTTTTAGAATTTGGTATTATATGCATTACCTACCCTATTAACCCAGAATTTGAAAAAGAGTTTAACTCGCTCTTAGAAAAGATTGTGGCACCCAGTCATTCTCTTCTTCCTTACAAACATTCTGTGGGGCATTATCTCTGACTTGCACATGAGGAAATGTTTGGAATTTACGTATTCAGACACTTAACGTACCCACTGGCACAAGGACTTGAAACACCTGTGATCTACAGCGTTCTCCACGGAACACAGCTCTGCTTCCCAGTCACCGCCCTCCACAGTCTAGCCCTGCCTTTAAAGCATGGATCCTGTTGGAAATAGACCAAATCGTGCCTTCCACAAAGCAAGAGAGAATACAGAAAGGAAGCATCTGAGGTCACTGTGGACATTTTCGGCGTGCACATTATCATGTTGGTACTTTTTCCTCTCACTGCTCAATGTTCGTTACATATTCGGAGGGGGGAAGTCCAACTATCCCTATTTGCAGATGACATGATCTATATATATAGGAGATCCAAAAGATGCCACTAAGACACTATCAAAACTCAGAGGAGGGTGTGCTAAAGTGGCAGGAGAGAACATCAGCAGCCTATTGTATACACAGACAATGGCATGGCTGAGAAAGGACTTCAAAAGACCAATCCCGTTCACATAGCTACAAAGACAAGACAGTAGCTTGGAATCAATTTAACCAAGGATGTGCAATAGCTGAGAATCACAAAAGATTAAAGAATGAAATAGAAGAGGAATCCAAAAAAAATGATTAAATAAAACACAACAACAACAAATTGAGCAGCTTCTGCACTGCCAAAGACACACTCAGCAAAGGGAAGAGGCAAACTGACAGTTGCAAAGCATGCAACTGATAAAGAATCAACTGCCGGAGCCTTTCAAGAAACTCAACACCAGCAAAACAAACCACCCACTCAAGAAATGGGCAAGGGACTTCAACAGGCTAAATATTTCAAGAAAGCAAATCTAAATGGCCAGCAAACACATGCAGAAATGCTCAGGATCACTAGCCATCAGGGAAATGCAAGTCGATACGACAACGGCCTTGAGGATGTGGGGGGAAAGGCACCCTCATCCACTGCTGGTGGGAATGTAAACTGGTATCGCCCCTGTGGAAGGCAGTATGGAGGTAAGTCAGAAATCTGAATGCAGGCGTACCATATGAGCCAGCCATTCCACCCCTGGGAATACACCCAAGGGAAATGAAATCAGCATACGAAAAAAAGAGTGATCTCTGCCCCCGTATTTACTACAGCTCACTTCACAACAGCAAAGATATGCAATCAGCCAACATGCCGATCCCCTGAAGACTGAATAAAGGCATTATGGGCTATGGACACCATGACATGCATATACAGACTGCATAGCCTGGCTACTGTGCATCCTACTGCAGTAATAAGCAGAGGCCTGTGAAAACCTCTCTGTCTACACCATGACTTCCTTTCCTTCAATATGTTCCCAGTAGTGGCTACATCCATACAGTTTTCCATGTTGTCAGGACTAATTTCACATGAGAAACTGTATTGCTATACAGGTATATATTACAGAATGCAGACATCCGAGGAGCCATACACCCAATTTTGCCTTCAAACACTAGAACAGCAAAGTACATCTTAAGAAACTGGAAGGAGGAAAAAGATTCACGGAAATCAACCCAACGGCACAGCAAATATCACAACAGACATTCAGTGAGACCAAACTACAGGGCTTGAAAACTCAGTCAACCTGACAAAACGTTTATCCACAGGAAGCGGGGGGGGGGGGGGGGGCGGGGAAGGAGAACAGAATCAAGGGACTTGACAACAGAAATGACAGAGAGGACATCACTACCAACCTTGCCAAAATAATCATCCAAAAACACTATGGAAACAACAAGCCACCAGGATTTGGTCAACCTAGATAGAGTGGATGGACTCGCACAAAGACGCAAACCACTAAAACTGGGTACAGTGAAACAAGAGACTCGGAATACACCTATAATTTGCAAAGACACTGTAGTAGCAGGGAACCCGAACCAAACAAACCAGACAGACATGAAGAAAAGTCCAGGACCAGATGGCTCCACCGGTGAGAACGCCCATGGAAAAAGACGATTAAAATCCGTGATTCGCAAACCCTTCCGACACGCAGATGAAGAGGAAAAGCCTTCCATTTCATCCCATCAGAGCAGCCTTATCCCAGCATCCAACACAAGCACATCATAAGGAAAATGGCACACACAGATCCGTCACGAATGTGTCACATGCCACAACAAAATATTACCAGACGCCATCCAGAAGCACAACCAAAGCTTAGCACACTGTGCGCAACCGAGAGTTACTCTGCAAATGCAAGGGTGGCTACCCTACACAATCAATCGATCCCAGAACAGAACACACATGGGCAAAGCCCACAAACTATCCCGACAGACACAGCAAACCTCGTTCATAAAAACCTCCGTGACTTTTGCGATACTAAAACACAAACCATCAGATCAGGAACGGAACGTACACCTCGGCCTGACAAGGCTCTTTCATGAACAGCCCACAGAGCGCTGACATCACACCCAACGCGAGGAACCCGAAGCTGGCCTCCGAGACCAGCAAACAGACACGCGCTTTCGCTCTCCATCCTCCCAGCAACAGTCTCGGAGGTCTAGAGCAGGGCGGCTGGGCTCTCAGAAAGCAAAGCGACGGGAACGCGGGGCCCTTCCGGGAGGAGACCGAGCCACCTCTGCTCTCGCACAGCTGCTCGCACCCTGGGGACCCTTCCAGACCGTCCGCACAGCACCACCGCGACTCCACCCGCGCCTTCGGGACCCAAGAGCAAGAGGCACGCGGGCAGCCAAGACGCCCAGCGGGTAACCGCAACAGCCGCGCGCGTCACTCACCTCCGACGGGGGCCCGGGCTGCTGCCGGGTCACAGGTCCGCGAAGGCCGTTGCTTCCGGAAGGAACCAAAGAAGAGCCACGCGCCTGGGAAACGGCGCGGCAGCCTCGGACACGCAGCCTCTCTGATCCCAGCCTGACCCTGGGGCCGCTGGTTCTCCGTCAGGCCTGGCCAGCAGCATCAAGGACGGCTCATCTGCTCACCGCTTGCGCAGGCTCTCCAGCAGGAGCGGACCCGCAGCGCTGACTGCCAGCGGAGCACCGTGGGGCCGGCCGTTGGCGCAGGGCGTGCGGGTGCACTTCCGGGTCACAGCGCCAGGCGCAGGCGCACTCCCCACGGGCCGTCACCATGGCACCCCAGGACGCACCTGCACACTGCTGCATCCAGCGTCCAAAGCCCCAGGGCCGCTTCCAGTCCGCCCCTCCAGGCTGCGACCAGGGACGCAGACGCTGATGGCCCAGGTTCTTTGGGCTCCACCTTCCTGCCTCGTGGCAGTCCTCAATGGAGCTCCTGCCTCCACGCTTCTGCCTGGCCCAGCACTGGCCTTTCGTTGCAGCCGCTTGGGGAGACAGGCAGTGCAGGGGGCATCGCCAGCTGTCTGTCTGACTGTCTGTCTCTCTCAATCTCTCTCTCTCTGTCTCTGAGTGATCGTCCATCTGGGGGTTCACCCCCGCGGTGGCTACAAAGGCCGGGACTGGGACAGAAGCCAGGGGCTGAAGCAGAAGCCAGGGCCTTTACCCGGCACTCCATTCTGGGCCCCAGGGGCCTAAGTCCTTGGGCCGTCTCCCTCTGCTTTCCCAGGCAGCTTAGCAGACAGCTGGATCCCACGGCGCACGGCTTCCGGGAAGGTTGGCACTGTGAGGTAGCGGGTAAAGCCACCGCCCGCAGTGCCGGCTTCCCATATGGGCGCCAGTTCGAGTACGGCTGCTCCACTTCCGACGCAGCTCTCTGCTGCGGTCTGGGAAGGCAGCAAGAGACGCCCCAAGTCCTTGTGCCTCTGCACCCATGAGGACATCTCAGCGAGGCTCCTGCCTCCTGGCTTCAGATACTCTCAGCTACGCCCATTGAAGCCAATTGGGTAATGGACCTGCAGATGGAAGACTTCTTCCCTCCCTCCCTCACTCCCTCCTTCCCTACCTCCTTCCCTTCCTCCCTCCCTCCCTGCCTCCCTGCCTCCCTCTCATCTCCTCTGTGTGTAACTCTCAAGGTCGAATAAATAAAAGAGATCTTCAAGAAAAGTAAAGAAATTCAGAAAGGAAGACATTGCTACAAATAAAATACCACATCAAGGCCAGCTACTAGAGTTTTTTTAGAATTTGGTATTATATGCATTACCTACCCTATTAACCCAGAATTTGAAAAAGAGTTTAACTCGCTCTTAGAAAAGATTGTGGCACCCAGTCATTCTCTTCTTCCTTACAAACATTCTGTGGGGCATTATCTCTGACTTGCACATGAGGAAATGTTTGGAATTTACGTATTCAGACACTTAACGTACCCACTGGCACAAGGACTTGAAACACCTGTGATCTACAGCGTTCTCCACGGAACACAGCTCTGCTTCCCAGTCCCCGCCCTCCACAGTCTAGCCCTGCCTTTAAAGCATGGATCCTGTTGGAAATAGACCAAATCGTGCCTTCCACAAAGCAAGAGAGAATACAGAAAGGAAGCATCTGAGGTCACTGTGGACATTTTCGGCGTGCACATTATCATGTTGGTACTTTTTCCTCTCACTGCTCAATGTTCGTTACATATTCGGAGGGGGGAAGTCCAACTATCCCTATTTGCAGATGACATGATCTATATATATAGGAGATCCAAAAGATGCCACTAAGACACTATCAAAACTCAGAGGAGGGTGTGCTAAAGTGGCAGGAGAGAACATCAGCAGCCTATTGTATACACAGACAATGGCATGGCTGAGAAAGGACTTCAAAAGACCAATCCCGTTCACATAGCTACAAAGACAAGACAGTAGCTTGGAATCAATTTAACCAAGGATGTGCAATAGCTGAGAATCACAAAAGATTAAAGAATGAAATAGAAGAGGAATCCAAAAAAAATGATTAAATAAAACACAACAACAACAAATTGAGCAGCTTCTGCACTGCCAAAGACACACTCAGCAAAGGGAAGAGGCAAACTGACAGTTGCAAAGCATGCAACTGATAAAGAATCAACTGCCGGAGCCTTTCAAGAAACTCAACACCAGCAAAACAAACCACCCACTCAAGAAATGGGCAAGGGACTTCAACAGGCTAAATATTTCAAGAAAGCAAATCTAAATGGCCAGCAAACACATGCAGAAATGCTCAGGATCACTAGCCATCAGGGAAATGCAAGTCGATACGACAACGGCCTTGAGGATGTGGGGGGAAAGGCACCCTCATCCACTGCTGGTGGGAATGTAAACTGGTATCGCCCCTGTGGAAGGCAGTATGGAGGTAAGTCAGAAATCTGAATGCAGGCGTACCATATGAGCCAGCCATTCCACCCCTGGGAATACACCCAAGGGAAATGAAATCAGCATACGAAAAAAAGAGTGATCTCTGCCCCCGTATTCACTACAGCTCACTTCACAACAGCAAAGATATGCAATCAGCCAACATGCCGATCCCCTGAAGACTGAATAAAGGCATTATGGGCTATGGACACCATGACATGCATATACAGACTGCATAGCCTGGCTACTGTGCATCCTACTGCAGTAATAAGCAGAGGCCTGTGAAAACCTCTCTGTCTACACCATGACTTCCTTTCCTTCAATATGTTCCCAGTAGTGGCTACATCCATACAGTTTTCCATGTTGTCAGGACTAATTTCACATGAGAAACTGTATTGCTATACAGGTATATATTACAGAATGCAGACATCCGAGGAGCCATACACCCAATTTTGCCTTCAAACACTAGAACAGCAAAGTACATCTTAAGAAACTGGAAGGAGGAAAAAGATTCACGGAAATCAACCCAACGGCACAGCAAATATCACAACAGACATTCAGTGAGACCAAACTACAGGGCTTGAAAACTCAGTCAACCTGACAAAACGTTTATCCACAGGAAGCGGGGGGGGGGGGGGGGGGCGGGGAAGGAGAACAGAATCAAGGGACTTGACAACAGAAATGACAGAGAGGACATCACTACCAACCTTGCCAAAATAATCATCCAAAAACACTATGGAAACAACAAGCCACCAGGATTTGGTCAACCTAGATAGAGTGGATGGACTCGCACAAAGACGCAAACCACTAAAACTGGGTACAGTGAAACAAGAGACTCGGAATACACCTATAATTTGCAAAGACACTGTAGTAGCAGGGAACCCGAACCAAACAAACCAGACAGACATGAAGAAAAGTCCAGGACCAGATGGCTCCACCGGTGAGAACGCCCATGGAAAAAGACGATTAAAATCCGTGATTCGCAAACCCTTCCGACACGCAGATGAAGAGGAAAAGCCTTCCATTTCATCCCATCAGAGCAGCCTTATCCCAGCATCCAACACAAGCACATCATAAGGAAAATGGCACACACAGATCCGTCACGAATGTGTCACATGCCACAACAAAATATTACCAGACGCCATCCAGAAGCACAACCAAAGCTTAGCACACTGTGCGCAACCGAGAGTTACTCTGCAAATGCAAGGGTGGCTACCCTACACAATCAATCGATCCCAGAACAGAACACACATGGGCAAAGCCCACAAACTATCCCGACAGACACAGCAAACCTCGTTCATAAAAACCTCCGTGACTTTTGCGATACTAAAACACAAACCATCAGATCAGGAACGGAACGTACACCTCGGCCTGACAAGGCTCTTTCATGAACAGCCCACAGAGCGCTGACATCACACCCAACGCGAGGAACCCGAAGCTGGCCTCCGAGACCAGCAAACAGACACGCGCTTTCGCTCTCCATCCTCCCAGCAACAGTCTCGGAGGTCTAGAGCAGGGCGGCTGGGCCCTCAGAAAGCAAAGCGACGGGAACGCGGGGCCCTTCCGGGAGGAGACCGAGCCACCTCTGCTCTCGCACAGCTGCTCGCACCCTGGGGACCCTTCCAGACCGTCCGCACAGCACCACCGCGACTCCACCCGCGCCTTCGGGACCCAAGAGCAAGAGGCACGCGGGCAGCCAAGACGCCCAGCGGGTAACCGCAACAGCCGCGCGCGTCACTCACCTCCGACGGGGGCCCGGGCTGCTGCCGGGTCACAGGTCCGCGAAGGCCGTTGCTTCCGGAAGGAACCAAAGAAGAGCCACGCGCCTGGGAAACGGCGCGGCAGCCTCGGACACGCAGCCTCTCTGATCCCAGCCTGACCCTGGGGCCGCTGGTTCTCCGTCAGGCCTGGCCAGCAGCATCAAGGACGGCTCATCTGCTCACCGCTTGCGCAGGCTCTCCAGCAGGAGCGGACCCGCAGCGCTGACTGCCAGCGGAGCACCGTGGGGCCGGCCGTTGGCGCAGGGCGTGCGGGTGCACTTCCGGGTCACAGCGCCAGGCGCAGGCGCACTCCCCACGGGCCGTCACCATGGCACCCCAGGACGCACCTGCACACTGCTGCATCCAGCGTCCAAAGCCCCAGGGCCGCTTCCAGTCCGCCCCTCCAGGCTGCGACCAGGGACGCAGACGCTGATGGCCCAGGTTCTTTGGGCTCCACCTTCCTGCCTCGTGGCAGTCCTCAATGGAGCTCCTGCCTCCACGCTTCTGCCTGGCCCAGCACTGGCCTTTCGTTGCAGCCGCTTGGGGAGACAGGCAGTGCAGGGGGCATCGCCAGCTGTCTGTCTGACTGTCTGTCTCTCTCAATCTCTCTCTCTCTGTCTCTGAGTGATCGTCCATCTGGGGGTTCACCCCCGCGGTGGCTACAAAGGCCGGGACTGGGACAGAAGCCAGGGGCTGAAGCAGAAGCCAGGGCCTTTACCCGGCACTCCATTCTGGGCCCCAGGGGCCTAAGTCCTTGGGCCGTCTCCCTCTGCTTTCCCAGGCAGCTTAGCAGACAGCTGGATCCCACGGCGCACGGCTTCCGGGAAGGTTGGCACTGTGAGGTAGCGGGTAAAGCCACCGCCCGCAGTGCCGGCTTCCCATATGGGCGCCAGTTCGAGTACGGCTGCTCCACTTCCGACGCAGCTCTCTGCTGCGGTCTGGGAAGGCAGCAAGAGACGCCCCAAGTCCTTGTGCCTCTGCACCCATGAGGACATCTCAGCGAGGCTCCTGCCTCCTGGCTTCAGATACTCTCAGCTACGCCCATTGAAGCCAATTGGGTAATGGACCTGCAGATGGAAGACTTCTTCCCTCCCTCCCTCACTCCCTCCTTCCCTACCTCCTTCCCTTCCTCCCTCCCTCCCTGCCTCCCTGCCTCCCTCTCATCTCCTCTGTGTGTAACTCTCAAGGTCGAATAAATAAAAGAGATCTTCAAGAAAAGTAAAGAAATTCAGAAAGGAAGACATTGCTACAAATAAAATACCACATCAAGGCCAGCTACTAGAGTTTTTTTAGAATTTGGTATTATATGCATTACCTACCCTATTAACCCAGAATTTGAAAAAGAGTTTAACTCGCTCTTAGAAAAGATTGTGGCACCCAGTCATTCTCTTCTTCCTTACAAACATTCTGTGGGGCATTATCTCTGACTTGCACATGAGGAAATGTTTGGAATTTACGTATTCAGACACTTAACGTACCCACTGGCACAAGGACTTGAAACACCTGTGATCTACAGCGTTCTCCACGGAACACAGCTCTGCTTCCCAGTCCCCGCCCTCCACAGTCTAGCCCTGCCTTTAAAGCATGGATCCTGTTGGAAATAGACCAAATCGTGCCTTCCACAAAGCAAGAGAGAATACAGAAAGGAAGCATCTGAGGTCACTGTGGACATTTTCGGCGTGCACATTATCATGTTGGTACTTTTTCCTCTCACTGCTCAATGTTCGTTACATATTCGGAGGGGGGAAGTCCAACTATCCCTATTTGCAGATGACATGATCTATATATATAGGAGATCCAAAAGATGCCACTAAGACACTATCAAAACTCAGAGGAGGGTGTGCTAAAGTGGCAGGAGAGAACATCAGCAGCCTATTGTATACACAGACAATGGCATGGCTGAGAAAGGACTTCAAAAGACCAATCCCGTTCACATAGCTACAAAGACAAGACAGTAGCTTGGAATCAATTTAACCAAGGATGTGCAATAGCTGAGAATCACAAAAGATTAAAGAATGAAATAGAAGAGGAATCCAAAAAAAATGATTAAATAAAACACAACAACAACAAATTGAGCAGCTTCTGCACTGCCAAAGACACACTCAGCAAAGGGAAGAGGCAAACTGACAGTTGCAAAGCATGCAACTGATAAAGAATCAACTGCCGGAGCCTTTCAAGAAACTCAACACCAGCAAAACAAACCACCCACTCAAGAAATGGGCAAGGGACTTCAACAGGCTAAATATTTCAAGAAAGCAAATCTAAATGGCCAGCAAACACATGCAGAAATGCTCAGGATCACTAGCCATCAGGGAAATGCAAGTCGATACGACAACGGCCTTGAGGATGTGGGGGGAAAGGCACCCTCATCCACTGCTGGTGGGAATGTAAACTGGTATCGCCCCTGTGGAAGGCAGTATGGAGGTAAGTCAGAAATCTGAATGCAGGCGTACCATATGAGCCAGCCATTCCACCCCTGGGAATACACCCAAGGGAAATGAAATCAGCATACGAAAAAAAGAGTGATCTCTGCCCCCGTATTTACTACAGCTCACTTCACAACAGCAAAGATATGCAATCAGCCAACATGCCGATCCCCTGAAGACTGAATAAAGGCATTATGGGCTATGGACACCATGACATGCATATACAGACTGCATAGCCTGGCTACTGTGCATCCTACTGCAGTAATAAGCAGAGGCCTGTGAAAACCTCTCTGTCTACACCATGACTTCCTTTCCTTCAATATGTTCCCAGTAGTGGCTACATCCATACAGTTTTCCATGTTGTCAGGACTAATTTCACATGAGAAACTGTATTGCTATACAGGTATATATTACAGAATGCAGACATCCGAGGAGCCATACACCCAATTTTGCCTTCAAACACTAGAACAGCAAAGTACATCTTAAGAAACTGGAAGGAGGAAAAAGATTCACGGAAATCAACCCAACGGCACAGCAAATATCACAACAGACATTCAGTGAGACCAAACTACAGGGCTTGAAAACTCAGTTAACCTGACAAAACGTTTATCCACAGGAAGCGGGGGGGGGGGGCGGGGAAGGAGAACAGAATCAAGGGACTTGACAACAGAAATGACAGAGAGGACATCACTACCAACCTTGCCAAAATAATCATCCAAAAACACTATGGAAACAACAAGCCACCAGGATTTGGTCAACCTAGATAGAGTGGATGGACTCGCACAAAGACGCAAACCACTAAAACTGGGTACAGTGAAACAAGAGACTCGGAATACACCTATAATTTGCAAAGACACTGTAGTAGCAGGGAACCCGAACCAAACAAACCAGACAGACATGAAGAAAAGTCCAGGACCAGATGGCTCCACCGGTGAGAACGCCCATGGAAAAAGACGATTAAAATCCGTGATTCGCAAACCCTTCCGACACGCAGATGAAGAGGAAAAGCCTTCCATTTCATCCCATCAGAGCAGCCTTATCCCAGCATCCAACACAAGCACATCATAAGGAAAATGGCACACACAGATCCGTCACGAATGTGTCACATGCCACAACAAAATATTACCAGACGCCATCCAGAAGCACAACCAAAGCTTAGCACACTGTGCGCAACCGAGAGTTACTCTGCAAATGCAAGGGTGGCTACCCTACACAATCAATCGATCCCAGAACAGAACACACATGGGCAAAGCCCACAAACTATCCCGACAGACACAGCAAACCTCGTTCATAAAAACCTCCGTGACTTTTGCGATACTAAAACACAAACCATCAGATCAGGAACGGAACGTACACCTCGGCCTGACAAGGCTCTTTCATGAACAGCCCACAGAGCGCTGACATCACACCCAACGCGAGGAACCCGAAGCTGGCCTCCGAGACCAGCAAACAGACACGCGCTTTCGCTCTCCATCCTCCCAGCAACAGTCTCGGAGGTCTAGAGCAGGGCGGCTGGGCCCTCAGAAAGCAAAGCGACGGGAACGCGGGGCCCTTCCGGGAGGAGACCGAGCCACCTCTGCTCTCGCACAGCTGCTCGCACCCTGGGGACCCTTCCAGACCGTCCGCACAGCACCACCGCGACTCCACCCGCGCCTTCGGGACCCAAGAGCAAGAGGCACGCGGGCAGCCAAGACGCCCAGCGGGTAACCGCAACAGCCGCGCGCGTCACTCACCTCCGACGGGGGCCCGGGCTGCTGCCGGGTCACAGGTCCGCGAAGGCCGTTGCTTCCGGAAGGAACCAAAGAAGAGCCACGCGCCTGGGAAACGGCGCGGCAGCCTCGGACACGCAGCCTCTCTGATCCCAGCCTGACCCTGGGGCCGCTGGTTCTCCGTCAGGCCTGGCCAGCAGCATCAAGGACGGCTCATCTGCTCACCGCTTGCGCAGGCTCTCCAGCAGGAGCGGACCCGCAGCGCTGACTGCCAGCGGAGCACCGTGGGGCCGGCCGTTGGCGCAGGGCGTGCGGGTGCACTTCCGGGTCACAGCGCCAGGCGCAGGCGCACTCCCCACGGGCCGTCACCATGGCACCCCAGGACGCACCTGCACACTGCTGCATCCAGCGTCCAAAGCCCCAGGGCCGCTTCCAGTCCGCCCCTCCAGGCTGCGACCAGGGACGCAGACGCTGATGGCCCAGGTTCTTTGGGCTCCACCTTCCTGCCTCGTGGCAGTCCTCAATGGAGCTCCTGCCTCCACGCTTCTGCCTGGCCCAGCACTGGCCTTTCGTTGCAGCCGCTTGGGGAGACAGGCAGTGCAGGGGGCATCGCCAGCTGTCTGTCTGACTGTCTGTCTCTCTCAATCTCTCTCTCTCTGTCTCTGAGTGATCGTCCATCTGGGGGTTCACCCCCGCGGTGGCTACAAAGGCCGGGACTGGGACAGAAGCCAGGGGCTGAAGCAGAAGCCAGGGCCTTTACCCGGCACTCCATTCTGGGCCCCAGGGGCCTAAGTCCTTGGGCCGTCTCCCTCTGCTTTCCCAGGCAGCTTAGCAGACAGCTGGATCCCACGGCGCACGGCTTCCGGGAAGGTTGGCACTGTGAGGTAGCGGGTAAAGCCACCGCCCGCAGTGCCGGCTTCCCATATGGGCGCCAGTTCGAGTACGGCTGCTCCACTTCCGACGCAGCTCTCTGCTGCGGTCTGGGAAGGCAGCAAGAGACGCCCCAAGTCCTTGTGCCTCTGCACCCATGAGGACATCTCAGCGAGGCTCCTGCCTCCTGGCTTCAGATACTCTCAGCTACGCCCATTGAAGCCAATTGGGTAATGGACCTGCAGATGGAAGACTTCTTCCCTCCCTCCCTCACTCCCTCCTTCCCTACCTCCTTCCCTTCCTCCCTCCCTCCCTGCCTCCCTGCCTCCCTCTCATCTCCTCTGTGTGTAACTCTCAAGGTCGAATAAATAAAAGAGATCTTCAAGAAAAGTAAAGAAATTCAGAAAGGAAGACATTGCTACAAATAAAATACCACATCAAGGCCAGCTACTAGAGTTTTTTTAGAATTTGGTATTATATGCATTACCTACCCTATTAACCCAGAATTTGAAAAAGAGTTTAACTCGCTCTTAGAAAAGATTGTGGCACCCAGTCATTCTCTTCTTCCTTACAAACATTCTGTGGGGCATTATCTCTGACTTGCACATGAGGAAATGTTTGGAATTTACGTATTCAGACACTTAACGTACCCACTGGCACAAGGACTTGAAACACCTGTGATCTACAGAGTTCTCCACGGAACACAGCTCTGCTTCCCAGTCCCCGCCCTCCACAGTCTAGCCCTGCCTTTAAAGCATGGATCCTGTTGGAAATAGACCAAATCGTGCCTTCCACAAAGCAAGAGAGAATACAGAAAGGAAGCATCTGAGGTCACTGTGGACATTTTCGGCGTGCACATTATCATGTTGGTACTTTTTCCTCTCACTGCTCAATGTTCGTTACATATTCGGAGGGGGGAAGTCCAACTATCCCTATTTGCAGATGACATGATCTATATATATAGGAGATCCAAAAGATGCCACTAAGACACTATCAAAACTCAGAGGAGGGTGTGCTAAAGTGGCAGGAGAGAACATCAGCAGCCTATTGTATACACAGACAATGGCATGGCTGAGAAAGGACTTCAAAAGACCAATCCCGTTCACATAGCTACAAAGACAAGACAGTAGCTTGGAATCAATTTAACCAAGGATGTGCAATAGCTGAGAATCACAAAAGATTAAAGAATGAAATAGAAGAGGAATCCAAAAAAAATGATTAAATAAAACACAACAACAACAAATTGAGCAGCTTCTGCACTGCCAAAGACACACTCAGCAAAGGGAAGAGGCAAACTGACAGTTGCAAAGCATGCAACTGATAAAGAATCAACTGCCGGAGCCTTTCAAGAAACTCAACACCAGCAAAACAAACCACCCACTCAAGAAATGGGCAAGGGACTTCAACAGGCTAAATATTTCAAGAAAGCAAATCTAAATGGCCAGCAAACACATGCAGAAATGCTCAGGATCACTAGCCATCAGGGAAATGCAAGTCGATACGACAACGGCCTTGAGGATGTGGGGGGAAAGGCACCCTCATCCACTGCTGGTGGGAATGTAAACTGGTATCGCCCCTGTGGAAGGCAGTATGGAGGTAAGTCAGAAATCTGAATGCAGGCGTACCATATGAGCCAGCCATTCCACCCCTGGGAATACACCCAAGGGAAATGAAATCAGCATACGAAAAAAAGAGTGATCTCTGCCCCCGTATTTACTACAGCTCACTTCACAACAGCAAAGATATGCAATCAGCCAACATGCCGATCCCCTGAAGACTGAATAAAGGCATTATGGGCTATGGACACCATGACATGCATATACAGACTGCATAGCCTGGCTACTGTGCATCCTACTGCAGTAATAAGCAGAGGCCTGTGAAAACCTCTCTGTCTACACCATGACTTCCTTTCCTTCAATATGTTCCCAGTAGTGGCTACATCCATACAGTTTTCCATGTTGTCAGGACTAATTTCACATGAGAAACTGTATTGCTATACAGGTATATATTACAGAATGCAGACATCCGAGGAGCCATACACCCAATTTTGCCTTCAAACACTAGAACAGCAAAGTACATCTTAAGAAACTGGAAGGAGGAAAAAGATTCACGGAAATCAACCCAACGGCACAGCAAATATCACAACAGACATTCAGTGAGACCAAACTACAGGGCTTGAAAACTCAGTCAACCTGACAAAACGTTTATCCACAGGAAGCGGGGGGGGGGGGGGGCGGGGAAGGAGAACAGAATCAAGGGACTTGACAACAGAAATGACAGAGAGGACATCACTACCAACCTTGCCAAAATAATCATCCAAAAACACTATGGAAACAACAAGCCACCAGGATTTGGTCAACCTAGATAGAGTGGATGGACTCGCACAAAGACGCAAACCACTAAAACTGGGTACAGTGAAACAAGAGACTCGGAATACACCTATAATTTGCAAAGACACTGTAGTAGCAGGGAACCCGAACCAAACAAACCAGACAGACATGAAGAAAAGTCCAGGACCAGATGGCTCCACCGGTGAGAACGCCCATGGAAAAAGACGATTAAAATCCGTGATTCGCAAACCCTTCCGACACGCAGATGAAGAGGAAAAGCCTTCCATTTCATCCCATCAGAGCAGCCTTATCCCAGCATCCAACACAAGCACATCATAAGGAAAATGGCACACACAGATCCGTCACGAATGTGTCACATGCCACAACAAAATATTACCAGACGCCATCCAGAAGCACAACCAAAGCTTAGCACACTGTGCGCAACCGAGAGTTACTCTGCAAATGCAAGGGTGGCTACCCTACACAATCAATCGATCCCAGAACAGAACACACATGGGCAAAGCCCACAAACTATCCCGACAGACACAGCAAACCTCGTTCATAAAAACCTCCGTGACTTTTGCGATACTAAAACACAAACCATCAGATCAGGAACGGAACGTACACCTCGGCCTGACAAGGCTCTTTCATGAACAGCCCACAGAGCGCTGACATCACACCCAACGCGAGGAACCCGAAGCTGGCCTCCGAGACCAGCAAACAGACACGCGCTTTCGCTCTCCATCCTCCCAGCAACAGTCTCGGAGGTCTAGAGCAGGGCGGCTGGGCCCTCAGAAAGCAAAGCGACGGGAACGCGGGGCCCTTCCGGGAGGAGACCGAGCCACCTCTGCTCTCGCACAGCTGCTCGCACCCTGGGGACCCTTCCAGACCGTCCGCACAGCACCACCGCGACTCCACCCGCGCCTTCGGGACCCAAGAGCAAGAGGCACGCGGGCAGCCAAGACGCCCAGCGGGTAACCGCAACAGCCGCGCGCGTCACTCACCTCCGACGGGGGCCCGGGCTGCTGCCGGGTCACAGGTCCGCGAAGGCCGTTGCTTCCGGAAGGAACCAAAGAAGAGCCACGCGCCTGGGAAACGGCGCGGCAGCCTCGGACACGCAGCCTCTCTGATCCCAGCCTGACCCTGGGGCCGCTGGTTCTCCGTCAGGCCTGGCCAGCAGCATCAAGGACGGCTCATCTGCTCACCGCTTGCGCAGGCTCTCCAGCAGGAGCGGACCCGCAGCGCTGACTGCCAGCGGAGCACCGTGGGGCCGGCCGTTGGCGCAGGGCGTGCGGGTGCACTTCCGGGTCACAGCGCCAGGCGCAGGCGCACTCCCCACGGGCCGTCACCATGGCACCCCAGGACGCACCTGCACACTGCTGCATCCAGCGTCCAAAGCCCCAGGGCCGCTTCCAGTCCGCCCCTCCAGGCTGCGACCAGGGACGCAGACGCTGATGGCCCAGGTTCTTTGGGCTCCACCTTCCTGCCTCGTGGCAGTCCTCAATGGAGCTCCTGCCTCCACGCTTCTGCCTGGCCCAGCACTGGCCTTTCGTTGCAGCCGCTTGGGGAGACAGGCAGTGCAGGGGGCATCGCCAGCTGTCTGTCTGACTGTCTGTCTCTCTCAATCTCTCTCTCTCTGTCTCTGAGTGATCGTCCATCTGGGGGTTCACCCCCGCGGTGGCTACAAAGGCCGGGACTGGGACAGAAGCCAGGGGCTGAAGCAGAAGCCAGGGCCTTTACCCGGCACTCCATTCTGGGCCCCAGGGGCCTAAGTCCTTGGGCCGTCTCCCTCTGCTTTCCCAGGCAGCTTAGCAGACAGCTGGATCCCACGGCGCACGGCTTCCGGGAAGGTTGGCACTGTGAGGTAGCGGGTAAAGCCACCGCCCGCAGTGCCGGCTTCCCATATGGGCGCCAGTTCGAGTACGGCTGCTCCACTTCCGACGCAGCTCTCTGCTGCGGTCTGGGAAGGCAGCAAGAGACGCCCCAAGTCCTTGTGCCTCTGCACCCATGAGGACATCTCAGCGAGGCTCCTGCCTCCTGGCTTCAGATACTCTCAGCTACGCCCATTGAAGCCAATTGGGTAATGGACCTGCAGATGGAAGACTTCTTCCCTCCCTCCCTCACTCCCTCCTTCCCTACCTCCTTCCCTTCCTCCCTCCCTCCCTGCCTCCCTGCCTCCCTCTCATCTCCTCTGTGTGTAACTCTCAAGGTCGAATAAATAAAAGAGATCTTCAAGAAAAGTAAAGAAATTCAGAAAGGAAGACATTGCTACAAATAAAATACCACATCAAGGCCAGCTACTAGAGTTTTTTTAGAATTTGGTATTATATGCATTACCTACCCTATTAACCCAGAATTTGAAAAAGAGTTTAACTCGCTCTTAGAAAAGATTGTGGCACCCAGTCATTCTCTTCTTCCTTACAAACATTCTGTGGGGCATTATCTCTGACTTGCACATGAGGAAATGTTTGGAATTTACGTATTCAGACACTTAACGTACCCACTGGCACAAGGACTTGAAACACCTGTGATCTACAGCGTTCTCCACGGAACACAGCTCTGCTTCCCAGTCCCCGCCCTCCACAGTCTAGCCCTGCCTTTAAAGCATGGATCCTGTTGGAAATAGACCAAATCGTGCCTTCCACAAAGCAAGAGAGAATACAGAAAGGAAGCATCTGAGGTCACTGTGGACATTTTCGGCGTGCACATTATCATGTTGGTACTTTTTCCTCTCACTGCTCAATGTTCGTTACATATTCGGAGGGGGGAAGTCCAACTATCCCTATTTGCAGATGACATGATCTATATATATAGGAGATCCAAAAGATGCCACTAAGACACTATCAAAACTCAGAGGAGGGTGTGCTAAAGTGGCAGGAGAGAACATCAGCAGCCTATTGTATACACAGACAATGGCATGGCTGAGAAAGGACTTCAAAAGACCAATCCCGTTCACATAGCTACAAAGACAAGACAGTAGCTTGGAATCAATTTAACCAAGGATGTGCAATAGCTGAGAATCACAAAAGATTAAAGAATGAAATAGAAGAGGAATCCAAAAAAAATGATTAAATAAAACACAACAACAACAAATTGAGCAGCTTCTGCACTGCCAAAGACACACTCAGCAAAGGGAAGAGGCAAACTGACAGTTGCAAAGCATGCAACTGATAAAGAATCAACTGCCGGAGCCTTTCAAGAAACTCAACACCAGCAAAACAAACCACCCACTCAAGAAATGGGCAAGGGACTTCAACAGGCTAAATATTTCAAGAAAGCAAATCTAAATGGCCAGCAAACACATGCAGAAATGCTCAGGATCACTAGCCATCAGGGAAATGCAAGTCGATACGACAACGGCCTTGAGGATGTGGGGGGAAAGGCACCCTCATCCACTGCTGGTGGGAATGTAAACTGGTATCGCCCCTGTGGAAGGCAGTATGGAGGTAAGTCAGAAATCTGAATGCAGGCGTACCATATGAGCCAGCCATTCCACCCCTGGGAATACACCCAAGGGAAATGAAATCAGCATACGAAAAAAAGAGTGATCTCTGCCCCCGTATTTACTACAGCTCACTTCACAACAGCAAAGATATGCAATCAGCCAACATGCCGATCCCCTGAAGACTGAATAAAGGCATTATGGGCTATGGACACCATGACATGCATATACAGACTGCATAGCCTGGCTACTGTGCATCCTACTGCAGTAATAAGCAGAGGCCTGTGAAAACCTCTCTGTCTACACCATGACTTCCTTTCCTTCAATATGTTCCCAGTAGTGGCTACATCCATACAGTTTTCCATGTTGTCAGGACTAATTTCACATGAGAAACTGTATTGCTATACAGGTATATATTACAGAATGCAGACATCCGAGGAGCCATACACCCAATTTTGCCTTCAAACACTAGAACAGCAAAGTACATCTTAAGAAACTGGAAGGAGGAAAAAGATTCACGGAAATCAACCCAACGGCACAGCAAATATCACAACAGACATTCAGTGAGACCAAACTACAGGGCTTGAAAACTCAGTTAACCTGACAAAACGTTTATCCACAGGAAGCGGGGGGGGGGGGGGCGGGGAAGGAGAACAGAATCAAGGGACTTGACAACAGAAATGACAGAGAGGACATCACTACCAACCTTGCCAAAATAATCATCCAAAAACACTATGGAAACAACAAGCCACCAGGATTTGGTCAACCTAGATAGAGTGGATGGACTCGCACAAAGACGCAAACCACTAAAACTGGGTACAGTGAAACAAGAGACTCGGAATACACCTATAATTTGCAAAGACACTGTAGTAGCAGGGAACCCGAACCAAACAAACCAGACAGACATGAAGAAAAGTCCAGGACCAGATGGCTCCACCGGTGAGAACGCCCATGGAAAAAGACGATTAAAATCCGTGATTCGCAAACCCTTCCGACACGCAGATGAAGAGGAAAAGCCTTCCATTTCATCCCATCAGAGCAGCCTTATCCCAGCATCCAACACAAGCACATCATAAGGAAAATGGCACACACAGATCCGTCACGAATGTGTCACATGCCACAACAAAATATTACCAGACGCCATCCAGAAGCACAACCAAAGCTTAGCACACTGTGCGCAACCGAGAGTTACTCTGCAAATGCAAGGGTGGCTACCCTACACAATCAATCGATCCCAGAACAGAACACACATGGGCAAAGCCCACAAACTATCCCGACAGACACAGCAAACCTCGTTCATAAAAACCTCCGTGACTTTTGCGATACTAAAACACAAACCATCAGATCAGGAACGGAACGTACACCTCGGCCTGACAAGGCTCTTTCATGAACAGCCCACAGAGCGCTGACATCACACCCAACGCGAGGAACCCGAAGCTGGCCTCCGAGACCAGCAAACAGACACGCGCTTTCGCTCTCCATCCTCCCAGCAACAGTCTCGGAGGTCTAGAGCAGGGCGGCTGGGCCCTCAGAAAGCAAAGCGACGGGAACGCGGGGCCCTTCCGGGAGGAGACCGAGCCACCTCTGCTCTCGCACAGCTGCTCGCACCCTGGGGACCCTTCCAGACCGTCCGCACAGCACCACCGCGACTCCACCCGCGCCTTCGGGACCCAAGAGCAAGAGGCACGCGGGCAGCCAAGACGCCCAGCGGGTAACCGCAACAGCCGCGCGCGTCACTCACCTCCGACGGGGGCCCGGGCTGCTGCCGGGTCACAGGTCCGCGAAGGCCGTTGCTTCCGGAAGGAACCAAAGAAGAGCCACGCGCCTGGGAAACGGCGCGGCAGCCTCGGACACGCAGCCTCTCTGATCCCAGCCTGACCCTGGGGCCGCTGGTTCTCCGTCAGGCCTGGCCAGCAGCATCAAGGACGGCTCATCTGCTCACCGCTTGCGCAGGCTCTCCAGCAGGAGCGGACCCGCAGCGCTGACTGCCAGCGGAGCACCGTGGGGCCGGCCGTTGGCGCAGGGCGTGCGGGTGCACTTCCGGGTCACAGCGCCAGGCGCAGGCGCACTCCCCACGGGCCGTCACCATGGCACCCCAGGACGCACCTGCACACTGCTGCATCCAGCGTCCAAAGCCCCAGGGCCGCTTCCAGTCCGCCCCTCCAGGCTGCGACCAGGGACGCAGACGCTGATGGCCCAGGTTCTTTGGGCTCCACCTTCCTGCCTCGTGGCAGTCCTCAATGGAGCTCCTGCCTCCACGCTTCTGCCTGGCCCAGCACTGGCCTTTCGTTGCAGCCGCTTGGGGAGACAGGCAGTGCAGGGGGCATCGCCAGCTGTCTGTCTGACTGTCTGTCTCTCTCAATCTCTCTCTCTCTGTCTCTGAGTGATCGTCCATCTGGGGGTTCACCCCCGCGGTGGCTACAAAGGCCGGGACTGGGACAGAAGCCAGGGGCTGAAGCAGAAGCCAGGGCCTTTACCCGGCACTCCATTCTGGGCCCCAGGGGCCTAAGTCCTTGGGCCGTCTCCCTCTGCTTTCCCAGGCAGCTTAGCAGACAGCTGGATCCCACGGCGCACGGCTTCCGGGAAGGTTGGCACTGTGAGGTAGCGGGTAAAGCCACCGCCCGCAGTGCCGGCTTCCCATATGGGCGCCAGTTCGAGTACGGCTGCTCCACTTCCGACGCAGCTCTCTGCTGCGGTCTGGGAAGGCAGCAAGAGACGCCCCAAGTCCTTGTGCCTCTGCACCCATGAGGACATCTCAGCGAGGCTCCTGCCTCCTGGCTTCAGATACTCTCAGCTACGCCCATTGAAGCCAATTGGGTAATGGACCTGCAGATGGAAGACTTCTTCCCTCCCTCCCTCACTCCCTCCTTCCCTACCTCCTTCCCTTCCTCCCTCCCTCCCTGCCTCCCTGCCTCCCTCTCATCTCCTCTGTGTGTAACTCTCAAGGTCGAATAAATAAAAGAGATCTTCAAGAAAAGTAAAGAAATTCAGAAAGGAAGACATTGCTACAAATAAAATACCACATCAAGGCCAGCTACTAGAGTTTTTTTAGAATTTGGTATTATATGCATTACCTACCCTATTAACCCAGAATTTGAAAAAGAGTTTAACTCGCTCTTAGAAAAGATTGTGGCACCCAGTCATTCTCTTCTTCCTTACAAACATTCTGTGGGGCATTATCTCTGACTTGCACATGAGGAAATGTTTGGAATTTACGTATTCAGACACTTAACGTACCCACTGGCACAAGGACTTGAAACACCTGTGATCTACAGAGTTCTCCACGGAACACAGCTCTGCTTCCCAGTCCCCGCCCTCCACAGTCTAGCCCTGCCTTTAAAGCATGGATCCTGTTGGAAATAGACCAAATCGTGCCTTCCACAAAGCAAGAGAGAATACAGAAAGGAAGCATCTGAGGTCACTGTGGACATTTTCGGCGTGCACATTATCATGTTGGTACTTTTTCCTCTCACTGCTCAATGTTCGTTACATATTCGGAGGGGGGAAGTCCAACTATCCCTATTTGCAGATGACATGATCTATATATATAGGAGATCCAAAAGATGCCACTAAGACACTATCAAAACTCAGAGGAGGGTGTGCTAAAGTGGCAGGAGAGAACATCAGCAGCCTATTGTATACACAGACAATGGCATGGCTGAGAAAGGACTTCAAAAGACCAATCCCGTTCACATAGCTACAAAGACAAGACAGTAGCTTGGAATCAATTTAACCAAGGATGTGCAATAGCTGAGAATCACAAAAGATTAAAGAATGAAATAGAAGAGGAATCCAAAAAAAATGATTAAATAAAACACAACAACAACAAATTGAGCAGCTTCTGCACTGCCAAAGACACACTCAGCAAAGGGAAGAGGCAAACTGACAGTTGCAAAGCATGCAACTGATAAAGAATCAACTGCCGGAGCCTTTCAAGAAACTCAACACCAGCAAAACAAACCACCCACTCAAGAAATGGGCAAGGGACTTCAACAGGCTAAATATTTCAAGAAAGCAAATCTAAATGGCCAGCAAACACATGCAGAAATGCTCAGGATCACTAGCCATCAGGGAAATGCAAGTCGATACGACAACGGCCTTGAGGATGTGGGGGGAAAGGCACCCTCATCCACTGCTGGTGGGAATGTAAACTGGTATCGCCCCTGTGGAAGGCAGTATGGAGGTAAGTCAGAAATCTGAATGCAGGCGTACCATATGAGCCAGCCATTCCACCCCTGGGAATACACCCAAGGGAAATGAAATCAGCATACGAAAAAAAGAGTGATCTCTGCCCCCGTATTTACTACAGCTCACTTCACAACAGCAAAGATATGCAATCAGCCAACATGCCGATCCCCTGAAGACTGAATAAAGGCATTATGGGCTATGGACACCATGACATGCATATACAGACTGCATAGCCTGGCTACTGTGCATCCTACTGCAGTAATAAGCAGAGGCCTGTGAAAACCTCTCTGTCTACACCATGACTTCCTTTCCTTCAATATGTTCCCAGTAGTGGCTACATCCATACAGTTTTCCATGTTGTCAGGACTAATTTCACATGAGAAACTGTATTGCTATACAGGTATATATTACAGAATGCAGACATCCGAGGAGCCATACACCCAATTTTGCCTTCAAACACTAGAACAGCAAAGTACATCTTAAGAAACTGGAAGGAGGAAAAAGATTCACGGAAATCAACCCAACGGCACAGCAAATATCACAACAGACATTCAGTGAGACCAAACTACAGGGCTTGAAAACTCAGTCAACCTGACAAAACGTTTATCCACAGGAAGCGGGGGGGGGGGGCGGGGAAGGAGAACAGAATCAAGGGACTTGACAACAGAAATGACAGAGAGGACATCACTACCAACCTTGCCAAAATAATCATCCAAAAACACTATGGAAACAACAAGCCACCAGGATTTGGTCAACCTAGATAGAGTGGATGGACTCGCACAAAGACGCAAACCACTAAAACTGGGTACAGTGAAACAAGAGACTCGGAATACACCTATAATTTGCAAAGACACTGTAGTAGCAGGGAACCCGAACCAAACAAACCAGACAGACATGAAGAAAAGTCCAGGACCAGATGGCTCCACCGGTGAGAACGCCCATGGAAAAAGACGATTAAAATCCGTGATTCGCAAACCCTTCCGACACGCAGATGAAGAGGAAAAGCCTTCCATTTCATCCCATCAGAGCAGCCTTATCCCAGCATCCAACACAAGCACATCATAAGGAAAATGGCACACACAGATCCGTCACGAATGTGTCACATGCCACAACAAAATATTACCAGACGCCATCCAGAAGCACAACCAAAGCTTAGCACACTGTGCGCAACCGAGAGTTACTCTGCAAATGCAAGGGTGGCTACCCTACACAATCAATCGATCCCAGAACAGAACACACATGGGCAAAGCCCACAAACTATCCCGACAGACACAGCAAACCTCGTTCATAAAAACCTCCGTGACTTTTGCGATACTAAAACACAAACCATCAGATCAGGAACGGAACGTACACCTCGGCCTGACAAGGCTCTTTCATGAACAGCCCACAGAGCGCTGACATCACACCCAACGCGAGGAACCCGAAGCTGGCCTCCGAGACCAGCAAACAGACACGCGCTTTCGCTCTCCATCCTCCCAGCAACAGTCTCGGAGGTCTAGAGCAGGGCGGCTGGGCTCTCAGAAAGCAAAGCGACGGGAACGCGGGGCCCTTCCGGGAGGAGACCGAGCCACCTCTGCTCTCGCACAGCTGCTCGCACCCTGGGGACCCTTCCAGACCGTCCGCACAGCACCACCGCGACTCCACCCGCGCCTTCGGGACCCAAGAGCAAGAGGCACGCGGGCAGCCAAGACGCCCAGCGGGTAACCGCAACAGCCGCGCGCGTCACTCACCTCCGACGGGGGCCCGGGCTGCTGCCGGGTCACAGGTCCGCGAAGGCCGTTGCTTCCGGAAGGAACCAAAGAAGAGCCACGCGCCTGGGAAACGGCGCGGCAGCCTCGGACACGCAGCCTCTCTGATCCCAGCCTGACCCTGGGGCCGCTGGTTCTCCGTCAGGCCTGGCCAGCAGCATCAAGGACGGCTCATCTGCTCACCGCTTGCGCAGGCTCTCCAGCAGGAGCGGACCCGCAGCGCTGACTGCCAGCGGAGCACCGTGGGGCCGGCCGTTGGCGCAGGGCGTGCGGGTGCACTTCCGGGTCACAGCGCCAGGCGCAGGCGCACTCCCCACGGGCCGTCACCATGGCACCCCAGGACGCACCTGCACACTGCTGCATCCAGCGTCCAAAGCCCCAGGGCCGCTTCCAGTCCGCCCCTCCAGGCTGCGACCAGGGACGCAGACGCTGATGGCCCAGGTTCTTTGGGCTCCACCTTCCTGCCTCGTGGCAGTCCTCAATGGAGCTCCTGCCTCCACGCTTCTGCCTGGCCCAGCACTGGCCTTTCGTTGCAGCCGCTTGGGGAGACAGGCAGTGCAGGGGGCATCGCCAGCTGTCTGTCTGACTGTCTGTCTCTCTCAATCTCTCTCTCTCTGTCTCTGAGTGATCGTCCATCTGGGGGTTCACCCCCGCGGTGGCTACAAAGGCCGGGACTGGGACAGAAGCCAGGGGCTGAAGCAGAAGCCAGGGCCTTTACCCGGCACTCCATTCTGGGCCCCAGGGGCCTAAGTCCTTGGGCCGTCTCCCTCTGCTTTCCCAGGCAGCTTAGCAGACAGCTGGATCCCACGGCGCACGGCTTCCGGGAAGGTTGGCACTGTGAGGTAGCGGGTAAAGCCACCGCCCGCAGTGCCGGCTTCCCATATGGGCGCCAGTTCGAGTACGGCTGCTCCACTTCCGACGCAGCTCTCTGCTGCGGTCTGGGAAGGCAGCAAGAGACGCCCCAAGTCCTTGTGCCTCTGCACCCATGAGGACATCTCAGCGAGGCTCCTGCCTCCTGGCTTCAGATACTCTCAGCTACGCCCATTGAAGCCAATTGGGTAATGGACCTGCAGATGGAAGACTTCTTCCCTCCCTCCCTCACTCCCTCCTTCCCTACCTCCTTCCCTTCCTCCCTCCCTCCCTGCCTCCCTGCCTCCCTCTCATCTCCTCTGTGTGTAACTCTCAAGGTCGAATAAATAAAAGAGATCTTCAAGAAAAGTAAAGAAATTCAGAAAGGAAGACATTGCTACAAATAAAATACCACATCAAGGCCAGCTACTAGAGTTTTTTTAGAATTTGGTATTATATGCATTACCTACCCTATTAACCCAGAATTTGAAAAAGAGTTTAACTCGCTCTTAGAAAAGATTGTGGCACCCAGTCATTCTCTTCTTCCTTACAAACATTCTGTGGGGCATTATCTCTGACTTGCACATGAGGAAATGTTTGGAATTTACGTATTCAGACACTTAACGTACCCACTGGCACAAGGACTTGAAACACCTGTGATCTACAGAGTTCTCCACGGAACACAGCTCTGCTTCCCAGTCCCCGCCCTCCACAGTCTAGCCCTGCCTTTAAAGCATGGATCCTGTTGGAAATAGACCAAATCGTGCCTTCCACAAAGCAAGAGAGAATACAGAAAGGAAGCATCTGAGGTCACTGTGGACATTTTCGGCGTGCACATTATCATGTTGGTACTTTTTCCTCTCACTGCTCAATGTTCGTTACATATTCGGAGGGGGGAAGTCCAACTATCCCTATTTGCAGATGACATGATCTATATATATAGGAGATCCAAAAGATGCCACTAAGACACTATCAAAACTCAGAGGAGGGTGTGCTAAAGTGGCAGGAGAGAACATCAGCAGCCTATTGTATACACAGACAATGGCATGGCTGAGAAAGGACTTCAAAAGACCAATCCCGTTCACATAGCTACAAAGACAAGACAGTAGCTTGGAATCAATTTAACCAAGGATGTGCAATAGCTGAGAATCACAAAAGATTAAAGAATGAAATAGAAGAGGAATCCAAAAAAAATGATTAAATAAAACACAACAACAACAAATTGAGCAGCTTCTGCACTGCCAAAGACACACTCAGCAAAGGGAAGAGGCAAACTGACAGTTGCAAAGCATGCAACTGATAAAGAATCAACTGCCGGAGCCTTTCAAGAAACTCAACACCAGCAAAACAAACCACCCACTCAAGAAATGGGCAAGGGACTTCAACAGGCTAAATATTTCAAGAAAGCAAATCTAAATGGCCAGCAAACACATGCAGAAATGCTCAGGATCACTAGCCATCAGGGAAATGCAAGTCGATACGACAACGGCCTTGAGGATGTGGGGGGAAAGGCACCCTCATCCACTGCTGGTGGGAATGTAAACTGGTATCGCCCCTGTGGAAGGCAGTATGGAGGTAAGTCAGAAATCTGAATGCAGGCGTACCATATGAGCCAGCCATTCCACCCCTGGGAATACACCCAAGGGAAATGAAATCAGCATACGAAAAAAAGAGTGATCTCTGCCCCCGTATTTACTACAGCTCACTTCACAACAGCAAAGATATGCAATCAGCCAACATGCCGATCCCCTGAAGACTGAATAAAGGCATTATGGGCTATGGACACCATGACATGCATATACAGACTGCATAGCCTGGCTACTGTGCATCCTACTGCAGTAATAAGCAGAGGCCTGTGAAAACCTCTCTGTCTACACCATGACTTCCTTTCCTTCAATATGTTCCCAGTAGTGGCTACATCCATACAGTTTTCCATGTTGTCAGGACTAATTTCACATGAGAAACTGTATTGCTATACAGGTATATATTACAGAATGCAGACATCCGAGGAGCCATACACCCAATTTTGCCTTCAAACACTAGAACAGCAAAGTACATCTTAAGAAACTGGAAGGAGGAAAAAGATTCACGGAAATCAACCCAACGGCACAGCAAATATCACAACAGACATTCAGTGAGACCAAACTACAGGGCTTGAAAACTCAGTCAACCTGACAAAACGTTTATCCACAGGAAGCGGGGGGGGGGGGGGGGGGGGCGGGGAAGGAGAACAGAATCAAGGGACTTGACAACAGAAATGACAGAGAGGACATCACTACCAACCTTGCCAAAATAATCATCCAAAAACACTATGGAAACAACAAGCCACCAGGAT